>NC_083292.1:40256488-40604597 GCF_963506605.1 Zootoca vivipara
TGCTTATTATTACCGCCAGGGCAATTCACCCCTCAGTAAGAACACCAAAGGTTCTCAAACCCTCTTCTGAACTAAAAATGTCTGAATACTGCAAGACTTGGTACTCTAAGTTCTTAAACAATTCAGTTGCCCCCTGTGGCACTTTCCCCCCTTCCTACAGACTGTGTCATAGATTTATCTATAAATGCATGAGAAGGCAGGCAGTTTTATTCTGACCGCTGCTTCCCCAGCTTGGGCAAACTCAAGAAGAAGTGTGCATGCACACAAAAGCTCATACCTATGAGAAACTTAGTTGGTCTCTAAGGTGCTACTGGAAGGATTTTTTTTTATTTTTTGTTTTGTTTTTTTATTTTTTCCCCCCTAACTCAAGCATTCTGAAATGGGACCATTTTTGCCCTAGAGAGCACCCAGCAGGTATAATCTCTCAGGGTGGTCTCCAATGAGGTTCTGCTTAGACTAGGCCGATTGAAGTTCATGAACCTCAGATTCACCAGGTCTACTCTGAGCAGGACTAGTGCTGATTTCATCCCTTACTCCGCACCCCACCCCAAGCCACACACTTTGGGAGTGGTCCAGTTGAATGTAGCAAGTTCCTTCTGACAGCACTGTGATGGTTCTTCTACCCAGGAGTCCTGTGCCAGACAGGATGGCGGGGTTGTAAATCCTACATGTGCCCATTCTTAAGGGATCTTTCAAGACATAAATTAAATGGGACATGTTGTTCTTGCGAAGGGTGGTGCCCCTCTTTATTGCTTTCTTCTTGGAAAAACTAGAGAATCGGGTGAAAAAGGCCCTGACAATGTCAGAAGGGTGGATTCTCCATGTGTCAATCTCAATTGACTTGTATGACCAGCGTCATCCACATTTCCTGATGAGACGGTGCTTACAGGGCTATATAAAGCCCTTCTTTTCCTCACTCAGAAAAGCACCCAGCTCTCCTTCTCAACTCACCTGCGTTGGCATATTGTCGGGTAAGTTGGTTCTTGGGTTTAATTTCCCCGTGCTGATAAGGAAAACTTTTTTGTCGGCTTCTTCCTGCCATTTCATGGAAGAAAAGAGAGCATGGCCAGTAGGTCTAGGCTCTGTCCCCAGAGCTGGAGGCCGCATGCCAGTTTCTGAAATTTATGACTTTCTGAATCTTAATCTCAGGAGAGCGAACAATACCAGTTTACTTAGCTGTGGTTGGTTCCAAAATAGAGCAGTTACTTTTGAGTAAGAATGCAGCTGTAATTCTTCTCCTCCCAAATTTCTACCTGGGTTAATTAATTTATTTTAAAAATTAGATATACTGCTATTTCATAGAAGTAGAAGAAACAGAAACGAGCTCAGGTGTCTTCTTACTTGTCTGCATAGGCCGGGTGGAATTTTCTTGTCAGACATTGAAAAGTTGAAACACAATGGCTTAGGCATAGATGAATCTTTTGATTTTGGTTTCTCTGTTTCTCATTCTGCCCCCCCTTTTTTCTGCAGCAGTTTGAAATTTTGTTTTGTTTTTTTAAATCCACATGAAAATCCCTTACACATGTGCAAAATGGATGCAGATATTTGCAAGCATTTCCCGCCAATGTAATGTTTTTTCATATCCTATTTTTACCAAAATATTTTCCTTGTGTACATTTATTTATGTTTTTGTACCCATTTTGCTGTTGGAGATCTTGGCATTGCAAAATTCAGAAATGCATGAATTTTAAAGGTTGACTTCCTACTGGTTTAATAAGCAATTCCACTTCTTCCCCCATCGCTAGAATTGGTTTCTGAAGCTGTGCTGCTACACTGCAAACCCACCACTGTCTCTTTTGCTTCTGAATTTTGTACAGAACACAGTAACCCAACCCATTGTACAGCATCTACTTTGCATGCAAAAGGTCCCCAGTTCAACCTGTGGCATCTCCAGTGATGCCGGGGAAAGACTCTCAGCTTGAAATCTTGGAGAGTTGCTGCCAGTCAGTGTGGATGATGCTGAGCTAGACAGTGCAGTGCTCTATCTTGGTATAAGGCAGCTTCCCACAGGGCCGTCTTACCCATAGGTGCTAGGGGTGCGGGGCACCCAGGTGCCGGGCTCTAAGGGGTGCCAGGCTGAGAGTCTGGAGCCCGAGAGTTGAGTCTGAGGAAGAGCCTGCCCTTTGGTCGGAGCGTCACGGTGGGCTCTTCTGCTGTGGGTGGCTCTGCGCTGCGAGTTCGGGGGCGACCAAGCCAGCGAGACACTGAGGCGGCGGGCCAGCTCCGCCCTCCTATGCGCCTGGGACTGGGCAAGCTGGTGTGTGTGTGGGGGGGTGCCAGGAGGATGTTTGCACCCCGGCGCCACATATGCTTAAGACAGCCCTGGCTTCCTATTTAAATCAGCTCTTTTTTTCAGAACCTTGAGGATTTTCAGAACCTCCAAGAGCTTTTTTATGTGCCCTGTTACTTTGCTTGGAAATTCTTACTCTTTGCTGTTGAACTGGAGCAAACATCATTCTGCAGAAAACTCAACTGTTGTTTGCTGTGATTCAGTGGTAAAGAGCGTGCTTTCACAAGGAAAGTGGTGGGACAAGTGGAAGTGTGGGTGAGCTTTATTTTTCAGGGAAAGACCATAGCTTGCTGATGGAGCACCAGCTTTCCATTCCACCCTTGGGCATCTGTAGCTTTGGCAGATGTTTTTCTGCTGAGCTACGGCCCTTTACAAGTGCGTGGCTGTGGGGGGGGGGTGTCTCACCAACATTGCCCCCTGTAAACAAAGATAATTTAATTTCTTTCCCCAAGAGGGAGTAAGCAGGAGATCTGGGGCCCGTTGCAACATAACTGGGACTCACTCATTTCCTTAAGGAGACCCTTAGTTCCAAGGTGACTTATGTCAAGACCTAGATCCCTGCCTGGGACTGAGAGCTGCTGGAACTTAAAGCCTGCTTTCATTTCAGGTCTCCCGAAATCACACGGAAGACGATGTCGCAGCAGTGTAAGCAGCCTACTTCCTGCCCACCGACCTCCTGCGGGGTTCCATCTTCAGGATGCGGGAAGACGGGCCCACTGCCACCGTGCCAGGGGCAGGTTGAACCTCAGTGCCCTGGGAATCCGTGCCAAGGGCAGGTGGATCCCTGCCACGGGTCTGGTGGTGGAAGCCAAGGCCACTGCCACTCAGCCAAGGATGACGGCTCTCATCACCAGCACCACCAGCACCACCATCAAGACTTCCAGCAAGGGAAACAGTGCTGAAGCCGTGGTTCCTGCATTGCGGGTGGTTGGACTTTGGGTCCGTCTCAGCTCTACGGTTCCATGATTCTATCCCTCGCAGCCAACGCAGTCTTCCAGAAATGAAAGCATATCAATAAAATGCTTCCTGCAGTCAGCTGCCCACATCTGTTTCTCTTTGTTCTTTATGTCATTCTTTGATTCAGCACAGATCTATCTTCCTTCTGCTAGGTCGATTTCATGTGTATGTTATATGGTATGGTATGGTTTCATGTGTATGAAACCCAAAGGGCTTCTGCAAACACACCAAAGGACTCTTTGAAGCACAGCAAAGGGCAGTTCTAGATACAACAAAGGGGCTGTTCTAAGCACAACAGAGCACTGTTCTAGAAACATTATAGGGCTGTTCTAAACATACCAGTTCGAAAGCACGTCAAAGTGCAAGTAGATAAATAGGTACCGCTACAGTGGGAAGGTAAATGGCGTTTCCGTGTGCTGCCCTGTTCGCCAGAAGCGGCTTTGTCATGCTGGCCACATGACCCGGAAGCTGTACGCCGGCTCCCTCGGCCAATAATGAGAGATGAGCACTGCAACCCCAGAGTCGTCTGCGTCCGGACCTAATGGTCAGGGGTCCCTTTACCTTTACCTTTAAACATACCAGTGAGCTTTTCTAGCCCTACAAAACAGCTATTCTAGGCACACCAAAGGGATGCTGTAACCACACCAAAGGACTGTTCTAGATGCACCAAATGGTGGCTTTATCCACACCAAAAGAGCTACTCTAAACACGCCAAAGGACTTAAGGGCATCCCAGACCCCAGATTTGTCAACACTCACACCCGATCCCACAGCTCCTCTGATTCTGATCCACTCTGTCAGCATTCGTAGCAAAGCTAGGTCAGTGACTGAACTGATGTTAAGTATCTGAGATTTAAAGATATTTCAGACCTTTTGAACCATTAGAGGTTTCAGCTGGTAGCAATGCGTGGAGCCTTGCTAAGAAGTTTTACTGTTGTTGTTTTTTTCCAAAGAAAAAGCAACAACATTAGAGCCTTGCTGGATCAGACCAACAGCTTGCCTAGTCCAACATTAGGAAAGGGATGTGGCTCAGCTGTAGAAAATCTCCCTTGCATGCAGAGGTCTCAGGTCACAATCCCTGGCATCTCTAGGTCTGAAACCCTGGGCATCCACTGCCAGTCAGTGAAGACAACGCTGAGCTGGATGAACCAATGGTCTGACTTGGTATAAGGCAAATCCCTATATTGCTATTGCAGCCTTGCAGTGCCAGCCCAATGCCCAGGGTGGCTTAACACCCAATCCCTCTTCAGAGGGATCTTTGGGAATTGTAGCACTGGAAGAGGAATATGAGTTTCCTAGTACCTCTCAGTACGCTTAGCAAACTATAGTTCTCATTATTTGTGGGAAGCCATGACAGCTTCAAGAGGTATCATCGTGCTTTAAATGTATGGTGTGAAAGTGGCCTTAGCTAGACTTCAACTCTATACCGTTCTCCCGCTCTCCCCTATTATGTGAAGCATCAGGTACTACACATGCTCCGGACGTGGGTGGCACTGTGGTCTAAACCACTGAGCCTCTTGGGCTTGCCGATCGGAAGGTTGGTGGTTCGAATCCCTGCAACGGAGTGAGCTCCCGTTGCTCTGTCCCAGCTAGTGCCAACCTAGCAGTTCAAAAGTGTAAGTAGATAAATAGGTACCAATGTGGCAGGAAGGTGAATGGCATTTCCGTGCGCTCTGGTTTCTGTCACGATGTTCCGTTGCACCAGAAGCGGTTTAGTCCTGCTGGCCACATGACCCGGAAAGCTGTCTGTAGAAAACACTGGCTCCCTTGGACTGAAAGCAAGATGAGCACTGCAACCCCATAGTCGTCTTTGACTGGACTTAACCATCTAGGGGCCCTTTACCTTTACCTTTTACACATGCTCCATCCATTTCACACATTCCTCACATCCCGGCACCCAATGATGTGCAGTCAGCAATCCTAGAATCATGGAGCTGGAAGAGTCCTCAGCGGTCATGTGGTCTAATACCTTCCTAATGCAGGAAATTTACAGCTATGTGCCAAATTTGGTGCCCAAGCAGATGATAAACTATAGACACCCTGGAGCAAAGAAAGTGATGTCTATGAGGAAACATTCAGGGTACCTGAAAGCTTCCTCTCTGTTCCAAAAAACAAAGTGTATCTGAAGTAGGCTGAGGGAGCCGGAGTTTGTCCGCAGACAGCTTCCAGATCATGTGGCCAGCATGACTAAGCCGCTTCTGGAGAAACCAGAGCAGCACACGGAAATGCCGTTTACCTCCCCACCTATTTATCTACTTGCACTTTGATGTGCTTTTGAACTGCTAGGTTGACAGGAGCAGGGACGGAGCAACAGGAGCTCACCCCGTCGCAGGGATCCAAACCGCCGACCTTCTGATCAGCAAGCCCTAGGTTCAGTGGTTTAGACCACAGCACCACTCGTGTTCCCTCATATACATATTTCCAAAAACCAAAAATTGCCTATGAGAATTCTGTAAGCTCCATAGAACACAGACATCATTTCAGTTGGTCAGTCAGTTAGTTTATTGTGTTTTAGCAGGTAACATCATCATCATCATCATCAACAACAACAACAACAACAGAGATTGACATTTCTGCTCCTTAATCTTTAAAGGATAAATCCAGTGCTTTCCCCCCTAAAAAATGTTTAGGGATACTCTGATTTTGACACAAGAAAATAACCATTTTATAGTTCAAATCAGAGAAAATAAATACAGTAAATGGACAAAAGTACCAAGATTCACAAAATGTTTAGGGGTATGCGTACTCCTGTGTCCCCCCAGGAAAAAAGCACTGGATAAATCATTTCTCATACAGTACCTGCTTTAGGTTTAATAGCACAGATTTGTAGAGGCTTAGCAATAAATCTAGATATTCTGAACATAGCTGCCAAGTCTCCCGTTTTTCGTGGGAAACCCCCCGGATTTTAATCCGTTTCTCGCTGTTATCCTGAATAGAAAAAAATCCCAGAAATCCCCTGGATTTCCTACCTGCCAGGGAGGCTCCATTTCGGGTTCCGCTCTGCCCATGTCTGGGCACCAGAAATCGGGCAGAGCAGCACCGGAAGTTGCTTCTATGCATATCCGGACATGCGTAGAAGCAACTTCCGGTGCCGTGCCGCTGCTGATCCCACATTTTTTCAGTGGGAGACTTGGCAGCTATATTCTGAAGGATATATACTTCTTTGCATCAGACAGCAAAAAACAAATCTTTGCTAGGGACGAACTTCCCTTCTGCGATCTTAAAAATCCAATCTGTTAGTGGGAGGACTTTTAATCCTGGAGGACATTTTTTGCTGATATTACTCTGCCAAGGGCCTCTACTAGTGGTTCCCAAACTGTTTGGGGCCACAGCCCAACTCATACCTGGTGCCTCTTCCCCTACCCTATGAAAAAAAAAGTGTTAATCAGAATAGCGGCTTGCATGACCCACTAAAGAATATAATAATGCAAATTCTTAACAGCAGCAACTAATTGCATATTTATTCAAAACCCAGTGAAAACTACTCAGTTTAGTTAATTTAAAAATAACAATGGATGAACTTGATCCAGTGAGAGCAGCTTTTCAAAGTCTGATAGTCAATCACACTTCCAGCATCCCCTGCTGCCCTCTTGTCTCTTAGTACCTCCCTTAGGTAACCCCACAGCCACCCTGTGGCTCTACTGCCCAGTTTGGGAACCCCTGGCCTATATCCATTAATGATGCTGTGCAAAGCAATTAATGCTGCTATGGCTAATGCTTAAGAGGCTAGGCGTCTCTCAAGCCAAAATGTAAGAATTGCTGTCCATACTTGTCCATTCTTAGAAAGAAAGGGAGATGCAATTAAGAATTTGGAAGACATAGTGGTTGAGCAGGTTTGGGTAGTTCGGTGGAGTCTTCCTGGAACCCAGCACAAACAAAGAAGCCAGTTGTCAGCTTTCTTCCTTTGCAAATTTTGCCGCCACACTCTCGCCTCCCGGTTTTCATCAGGAGAGTATGAGATGATAGGAGTTGAAAGGAATCCAGGACTGGAAGTCACCAAAGTGTAATACAACATCTCTTGGTTCTATTTGACATGGACACAGTGACTCCGAGTCTTTTAATCCTTTCTAAACTAAGGTACAGCGGTACCTTGGTTCCCAAATGGCTCAGTTGACAAACAAATCAGCTCCCGAACACCACAAACTTGAAAGTAAGTGTTCTGGTTTGTGAACGTTTTTCAGAAGCCGAATGTCTGTTTTGGCTGTCGGCATTGTTTCTGTTGCCAATCAGAAGCTGCCCCTTGGTTTTCGAACATTTTGGAAGTCAAACAGACATCTGAAGGCAACCCTGTATAGGGAAGTTTTTAATGTTTGATGTTTTAAAATGTTTTTCAGATTCTATTGGGAGCTGCCCAGAGTGGCTGGAAAAACCCAGCCTGGTGCCCACTGTCCCATGCCATTGGTTGTATTCTTCCCATGCAATTGACTCTGCTTGCCCATGCTACCCACCCTGCTTCTCTACACTTCCCCATGCAGTTGACCATGCTTATCCCCGCATGGTGATGTGCAAGCTTTGGTGCAAGCAAAGCTGCATCATGAAGTGACCAAGGAAACATGTGGGTGAAATTTTCATTTTGCAGATTCTCCCCTTTCACAATGACTCCCACCATCCCTGACCATTGGCTATACTGGCTGGGGTTGATTGGGACATGGGAAGCTGCCTTTGCTCCATCTAACCCAATATTGTTTACTCTGACTAGCAGCGCCTCTCCAGGGTTTGAGGCAGGGTGCCCTTCTCAGCCCTTACCTGGAGATGCCGGGGATTGAACCTGGAGCCGTTTGCATGCAAAGCAGGCTGTAACTCAGTTACAGACCTCCCCTCTAATGTTTGCTGGCATCAATGCGGTGCTAAACCAATTGTTATACCATTAATTGTGGTCTTGTCCAAACAGCGGGGTTGTCATATTCCAAGAAGTGAAAAGTTGAGCTTTTCTATACATATAAAAAGTTTTGCCCAAAGTTATTGAGCTTTTTGGGCAAGTTGGAATCTTCTGGAGGGATTGGGGAAGGCTTATCTTGCACATTCTTAATTTATTTTATATAGGTATTTTTATACTGCCCTTCATACAGTCATATTCCCCACCAAAAACAAATCTCCAAATTCAAATTCATGTTGAGGCTTTTTATTTGTATTTCAGAAGTTCAGAGATTTAGGAACAATCCATTTAATCCCAGAAGAATATACAAACAGATGAATAATAAACAGATAAGATTTGGGACATGTCATCAGCTTCCTGGTGATGCCATGATTACCCCTTCGCAATCATGGCACAAAAGCCATCCAATAAAATCAGCTTCCTTTTGTGTCAATTACCTTAATTAAATTCTCAGTAAAATAATACTCGAGCATCACTGGGAACAATATCTTTTTGAAGTTTGATGTGTCGCCTCAGATGAGAAGCTCTGATTATTACATTCTCTGCCAACATCTCAATAAGGATGCATTTAATGAAGACAGAAACAGTCCTCGCTACTTGCCTACTAACCATTTGGGGTGGGTGGATATGGAAAAGCATGTGCAGGAAATGGGATTCACTCATGAATGTAAGGAAAACCCTACTGGATCAAACCTACTTCAGCCCCCTGCTTCCCACACTAGTCAATCAAATTCCTTAGGGAAGCCAACAATTAGAGCATGAGTTCAACAGCCTTCTTCCACACCTATTCTCCGGCAACTGGTATTCATTTCACCATTCTAGGTGGGATGGGACTTATATGGCAGGGGTCGTCCCTATTTTAAGAACTGGATGATCAACAATATAATCATTAAGCAATAATAAATATTAAAGA
This sequence comes from Zootoca vivipara, assembly GCF_963506605.1. Classification (NCBI taxonomy): domain Eukaryota; kingdom Metazoa; phylum Chordata; class Lepidosauria; order Squamata; family Lacertidae; genus Zootoca; species Zootoca vivipara. The sequence continues at coordinate 40,265,524 of NC_083292.1, forward strand.
AACAGGGATACCAAGGAAAGGATGAGATGGTTTCTCCTATCCCTTGTACAGAATCCAACCAAACTAACAGTTGAATTTTGCTTCAGTACTGACAACAGGACAGTGTCCTCCATCACAGAAGAGAGTACTGTGCTACACTGGGTAAATCAGGGGAGATTTGAGGTACGTTTGCCATCTGAGGCGTCCACGAGGGTTCATTGCATCTCCACCAAAAGCCAAATTTGGCAGACTAATTCCAAAACACTTCCTCTTGAAGCAATGTAAATGTAACTTGCTGGTGGCAATTATGGTGTTTACTATACTTATCATATGGAGAACAACATGGGAAATATTTTAACAGAAAGGTTTTTAAAGGAATTTAAATAAACAAAAAGGATGAGGTATATTGAAAGCTGCAGGTTGTGAGCTGGATGTGTTGATCATGCTGACTTCCTGTGCTGCTGTTGTTGTTGTTTTCTCATGCTTGCTTACTTCTGCTGGTGAGGCCACTGGCAAGGTTGCTTCTTCTGCTGTTGATCGCAAGGGGGTGGGCATTTTGCCTCAGGTGGGCAACATGGGACAGTGGTTGGCTCCTTGCAGGGAGGCTGCTTCTCTGGGCATGGAGTTGGGACGACCACTACTGGTGTCTCTTTGCATGGGGGCTTCTCTTGACATGGTGTTGGCTGAGGGCATGGAGTTGGGACGACCACTACTGGTGGCTCCTTGCAGGGAGGCTTCTCTTGACATGGTGTTGGCTGAGGGCATGGAGTTGGGATGACCACTACTGGTGTCTCCTTGCAGGGAGGCTTCTCCTGAGGACATGGTGTTGGCTGAGGGCATGGAGTTGGACAAATCACTACTGGTGGCTCTTTGCATGGCTGCTTTTGTTGAGGACATGGTGTTGGCTGAGGGCAAGGAGTTGGGACGACCACTACTGGTGGTTCCTTGCATGGAGGCTTCTCTTGACATGGTGTTGGCTGAGGGCATGGAGTTGGGACGACCACTACTGGTGTCTCTTTGCAGGGAGGCTTCTCCTGAGGACATGGTGTTGGCTGAGGGCATGGAGTTGGACAAATCACTACTGGTGGCTCTCTGCATGGCTGCTTTTGTTGAGGACACGGTGTTGGCTGAGGGCATGGAGTTGGGATGACCACTACTGGTGGCTCCTTGCAAGGAGGCTTCTCTTGACATGGTGTTGGCTGAGGGCATGGAGTTGGGACAACCACTACTGGTGCCTCTTTGCAGGGAGGCTTCTCCCGAGGACATGGTGTTGGCTGAGCGCATGGAGTTGGACAAATCACTACTGGTGGCTCTTTGCATGGCTGCTTTTGTTGAGGACACGGTGTTGGCTGAGGGCAAGGAGTTGGGACAACCACTACTGATGGCTCATTGCATGGAGGCTTCTCTTGACATGGTGTTGGCTGAAGGCATGGAGTTGGGATGACCACTACTGGTGTCTCCTTGCAGGGAGGCTTCTCCTGAGGACATGTTGTTGGCTGAGAGCATGGCATCGGTTCTGGTGCTGTTTTGCACAGTGCAGGTGGCAAGGTGGTTGTCTGTTTGCGCTGCTGCTGGTTATTGAATGAAGCCATTTCTACTGACGTTCCAGAAAGCCTGCAGGTAAGAAAGAATGGATTTCACCTGTCATTCAGAAATACCATCACACACACAAATCTAAACCAATTGTATGTCTACAATTATTGACAGAGTCTCTCCAAAGATTTCAGACAAGGGCCCATCCATTGATTTCAAAGTGTCTATGCTGAGTACAACTAACATTGGATACAACCCATTGAATTGAATGGGTCTAAGTTAGTCATGCAAATAATAACAACAAAACAATAAAACGCAGGGTGAATAAAATCACCCTATCAACTAATAAAAGCATAATCTAAAATGGCTGAGTGAATTTTAAAAAGTTTTAACCTGGTGCTGAAAAGAGCATAGTATTGGCAACAGGCATCCCTCCCCCAGGAGGATATTTCAGAATCTGGGAGCCAGCACAAAGAAGGTCCTCTCTTTTGTACATCAGTGATGTATTTCAAGGAAATAATTAGTTTCATCCAACTACATGGTAGACCCATTGAATTTAATCGACTTAAGCCAGTCACGTCCATCATGTTCAATGGCTCTACTCTCAGTAGAACTAACACTGGATAAAACTAATTGAAATCAATGGACCTCAGTAATCATGTCCATTAATTTCAAGGGGTCCACAAGTAGTGTTTCTAATGTTAGATACAACCCTGTGCCCCCCCTCCCCCGGAATGAAACTCCTAAAGACCTGGAAGGGTGGTGGAAAGACCTGCAAAATGGCAGCTTTAGCCACCGGAACTAGCAAACATGTTAAGATCATCCTGCTATTTCCCCCAATCATTCTTCCCCTGGAAGGAAAAGGGAGAACATGTTCCACCCAGTACATCGAATATGTAAATTGGGGACTGTACCTGATAACTAGCGACTGTGGGAGGATGAGCAATTAGCAAGACTTACATAAGGGACGAGGTACATTGACAAATTTGGAACATTGACGTAATGACAAGCTACTTTGAGGATGCAACGCCCCAGGTATTTTGACATCTCCAGTGCAGTCCAAACCCAGCACCTTCTCAAACCCTCCATGTTGTTAAAATCAATAGAGGGGGCCATCTCATAGTTCTACCGCTCTCAGAAATTCAGGGGGGTGGTGACCCAGGAGAGGGCCTTCTCTGAGGCAGCTCCAAGGCTGGGGAATTCCCTCCCCAAAGAAGGGCATCTTCACTTCAGCTTTTGGTGAAGGCTGAAGACGCACCTCTTTGCCTTGATCTTTGACCACTGGGTTGTGTGTTTTCAGGGCATTTGGAGACTTTTTAGAGGATGCTCTCCACTTTATGCAGTTTCAGTTATGCACACAAGAGCCCAGAACGTAGCCCCCACATAATTGGGGGGGGGAATGCTGTATAGCATTATAATTATATATAACATTATAATGATAATGCTTCACTGAATTCATTGGAACTCTCTTCCTGGTGTGGATGCAATAGGACAGCAGCATTGTCTTGCAGGTGGCTATAGGGAGGGGAGTGCAGGGGCCTTATGCTCAGTTAGTACCTTGGTCCATCTAGCTCAGTACCGCCAACACTGACTGGCAGCAGCTTTCCAGGGTTTCAGGCAGAGGTCTTGCCCGACCCCACCTTAAGATGTCTGGGATTGAACCTGGGACCTTCTGCATGCAGAGCAGGGGCTCCAGCACTGAGCTACAGCCCTGCCCCATCTTGTGCCCCTCATCCAAGTTCCTATTCACCCTGTCATTATATTCCTAGGATAATTTGAATGGCACCAGCCAGATAATATTCAGATAATCTGCAGGGGGCTGGGGAAGAACTTTCAGAGGTTGCGGGAAGGATCTCAAGAAACACAATATTTCTAATTAATTGAGAAGCAATAAAGCCGATTGTCTCCTGCTACTATAGGAACGACTGAAATGTTGGCTTGCATCTCCAATGCTAGAGTAGACCCATTGAAACCAATGGACCAAAGTCCATTCTTTCAGTGGGTCTACACATAGAACTATCATTCGATACAACCCATTAACACTAACATTACTAGGAGTAGCAGTACAACTATGAGTAGTAGAGTACTATGAGGCTGAGGAGAAACACCACCACTACATTTTACTGTTAGCAGAAAAAAGGCTTTTGATAGTCTGTGACTGATATCACATTTTCAACACCTACTGCACCTTGCTGGTATCATGCTACTATTACAGTCTTATCTAAAACAGATTTGCCCAAAGCATGGAAGAGACATCTACTACTCCTTTGACTAGTTACAACCACCACCATGCAGTTCCTTAGTGTCAGCTGAAAGAGACTTACCCAATTGATCACTGAGACGCTGCTGGAAGGAATTAAGTGGCTCCAGGAATGGCAAGTGCTTTTTATCCTCTACTCAAGCCCAGCCTCCGGATACAGTGTGTAAATCTGGATGACTCCATCCTTACACAATGGAGTAGGCTCATCATGCATTTCTACATTTTCCCCATGCCACTCCTTTCTTAGACTCTGCTTCTGCGATGGCTGCGGGCAATTTCATGCCAATCTTCTCCTTGACTAAGATACGTGGCAATGTTCTAAAAATAGACACCCCAATCCCCGAGAGGTCACAATCTTTACAGGTGTGTCAGCTGACTCTGGGTGGTGTCCAACTAAGTCCTAATCAGACGCATTGAAATCAATGGACCTAAATTGGGCTCCCTCTGCACAATACATTTAGAGGAATGTGATGCCACTTTAAACAGTCGTAAAAGTAAAGGTAAAGGACCACTGACAGTTAAGTCCAGTCAGGAACGACTCTGGGGTTGTGGCGCTCATCTCGCTTTACTGGCCGAGGGAGCCGACGTTTGTCCGCAGACAGTTTTTCCAGGTCATGTGGCCAGCATGACTAAGCCGCTTTTGGCAAAACCAGAGCCGCACATGGAAACGCCTTTTACCTTCCCGCCGGAGCGGTACCTATTTATCTACTTGCACTTTGACGTGCTTTCAAACTGCTAGGTTGACAGGAGCTGGGGCCAAGCAACGGGAGCTCACCCCATCACGGGGATTCGAAAGCCCGACCTTCCGATCAGCAAGCCCAAGAGGCTCTGTGGTGTAGACCACAGCGCCACCGGCGTCCTTAAAATAGTCGTGGCTTCTCCCAAAGAATCCTGAGAGGTGTGGTTTGTTAAGGGGGTTGAGGGTTGCTAGGAGACCCCTATTCCCATTAGAGAGCTACACTTCCCAGAGTTCCCCAGTGTCAGGGAATGGTCTGACGTCGAGGACTGGGGAATGCATTCTATGACAGACCAGCTTCTCTCTGACAGAGAGTTGGAGGGGGAAGAGTCTCCCCCCTTGTCCACAGTGTTCAGAAGCAGAGAGAGAGAGACAGAAGCTGAACAGCTTAGGGAGGAGTCACCCAGTTACGAGATAATGACAAGAGAGCCAGAAGGGAGGGGGCAGCTAGTCGAGACGTCACTTGAGAATGTGGGGGACACCCCCCTTCACCACAGACTCGGAGGTCTGAATGTATCAGAGAGCAAAGGAGGCAGAGGGAGGGAGGAACTTCCCGTTGGCGCCTTAATTGCTGCGGGAGTCAGAAGGAGGGTTTAGACTAGCCAACTGCCCTCCTTGCGGAGAGCTGTGCATTTGTGCTTGCAACATGGTGCTATCATATCAAATGCTCATTCATTCTTATCTGTGAAGTTACTGAAGGGACAGGAGGACTCTCCATGCCTGACACCCATTAAACCACTCTGGTAATTGATCTTTTCATGCAAAGACATGTGAAAAGTAAGAACACAAACAAACAAACAAACAAAACAAAAAAATTAGTGGGTCTACTCTTAGTAGGAGAAGCACTGAATACCAGATGGCATACTCTCCAAAATTTCTCCAATGAAAATAGGGGTGCTCTATATTATTATTATTATTATTATTATTATTATTATTATTATTATTATTATCATTCCTCATCTAACTGGGTTTCCCCAACCACTCTGGGTGCCTTCCAACATGTAAAAAAACATAATAAAGCATTAAGAAAAAGTGAGACATTCCAGGATTAAAACAGAAACCGGGATGGCTTCTGTAAATCTGGGGCTGCCCCTGGAAAATAAGGACCGTTGGAGGGTCTGAATCTGTGTTCCATTTGACTAAGTGCACTATAGATTAGGGACCCTGAAGAAGGTGGGACAGCTAGTGCAGAGAGTGTGTGATTACATCTCTTGCTCCAGGTTATATAGAAATTCAGTGTAGTTCAGGACATAATCCTTAAATTGGAGGTGCCTGCCAGCCTCCACTCGAGAAAAAGATATAACCCTGGCTATCTAGCCAGCACACGGAATATTGGCTGAACCAACACTCTCCTGTGCAGATACTGATAAAAAGGGCATGTCATGGAAACAGTGGGAGTAGAGGGTAAATAAAAGGAGCCATAAAGAGGTGTGATTCCCCTTAGATCTTTTCCAATTTAGGGCTCATGCACACTTTTGCTTGGCCCATATTTTGAGTATAGGTAAAGGTAAAGGGGCCCCTGACCATCAGGTCCAGTCATGTCCGACTCTGGGGTTGCGGCGCTCATCTCGCTCTATAGGCCGAGGGAGCCGGCGTTTGTCCGCAGACAGCTTCCGGGTCATGTGGCCAGCATGACAAAGCTGCTTCTGGAGAACCAGAGCAGCACACGGAAACGGCTTTTACCTTCCCGCCAGAGCGGTCCGTATTTTCTACTTGCACTTTGATGTGCTTTCGAACTACTACCGTAGGTGGGCAGGAGCTGGGACCAAGCAATGGGAGCTCACCCCGTTGCAGGGATTCGAACCGCCAACCTTCTGATCAGCAAGCCCTAGACTCTGTGGTTTAACCCACAGCGCCACCTGGGTCCCTGCCCAGTATAATTTTGAGTATATTGTGTACCAATTAATTGCCTGGTATCTGAGAGCTTTTCTTGTTGCTCTGTGTTCCATGCGAAAACCTGATCCTACCTGCTGAACTGAAGCTTGGTTAGGCAAAATTCCTCTTTGGTTTCCCTGTGCATCTGATACAAACCAATTCAGTGGGTTAGGTCAGATTTTTGCAAGGCGTGCCTGTGGTACAACAAGAAATGTTCTCGGACCCATGGGAATTGATGCGTACATGCGGTACTATCAAAAGACGAGTCAAACAAAAGTGAGCCTAAGCCCTCCTCTGGCTAAGAACCAAGAAAGCAATGCCAGAACAGAAGCTCCAAGAAAGGAGCAACAGACAGCCTCTTTTGCGGTTGAGAGTTTGGGCCTTTTGTTCAGATTTATTTGGCCATTTAACCTATTTGGCCGTCATTTAATTTAATGTAGTTGGTCTTTATGTAACTTCATGTATTTGGCTTTTATTTAGCTTGTCCTTAATGGAGCCCTGCTGGGCTCCATCACAGAGTTGGAGGGCACCGCTCAGTTTTATTTAGGGGAAACTGGATGGTGGGGGCTGTTAAATAAACCCACTCATTAGTTTTGGTCAAATCACATCCCAGTTGCCATCTAAAAACAGCAAATGATGGTGCAATCACAAAAGATCAAGTGGTTGGTCTCTCTCCACCCTACCTAGACTTCAAGCATTAGGTTGGGAATGAGTGGGTCTTCCTGATGTTCAGTTGGAATCTCCTTTCTTGTAACTTGAAGCCATGGGTTCGAGTCCTACCCTCCAGAGTGGGAGAAATCAAGCTTGTTCCTTCTTTCATGTGACAGACCATAAGATATTTAAAGGTGGCTATTATAGTAAGCCAGATGTCCCCCTATTGGTGCAGTTGGTTCTTCCTGCCTGAGTGGAGAACCTGACATTTGTCCCTATTGAAATTCATTTTGTACGTTTGGGCCCAGTTCTCCAATCTGTTGCAGTCATTTTGAATCCCGATTCTGTCTTCTGCAGCACTGGCTACCTCTCCCAGTTTGGTGTCTTCTGCAAACTGATGAACATCTCCTCAATTCCTTCATCCCAGTCATTTATAAAGACATTGAACAACAACAGGCCCAGGACAGAACCCTGCGGCACCTCGCTTGTCATTTCCACCCAGGGTTATGAGGAACCGTTAATGAGTACACTTTGGGTTCGTTAGTCAAATGCCATTAGAAGTCAGTTGTCTTGCCCAGTTAACCTGAACCACCTGTTCATTATTTTTGTAGGCAAACCCTGTGATAGGTCTCAAAGCCTATCAATGTAATTTTCCAGTTACAGTGGTACCGTACCTCTAGTTATGAACTTAATTCGTTCTGGAGGTCCGTTCTTAACCTGAAACTGCTCTGAACTAGAGGTGTGCTTTGGCTAATGGGACCTCTTGCTGCCGCTGTGATTTCCGTTCTCATCCTGGGGCAAAGTTCTCAACTCGAGGTAACTCTTCCAGGTGAGCGGAGTTTGTAACCCAAAGCGTTTGTAACTTGAGGCGTTTGTAACTCGAGGTACCACTGATGGGGCATCCGCCAAGAAACCATGGAGCTCCGGGGAAGATAGTTTGCGGAGCTCCAAGCACAATGGTTTGTGAAGTTCAAGGCAAGATGGTTTGTGGATCTTCAGGTAAGACAATTTTGTGGAGTTGTAGGCAAAATGGTTTGTTATGCTACTTCCATTTGGGTCCTAATTATTCTGAGATGTGCATTTTATTTTATTCAGTTGGAGGCAGTGATGCTTCTGAAGAGCAGCCATGGGAGGGGAGAGGGCCCTTGTACTCAGGTACTTTTTGGGAGTTTCTCACAGGAATCTGGTTGGCTGGCCACCATGGGAACAGGATGCTGGTCTAGATGGGCCATTGGCCTGATCTAGGAGGGCTCTGATGTTCTCATGAATTTAAGGTTTTTATTGCTACATGGTATGGTGACAGCCATGAGCTCAGATGGCATTAAGGAGGATTTTATCTGGAACCAACTGGTGCTTGGAGGTAAGATTCAAATTCTCTTGTGTGAGCCAGACAGTCCCTCCCCTTACCTGGTCATCCCCTGGCAACACCTCCCCAGGCAGGATTGGACGCTGGGCTTGGGTAGGCGGAGACCCCTGGCATCCTACCTGGGAAGGCGATGACAGCCCCGAACTACCAGGGAGTCGCCTCTAGGGCCAGGGGGTTGTGCGCGTCCACGCAAAAGTCGCCCCCCATTGATGTGTGGAGCGGTCATTTTTGCTACATGGTGACAGCCATGAGCTCAGATGGCATTAAGGAGGATTTAATTGGTCCATGAAAGGGTAGGGCATTCAGCAGGTCTTAGTCACAGAAGCTAAATGCAACATTTTCTCCTTCATGTCAAACAAAAAAAGGGCTGAACCTTTCTCCTATGTCCTTTTTCTGACCTGCCACAGGGATTGGGGCCAGCTGCTCTTTGAAGGAGAACAGTTGACTCAAGTTGCCTTAGATCTGATCTGATGTGGGCATTCTGTGGCTTCTGTGTCAATGTCTTCCCCGCAGCAATATATCAAAACACTACCACCCTGGTTTAACTGGATGAACTGCCAATCCTTAATGGCTTTGGGATCCAACTACCCAAAAGAGCACCTCTCTCTATATGAGCCTGCTCATGTCTTGAGACTGTGACAGGTCCAAGGCGTGTAATCTCCAAGGAGAGGCAGAGGAACATTGTTTTGATGTCTCTTTGCATCTAGTGAACAGAGTGGCTTTCATGAGTATGTTTGGAGAATGACAACGTACCCTCCAACATTTCTCCAATGAAAATAGGGATGTCCTATTTAATAATAATAATAATAATAATAATAATAATAATAATATTCTTATTCATTTTTCATTCGTTTCATGTACATACCACTTCATACTTTTATGAAAAAATCTCAAAACGGTTAACAACACATTAAAATATCAAAGTATACATTCAAGGCAACATAATTAGCAGGGGACTAAAATATTGTCTCAAGATTTCAAAATAAAACTTTGCAAAGAAGGTCAATTACAGAATGCACATTTAACATAGCAAAGCTAACAAAAAATCAAAAGAGAACATTACTAAAGGAAGTCAAGTATAAAATGCACATTTAAAACAGCATAGTTAGCAAGATAATAAAATGTTATCATAAGCCTAGAACATATCTTCTGGGCACTGGCTGTGGAAGCTCAGGCTCAATGACCTGGATCTGCACTCAGAGACAGCCAGGATACCATCAAAATCACTGCAAATCATGCTCAATCTCCTCATCCCTTTTAAAAGCTTTTAGTTGCATATATCTGGCACATTTCAGATTCATACAAGCACATTTCTGAAAATCAGCTGGAAAGAAAAATTGGCCAAAATCCATCAGAAAAACATGATTATCCTCAAATTCAAGTTATGGCTTGAGTCAGAATGGATGGGCGAGAGCAAGGATTAAGGAACAGCATAAGCAGCATTTAAGGACAGCACGAGCTCTGAGCCAGTATAATTCACAGCAGAACTTGGGCAGGCTCCTTCTGGTCTCATCCCACACACCAGGCTGGTATGAAGCCCTGTCAGAGCTGTCAGACCCCTGGTTGATTGTTGAGGCGGCTTTGTAGGCAGATGCCAGCAGGATGGCAGCCATGACACCCAAAATGGCTCCCACAAGGAGCCCCAGGTTGGCAGGCTCGTCCCAGGCCACATCCAGATGCTCCTTTGGGTGGTCATGCTCCACGTGGCACCAGTAGCAGTCGCTCTCCTTGGGGTCGATCTTGACACTATGCGCAGATATGGTAGGTCCCATCCAAGTTGGGGGTGCCCTCCTGCCAGACCTTCCTGTCCTCCATCCAGTTGGCATCAACCTCCTTGGCGTAGAAGCCGAGGACTCCATGCTTCCATAGTCTGCCTCGCTGGTCACCTTCACCACCGGAGCCACTGTGCTTTGCAGAGTCTCCTTCCCGTAGTCCAGGTATCTCTGCAGCCACTCAATGCAAGTCTCCTCCAGATAGGCTTTCCAGTGCTGGTTCTGGGCCAATTCAGGATCCCACTTCCTCTTGCTCACTTCGGCCTCCATATCAGCTGTTGTCCAGGTGAGGATCTCCTTGTCAAAGCTGATAAAGTCCCTCCCATCATAGCCGTACTGCCAATGCCCTCCGTTGCTCCTGCCTGGGCTCCACTCACAGCTGCACATATACCGAAGGGTTGTAGCAATTCCACAGAATCTGCATATTTGCCCTGAACATCAGCCCAGTGCCCTGAAGCTCAAGAGTCTGCCTGTGCCAGTACTGAGGATTCGCCCTTTCTGCCTCACTTGTCGAACAAATTGCTGGTCATCCACCTATTCAGCAACAAAGAACTGAGACAGCCCCTGACCCGGCGCTGATACAGCTATGAAGATTAAGGTAACGGTAAAGGACCCATTTTCTTTCTTGGGAGAAAAGCAATGACAAACCTAGACAACATTGTAAAAAGCAGAGACATCACCTTGCCGACAAAGGTCCATATAGTTAAAGCTATGGTTTTCCCAGTAGTGATGTATGGAAGTGAGAGCTGGACCATAAAGAAGGCTGATCGCCGAAGAATTGATGCTTTTGAATTCTGGTGCTGGAGGAGACTCTTGAGAGTCCCATGGACTGCAAGAAGATCAAACCTATCAATTCTGAAGGAAATCAGCCCTGAGTGCTCACTGGAAGGACAGATCGTGAAGCTGAGGCTCCAATACTTTGGCCACCTCATGAGAAGAGAAGACTCCCTGGAAAATACCCTGATGTTGGGAAAGATGGAGGGCACAAGGAGAAGGGGACGACAGAGAATGAGATGGTTGGAAAGTGTTCTCGAAGCTACCAACATGAGTCTGACCAAACTGTGGGAGGCAGTGGAAGACAGGAGTGCCTGGCGTGCTCTGGTCCATGGGGTCACGAAGAGTCAGACACGACTAAACGACTAAACAACAACAAAGGGCCCCTGGACGGTTAAGTCCAGTCAAAGGCAACTATGGGGTTGCAGTGCTCATCTCGTTTTCAGGCTGAGAGAGCCGGCGTTTGTCCACAGACAGCTTTCCGGGTCATGTGGCCAGCAGAACTAAACTGCTTCTGGCGCAATGGGACACTGTGACAGAAGCCAGAGCACACAGAAATGCTGTATCCCTTCCCACCACAGAGGTACCTATTTATCTACTTGCACTTTGACGTGCTTTTGAACTGCTAGGTTGGCAGGAGCAGGGACCGAGCAACGGGAGCTCACCCCGTCACGGGGATTCGGACCACCGATCTTCTGACCAGCAAGCCCAAAAGGCTCAGTGGTTTAGACCACAGCACCACCCGCGTCTACAGCTATGAGGACGTAGCACAGGGAGTGCAAGGTGGAGCCAGCACATTCCTGGAGCAGCAGGTAGGCAGCTGCTCACAGGATCAGGGGGGGGGGATGGAGAATGACTCCCATTTCGACAAAAACGACATCTGTCTGAGTCTGCTATTTCTCCCCCAGTGATGTCCTTGTCCCTCCACTCACTCTGAATAATAATAATAATAATAATAATAATAATAATAATTCATTTCTACCTCGCCCATCTGACTGGGAAGTTTCCACCACCTGTAAAAACATAATAAAACATTAAACATTTTTTTTAAAAAAACCTTCTCTATATAGTCCAATCTGGGATGATCCAGGGCTTGACCCAACCTGGATCTGGGCCCATAACCAGTGAAATGCCCTCTCCTTGTTCCAGCCTCCCTCAACCTGGTGTTTCCTTCCAGATGTTGCTGGACTCCAACTCCCCCCAGCCCCCAGCTAGCCTGGTGAACAGTCAGGGATGATGGGAGTTGATGTCTAGAGTTTGGACCCTAGAGGTTAGAGGAGGGTGTTTTACATGTCCAATGGGCTCCAATGGAGTTATTTTGATGGTTACCTGAGAGCCTTCTCTGAGCGCTCCCTCCATGGGAGGTCTTGAGTGTGGCAGCTGGTGACTCCCTGCTTGTGGAATGCTCTTCCCAGGCAGACTTGCCTGGCACCATCATTACACTTATTTATTTATACAAATATTTAAATAGCACTACGTCATATGTAGTTTACAGCAGTAAATCATAGAACCATACAATAAAAACCTTACAAGTAGATTAAAAACAGAGATCAATTAAGGCACCAGGAAAAACCCAACAACATTTTTTTCTCACCAGGCCACTGGCTTTTGATTACCTGCACCCTCATTGAGTACGCAGGGTGTTTAAACCCTGCCTTTTAAAAATAGGATGGTTTTTAATATATTTTTAAGGCTAGTTTTATGTGTTTATTTATTGTTGTGAGTACTTTGAGCTGTGTTGTAAGAAAGTGACAAATAAGTTTAATAAGTATTGCTACTATTGCACTACTAATTTCAGTGTCACGTTAAGATGTGTTTATTTCCCCAGGCATTTTGAGTTTTGTAATTTGATTGTTGTTTCATGATCTCTGTTGGTTCTTTAGCTTCTTTGTTTGATGGTTTATTTTAGTATGAGCTGTTTATTCTATGATTTGAATGGTTGGTTTAATTATGTGGTCTGTATCCTGCCCTGCTTGTTTCTGTATTGGTGAAGGACAGGGTGTGTATGTGTGTTTGTAGTTGAGATTCCTGCATCGCAAGGGGTTGGACTAGAGGACCTTTGAGGGTTCCTTCTACAATTCTATGATTCTGTCCTCTAGGTTGAGACCATGCAGTATTGATATGTCCAGGGTGTACATCCAGAAGCAGCGTGGTGCAGTGGTTAGTTAGAGGGTTTGACTAGGACCTGGGAGACCAGGGTCCAAATCTCCACTCAGCCATGAAACTCATGGGGCCACTCACAGTCCTTAAGCTACCTCGCAGGGTTGTTGTAAGGATAACATGAGGAGCAGGAGAATGGTGTGTGCCACCTTGAACTCCTTGGATGGAAGATGGATTATAAATCTACAGCCGTACCTCAGAAGTCGAACAGAATCCGTTCTGGAAGTCCGTTCAACTTCCGAAATGTTCGCCTTCCAAATTGTGGCTTCTGATTGGCTACAGGAAGCTCCTGCAGCCAATTGGAAGCCACGTCAGACGTTCAGGTTCCAAAAGAACGTTCGCAAACCGGAAAAATCACCTCTGGGTTTTGATCATTCAGGAGCTGGAACGTTCAACTCCCAAGGTGTTCGGGGGCCAAGGTACGACTGTATTTAACAAATAAATAAAAATAAACCAATCTCAGTGCTTTTTGGTGCTTTCATTACTTCCCCCCCCCCCTCTCTCTCTCTCTCTCTCTCGGCACAATTGGTCAGTGAATCTGGCCCTTAACCAGAAGGTTGGTGGTTTGAGCCCACCAAGGGACAGCTGTGGGTAGAATTCCTGCATCGCAGGGGGTTGGACTAGATTACCCTCAGGATTGCTTCCAATCCTACAATTCTGATTCTATTATCTTGTGAAATAACTGAGGTGTGTGCAATCCATCCATCCACCCTGTCTGAATTCTGCTTCCATCTTCCATCAAACTCTCTCACTTTGATGAGGAATCTTCAAGTTCAAACTGAATTCCATGCACTGGTCATTGACTATAATAAAGAGATCGATTGATTACCGTTGCTACTGTTTGGTTGTCATTCCAAAATTCCCCCCTTTGCTTTCTCCTTTTTGTATCTCAAGGGATGGGGAGTATGTAACCCCTCCAAGATACTGTTGCGCTCCCAGCCACCATTGTATTGAATTGTAGCGCTGTGACATATTCATACAGAGGGCTACAGCAGCGTTTCTCAACCGCTGTTCCCCGGCACACTAGTGTGCCGCGAGACGCTGGCTGGTGTGCCGCGACGAGAAGGGCGATTTTGCAGCTGCAAACTCCACCTCCCTGGGCGTCCTATTTCTTCGCCCCTTCTAGTTTCCACAGACCAATCAGCTTTCATTATTTCCATTTTCCCCATGCCTCACGTGACAGGATCATCCCAGAATCCTTTAGCCAAGATGGCAGCCCCCAGCAGCTAATAGTGCCGCACACGTGTCTCTTTTTTGGAAAATCGAGCGGACTTCAAGTAGCTACTTTTAAAATATTCAATCTCCATCATTCAAAAGGTAGTTTGTTGCTAATTCACGGAGGCATGAAGACCAAATCGTCCTCTCACAAGTCCGAGAACACGCACAGGGTAAGATACGGGACGGCGGGGTCGGGTGGGGTGGATCAGAAACCCGGATCTTTTAAGAACTCGGCAGCGCTGACCCGCCGGAAAGCAATATTTGGCAAGTGTTTCTTACAGTCATAATTATAATATAGGGCGGCACAGAGTTAATTTTTAAAACTTTTTTAATGGTGGTGTGCCTCGTGATTTTTTTCACGGAACAAGTGTGCCGTGGCCCAAAAAAGGTTGAGAAACACTGGGCTACAGGCACTCGACCTGGATGTATCTTCGTTAATGTCGTTTCCAAAGAATGTTTTGCATTTTTCCATACTAGGAGATGAACAATGACCTCACTTGGTGATAAGAGCAGAAATGCATTTTGTCCCATATCTGCTTGTAAATGCATTCCTTCAGCTTTTGCAACCAGCTTCCCACGTAGCCCACAAGCACAGCACAGATTTGTGCTGAGTCAACAACATCACCCGTCCCCTTTAGGCAAATCAGTGCAGACAACACATTTCTTATGCCACTGAGTTTGCACAATTATTAATTAAGCCCAGCTGAACAGTGTTCCCAATCAGCCGACAATATCCGCTGTGGCATTTTGGGTGAGGATATTTACCTTGGCCGAATCAACTCCCAGACAGGACGTACCAGACTTTGAATTAGGAAAACAAAAGGAAGAGACAGGAAGCAGGTGTCTACTGAATGCTGACTAGCCTGGATCATTTCATAGAATCATAGAGTTGGAAGAGACCACAAGGGCCATCCAGTCCAACCCCCTGCCAAACAGGAAACACCATCAAAGCATTCCTGACAGATGGCTGTCAAGCCTCTGCTTAAAGACCTCCAAAGAAGGAGACTCCACCACACTCCTTGGCAGCAAATTCCACATTTGCCTGAACTTTTTTCCAGAATGGAAACAATGATGGATTGAACTGATTAAAAATCCTAGCACTGGAACAGATCAGTTGTTCTGTTGGTGAGGAACCTCGGGACTGGGGACAAAATGCAGCTCTAGCTAGCACACCAATCCCACCACTAATGATCCTGTGAGGACATAATGTTTGAATTGGACCTCTCTGTGGTCTATCAATGCACTTACACTCGCATCATGCAGCTGATTCCCCAGATAATGTCTGGAAACCCAAGCTTGACCTGCATTGCATTGGCCACAAAATATTTTGCCTTTGCAGGGCTGGCCCACCATTAGGCTTCAGGCATCAAACATTGTTGGGTAGCAGAATTTGAGCTGGTGCCACAGCACCAAAATGTTTGACTCCTGTTAGCAGTGGTGGACTTGGGGCTCTCAAATTTTAGCGGTGCCCCATCTGACGATAAATTGGGTGCCCCTCCACCTCTTGCGCTCTGTTCTATGGCATTGTTGTGGCACCCCCTGCAGCATGGTGCCCAGTGTGGACAAACCAGTTGTGCTACTCTAAAAGAACTTCTGACTTTAGCCTTCATGTGTGTGATATAGAACAAACATCCACAAGTATTTGAAATCTGACAAGGGTTTTATCACTGAGGGTTGTCTCCAACTGAGTCCTAGGCAGAGCAGACCCATTGAAAATAATGAACCTAAGCTAGGCAAGCTCATTAATTCCAAAGGTTCTACTCAGAGTAGGACTTACAATGTCTACAAATCAGGGTTGTTGCTTTCTTTTTCAGATGGTGGCATTTCTCCGCTTCATTTAAAGCTATGGTTGACATCCAAGTGTTGGTGCATTAGTTTTCTAAATATTTTAAGGAATTGCCAGTCAATTCATAGGGTTTCTGAAATCCACAGAGACTTAACAAAGAGCTTTTGGTTAGCCTTGAGATTTACTGGTATATTCTGAGATTTCCCACTGGCTTCCCTAAAAAGAAGGAGAAGGAGGAGGAGGAGGAGGAGGAGGAGGAGGAGGAGGAGGAGGAGGAGGAGGAGGAGGAGGAGGAGGAGGAGGAGGAGAAAGAGAAGGAGGAGGAGGAGGAGGAGGAGGAGGAGGAGGAGGAGGAGGAGAAGAAGAAGAAGAAGAAGAAGAAGAAGAAGAAGAAGAAGAAGAAGAAGAAGAAGAAGAAGAAGAAGAAGAAGAAGAAGGAATCTGCTTGGATTCAGTGAGAACAGGATGCTTGCTAGACTAGATTGGCCATTGGCCTGATCCAGCCTGGCTCTCCTAATGTTCTTAAGCATGAAGCACTATGACATGGCGTCTAGAGCACTGGAGAAGGAACAGCAAGGCTCAGGGACTTACTAAAAAAACAATGCTTACTCAGAGACATTGGAAAATTCTTGTAGGCTATCCTAACTCATAATATTGACGTGAGGCTAAAAGACGGAAGGTCCATTTAAATGCTCCTGATCTCATTAGAGGAAGAGGAGTATAAATATCAATATAAGAAGCGGAAGAAGAGTATAAATATTCAAATAACCATGTCAACATTCCTTATGGGAAACGAATTGGTCAGAGCAATATTCAGTTGCTAAATGCCCATATGCTCTAGGCTTAACATCCAGCAGCATGCTAAATGACAGGGCACTTAAGCCCTGTAAACCAGCAAACAATCTTAAATTGCTCTCGGTTCAGATACATTGCAATCTTTACTCTGGCACATTTAAATGTTCTTCCAACAATGGCGGTGAAGGAAAATTCCATATTATCAAAATAAATGCCTCTGTGAATCTGGAGGGGTAGAATCAATATCTTGTGTTCTTCTGCATTGCTCTCTTTATCATGATATACATAAGATTTTCAATGAACTCATTTTTAATTGAAATTCCCAAAACGATTGGATGCATTTTGTGCTTTTAAAAAAAACTCCTTTCAGATCAAAACACACACACCTTCTCCAGAATGGCTAAAGGTTCTACTGCTACCTTTAAAACTCGCCAAGGACTAATTTTAGTAAACTTATAATTTTGCTTTCCATGTCTGATGTTCTATAGCATGAAACACTTCTTAGTCATTTTATTGTAAAGGTAAAGGTTATGGGACCCCTGGTTGTTAGGTCCAGTCACAAACAACTCTGGGGTTGCGGCACTCATCTCGCTTTATTGGCCGAGGGAGCCGGTGTACAGCTTCAGGGTCATGTGGCCAGCATGACAAAGCCGCTTCTGGTGATCCAGAGCAGCACATGGAAACGCTGTTTACCTTCCCGCCGGAGCGGTACCTATTTATCTACTTGCACTTTGATGTCCTTTCAAACTGCTAGGTTGGCAGGAGCAGGGACCGAGCAACAGGAGCTCACTCCGTCACGGGGATTCAAACTGCCGACCTTCTGATTGGCAAGCCCTAGGCTCAGTGGTTTAGACCACAGCACCACACATTATTGTAGTGGTTCCCTATTTTGCTTTGTTTGGTGTTATTGTGGGTCTGTGGGTATAGTCTGGATGATGCCCTCTTTCAATTCTTGGGGTCCTCCACTCAAGGAGGTTTAGAATCTAACAGGAGAAGATGACAAGTTGGGTCAGACAAGTTTCTCTGTAAGGCAATGATCTCAACTGGCCACTTAAATGTCCTCATCAACATCCCAAAAGCATAGCTGCCAAGTTATCCCTTTTTTTAAGGGATTCTCCCTTATGCTGAATAGGCTTCCTCGCGAGAAAAGGGAAAACTTGGCAGCTATGCAAAAGAATGAGCTAGGTTGCTGAAAGTACAGCTAAGTGATGGTTACCTCTAGCCCAGGCACGTCCAACTCCCAAGAGACGGTATAAAAAAACTGGCAGTGATCTACCCACAGTTGTTGAGCTTTTTTTGGGGGGGGCAGAGTTGTTCAGCTTTTTTGGGGGGGGGGGAGGAGGCACTGAAGCCTTCTAAAGTTTCCACAATTGTCAGCAGCATACGACAACATAGCGCACAATTTACGTGATGGAGGGACAGAGAGAGGGGGGCAGGAGCAGAGAAGGAATTCAACAATTCCCCTCCCCTCCACGAGATCAATATGTAGCCTGTGATCAACAGCGATCAACCGTGATCTTTAGGGCATCTCCCTGTCGATCGTGGTCAACCGGTTGGAAATTGTTGTTCTAGCCCAGGCATCCCCAAACTGTGGCCCTCCAGATGTTTTGGCCTACAACTCCCATGATCCCTAGCTAACAGGACCAGTGGCGTGTTAAAGCTGTGAGACCACCCTTTGCCCAGGTTGTATATATGTGTAAATAAAACCCTATATTCTAAAGACACCACTGTTTCCACTGACCTTCATTCCAAGGAACCAAAACCTGGGTAAGCGCCTGGAACAAAATCTCACACTCAGATATTTTGTGACATGTAAATTTTTTTTATAAATTAGTACAAAGGTTCTGTTTCGATAGGGGGCAATAAAGAGACAGATAGATGGATTGAATGTCAGCATTCGTTGGGAATTACTGCTAACTCAGACAAAATGGGCACCATTTTGTGATAACCATGAAAGGGAATGTCCAAATTGGGTTGAACTCATGTGCTTGTCGATCAAAGTGTGTGTGCCAGTTTATTCATAAGCATCTTCTCTCTCTTTTTTTTTTGCATTGATATGTGAATTTTGAGGCAGTGTAGTATAGTGGCTACAATGCTGGACCTGGACCAAGGAGACTATGGTTCATATACCCACTAATGAATGGTTATCTTCTGTGTCCCCATATCCATGGTATGATAATACAGACAATGCTTAGGTTAGGTGTGCGACCATAGCCATAAATGTAAATGCTCTGCTCTGTGAGAAACCTGATGGAGTAATCTATTCGATAGGTTACTCATTCCTGCCCTGAACTAATGCATTGTTTCACAACCGCTCAGCCTGAAGCCAGCACATACATAAAACTCTCAGGTGACTTGCAAATGTACCTACTGGTGAAACAAGACTGGCAAGATGAATTGGGTGGGGCTGCATGGCCACCCCTGTGAAGGGCGCCTGGTCAAGCTTCCAACTGAGTGACATCAGCTCCCTAGGGAAATGGGATGTCAGAATGGGGGTGGTGGGTGGGACACTTTTTGTTCAGCAGTGGAAGGAGGTGGTTAATTTCTGGCAGCCCCCAGCAGCTGCTGTGTTTGCTGAATCTTGGCTGCTCCAGAGACAATATTCAGGCACCATAGAGCAGTGGCAAATTCAGGGTCCATTCAGAACAGCAACCGGTGAGAACCAGTGTGGTGTAGTGTGGAACTAGGACCTGGGAAGAGACCAGGGTTCAAGTCCCCACTCAGCCATGAAACTGTGTGAGACCTCGAGGAGCAGCTGCTGCCACTTAGCCTAACCTACCCCGCAGGGTTGTTGTGGGGGTTTAAATGAGAAGAGGGAGAATCACATATGGCGCCTTAAGCTCCTTGGAGGAAAAGATGGTATATAAATACAACAAACAAACAAACAAACAAACACATTATTTAATTAGTTTCTAACACATGTTGATTCCAATAGATTAGTGAGGTGTCTAATACACAGTCTGAGAAGTTTGCCTAGCTTGATCAGCCTTTCACACATGCTAATTCCAGAGGATTAAAAGTGGCTAACACACATCTTAATACACACGGGTCTTAATTACATTCTAACACTTGGGGGTCTGATACATGGCCTTAACGCTCAAGCCTTAATGAAATGCTAACACCTAGAAACCTATAACATTATCAAGAAAGACGATTGTTTCACTGTTCATGAATGATCTGATGACCCAAATAGATGGCTGCTGTTGCCTGATGCAACCTGGTGCAAGTGCATGAATGTTCTGCGTCTGCGCCTGGGTACCAGATTTGTTCAAGGGGAAGGTGAAAGAGTTCAGTGTGTTAGGCAAAGCATGCTATCATGGATGCAATCCTGTACACACCTCCTCAAGAGTAACCCCCATAGAAATAAGTGGATATTGACTTCTGAGTAAGCGTTAGCAGGGCTGGGCTTTAAGCTTTTCTGGGGAGCTGGTTTCTCTGTTGCCATGTGGGAGGGGCAGGAGGAGGAAGAAGAAGTGAAATCCGAAATGTTACTCATTTTTAATAGTATTTATTGAGTCACCACAGAATCTCATGGCATGCTATCATAAAGTCAGAAAGTCATGGTGGGTTGGTTAGTTAGTTAGTTAGTTAGTTAGTTAGTTAGTTAGTTAGTTAAGATAAGATATCTTTATTGTCCCCCTGCGGGAACAACGAAATTACTCGGTTGCTACATCCACTCAGATAAAGCATTCCGCATAATCCAAAATTACAAAAACCTAATTAAAAACAGTAAATATAATACAAAACAACAAGTAAAATAAGATGACTTCAAAGTCCAGGCTTTCCATTTAAGGCCAAAATTGCTCTAGAGAAGAAACTGTTCCTGAGACGGCTCGTTCTTGCCTGCATTGTTCTATATCTCCGTCCCGATGGCAGGAGCTGAAAGAAATGGTGACCAGGGTGCGTTGGATCTCTTGATATATCTAGTGCTTTTCTATGGCACCTGGTGGTGTAAATTTGTTCTAAGGTGGAGAGTGAGCAGCCAATAATGCTCTCTGCTGTTTTAATAATTCTACACAGCCCTGCTCTGTCCTGGGAAGTACAGCTTCCGTACCACACACATAAACCGTACGTGAGCACGCTCTGTATGTTAGTTAGTTAGTTAGTTAGTTATTATTGCATCTATATCTCACCTTTTTCTCCAATGAGCTCCAGGTGGCATACATGGTTCTCCCCCTCTTCATGTAATCACACAACAATCCTGTGAGGTAGGTTAGGCTGAGAGGCATTGGCTGGCCCAAGGCCACCCAGTGAGACCTTCATGGCTCAGAGGGAGAAACCCAGCCAGATGGCCGGGTTATTATTATTATTATTATTATTATTATTATTATTATTATTATTCACATCCTTGTCTCCCAAGTGCTAGTCCGATACCTCTGGCAGGCTCCTGTGAATCTATTGCAACTTCAGCCTCCACCTCCTCCTCAGCTGCCTGTCCTCCATCTGCAGTGCTTTCTGCCTCTTCTTCCCCTCTCCCACTCAAGCCTGTTGCTTGTCCAACATCCAACCATTCTGCCCTGCTTCATCCTCTGACCTGAATGAATGACTTTACTTTATTACGGTCACAGACCAGCATGAGCAAAACATCTAAATAAATAGCATAACAGTATGAATCTAAGCAGAAAATTGTTAAATAAATGGGACATGGAACAAAATGTAGATTAAAACATATACATAGAATATTCGATTAAGCATAAATAATGGATGAGTAAAAACAGGTAAGCAAATTTTTAAAAGACCAGTTTAAACAGCTATATGGGGTGGGGCTTCAGAAGTGCAGATCTAACAAAATGGGCCTTCCATTTAGGACTGATTTGTATAGACCATCCTTCGACGAATATCTATCATGGCAGCGCAAAATCTGGTGACTGAATATGTGACTTCTGGGCTTTCGTCCTGTAGTAAAAGGGAGATGTTGTGTTGTTCTGAATGCCCAGGGAACCTATATAGATGGGCTGGATAAACCTGGCTCAAATGTTTATATAATACTCCTCTGACCTGTCTTCTGTCCCACCACCACTTCCCTGGCTCGTAGCCTTCCTCTTATGGGGCTTCCCTGGGGGGGGGGCTCTGGATGCAACCTCCCACCCCTCCTCTGCGTCCAGCCAGTCCCTGACCCCAATAAGGGAGAGGCATGTTTTGTTGCAGCTGGGGCAGATGAAAGTGTCTGGTTTCATTCTTACAGATGCACCATGGATTTCCTTTTCGCTGTGCTCCTCCCAGCAATAATTTCTGCTCTGGTCTCTGCTGTGGATACATGACCTGTCTGTCTGTCTGTCTGCTGGCACTGCGGTCATTTGCAAGGGATTCCCACATGGCAGAGTTGATGTTGCAAGCCTTAGTGTCACGTTTGCAGACAACTTTATAACGCAGAGTTGGCCTGCCAATAGGTCTGGTGCCTGAAGTCAGCTCCCTGTGTGGTGTGTAACAATATATTATTTTGAGCTTCTGTAAATATTTTATGTCTTGAGCTTCTGTAAGCATGTGTAGAGGGGAAAGGAAGTCGGTGATCTAATAAGTACACACACCTTTCTATCATTGAGAACATAAGAATAGTCTGCTGGATTAGGCCAATGGTCCATCTGTTCCAGTATCCTTTTCTCACAATGGCCAACCAGTTGCCTCAATAGCAAGCCCAGAAGCAGGAACTGAGTCTAGTAGTCCTTGTTACTCCCAGTAACTGATCTTCCTCCCAAAAGAATACTCCAAAATGAGCAGAAGTAATCAAAACCAGCCCTTCTGGATCACCCACCTCATCCAGTATTCTCTTTTCACAGTGGCCAGATTGCCCTCAAAACCTAAGAATCTAGATAGACTGTCTCTGCATCTGGAGGTTCCAAAACAATGTCAAAAGAGCTTGGCTCCTGATCAGGCCAAAGTTGGCCCATTTAGCTGAGCATCTTGTTCTCACAGTGGTGAACCAGATACCCAAGTCCAAAAGCAGGACCTGAGCAAAACAGGGACTCTCCCCATTTGTGAATCCCAGCCAGAGGAATAATCCTTCTGTCGATGGAGGTAGAAGAGAAGATGGCCAGAACATGATGATTTAAATAGTAATAGTTTTTCTCTCTTTCTAATTTTCCTCAAGATCTCTTCTGGTCTTTTCCACACAGAGGAGACAGTCCTTACTCTCCATGCAGGTGAGTTGCAGTTGCAGGCTTTGATCCAGCCAAAAGGCCATGTCATGATCAAAGTGGGTTGGTGGGGGAGTGGGGAAGCTCTGGGTGGGTGGCAGCACGGAGGCCCACAAGTGGTCCCAGTACACCATCTGGGAAACTCAGAATGGGATCGTTGGAATTCCTTCCATCTCCAAAAGGTGCTTTGGCGTGGCATTTACCTTGAGCAATCATGGAAAGTTGTGAGAGTCAGACTGGTTCTTCCTTGGAGAACATCTCAGAGGCATCCATAATTATACCTTCTCAGCCAATAGGGCTTGTTCTGTCATGCATTCTGCAGACAAGCACTCCCTCTGGTTTTTGGAAGCCAGTACTGTCTTTATAAAATACACACAGGCCATGTTTTGATCTGGTTGAGATTCCTGCATTGCAGGGAGCTGGACTACAGGACCCTTGGTGCCCCTTCCAACTCTACAATTCCATGATTCTATGTTTGAGATAAGTTTGGTTTCTTTGCAGTCACAATGTAATATCTTCCAGGTGCTTGGATTCTAGGTGTGGAGCACCTTACCAATGTGGGAAATGTATAGGGAGGTAGAAAGTGACCTTAACCTGAGTCAGAAGGTTGGTAGCTCAGTTTTGTTTACCTTGACTAGCAGTGGCTCGCTAGGTTTTCAGGCAGGGGACATTCCCAGCCCTGCTGGCAGACGCTAAACACTGGGACTTTCTGCCACTAAGCTACAGCTCTTCCCAGGAACAAAGGAAGCTACCTTATCCTGAGTCAGAAACCCCCCCCTTTTAATATAAAAAAGCAAGATTCCAGATCTCATGAGTCTGGGGGGAAAAGTATGATTTAAATAGGAATCTGCCTTCGATAAAGTCAGACCATTTCTCAAACTGGCTTAGCATTGTCTACACTGACTAGCTGTGAGTTTTGAATTTCTGCAAGGGATTTGTAGTAGATAATTATCTTGGTATGGGCTTTAGCTACTATAGAGGGTAATCCCAATTCTAGTCTCAATTGGGCGGCCATGGTCCCATTAGGGAGGCCCAAGATCTTTCTTGCCAGGAGATTTTGCAGAGACTCCAGATGCTGGAGTTCCATCCCCATATTTCCACCCCGTATAGCAGCATTGGGGGTATTTTACTGATGTAGATCTTTCTGGTTGGCACAACCAGTTGTTCGCCATTTCCGAAGAAAAATTTCACCAAAGCACGATAAAGTCAGACCATTTCTCAAACTGGCCTAGCATTGTCTACACTGACTAGCTGTGACTCTCCAGAATTCCAGGCAGGGTTTCCAAAAGTTAATTTCTTTTTAAATTTATTTATTTATTAAATTTTCCATTTTAACAATCCAATAAAAACCACATTAAAACATTCCGAATTATAATATAATAAAAAAGCCAAATATTCAATGCCAAATTGTTTATCTTTTGGGTGACTTCCCATGCTCCAAAGTTCCGAATGTTAATTTCACTAATATATTCATTTTAATGAAAACTTCCCACTAATATGTGCATCTTTGTATGCGTTTTTTGTTTAAATTTGAGAACCGCTACGTTCTACCTCCACTGTTGGAATGCTTCTGAGTACCAATGGCTAGGGATCAGAAGCAGAGAGAGTTGCTGTTTTGCCTGCTTGCAATCTTCCCATCGGGGCATCTGGTTGGCCACTGTGAGAACAGGATGCTGGATCAGATGGGCCATTGGCCTGATCCAGCAGCTTCTTCTTTTGTTCTTATATATACAGTCATACCTCATGATACGTCCGCTTCATGTTGCGTCTTTTCAGGTTACGGACGCGCCGAACCCGGAAGTCCCGGAACGGGTTACTTCCAGGTTTGGCGCGTCCGTAACCAGCGACACATGCACAGAGAAGCGCTTTTCATGTTGCGAACGGGCCGCTGGAACGGATCCTGTTCGCAACATGAGGTACCACTGTACACACCAGTACTTCATTTTAGAAAGCAATTAGTTCCAGTTCCTTCTGCTCTTAATGTGTGTGTTGGCATGTTTGAGCAAGGATCACAGAAGAGGATGGCTGCCAAATCTCCAAGAAAGGTCTCTGCCACAGGAGCTTAATTAAAACGCATGTGGCTTCCTCATGGCCAGGTCCACCTAGTTTTGCTAGGTGCATACAGTGCCAGAGAGAAATGGAATCTGGTCCAAAGGATGAGCCACAACAGGCGGAATGCAGGTGTGTGCCTCTTGAAGTCATGTTGAACAAATGAGGACAAGAAAGGGTGGGGAGGGCAACCCATAATCAAGTAATCTAGGGTGAGGCAGCGCCCTTGAAAATCTCGTTCCACAGCTCCAGAGATGGTTACAAGGAAGCTCATTCCAGGGCTGGGAGCATCTCGTTCCCTGCCCAGTCCATGGCTTCCCTAAGGGAACGTGGATCTGGAGAGGTCTGCCCAGAAAGAGTGAGAAGGCCCAAAGGAAGTGGAGGCCGGAAGACAACTTGAGTTATGTCACAGGAGAAGCTTGGTGCTGTTTGACAAGATATTAAGCATGTGTTGCATAGAAAGAATCAGACACACAGAATCGTGGGGAGATTGCCCAAGTCCCCGGCATCAACGCTAAAGTAGCCTTCCAGGATCAGATCTGACGCAACGTCTTAGAATCATAGATCATATTCACGCTGTACATTTAAAGTGCTGTGATCCCACTTTAAAAGGCTTCCCCACCCCCAGTTCCTAAGTATTGTTCTAGCCAAAGGTCAAGACAAACACTATTAAGCAATAGTATTAATAAAATAATACAAAACTTGCATCCATAATATAAAAAAGCTGCAAAGACTTTGAGTATTAAAATACAGCTTCCTTTGCACATCTCTGACAGCTCCAATTCTTTTTTTTTTGTAATTATTTTTATTAAAGATTTTCTTAGGTTACAAAGATAGTGCAATGTCTCATTTTTTTTTTCATGCATCATTTTTACACATCAATTTTAACTTGTTGAGACATTATGAGGAAGGGGGGAAAGAGGTAGGTGGGATGGGGGTTGGGTGTGGTGGATTGCCGATGTTTCTGTTTTTCTTGATATGTGTAGGGGTTCGGCGTCAGCGTCGTTTGTACAGGTTCTCTGTTGTTTGTTCGTGCTTCTTTGTTGGTGAGAGAGGTCAGGATTCGTCTTAGAATGTGGTTATTCATTCATGGTTGGCTGTGATGATCCTTAATTTCTTGCGTGAGTGGGGGGGGGAGGGTGTTTTGATCAAGTTAGCCATATTGATTTGTATGCTGCCGGTAAGCTTTTGTCATTTTCCTGTTGGGTTGTATAAGTGATGAAGGGGAACCATACTGGGGTGAAGGTGTCTTCTTCTGTTTGTCCCCGTGTCAGTTTCAGCTTACTGGTTAGTTTTTCTAGCAGGGCCGTTTCCCATACAACTTGGTACCATTGGTCCAAGCCCACTCCCGATAAGTCCTTCCAGTGCCTGGCTATGATGCTTCTAGTTGCTGACAACAGATGGATTATAAGTTCTTTATGATTTGCGTGAGCGTTGTTATCTTGAAAGATATTTAGTAAAACCAATTCTGGGGTAATTTCTAGCACTTGCTTAGTTATGTTACAAATTTCTTGCATAGATGTCTTCCAGAATGATTGAATTTTAGGGCACTCCCACCACATGTGGAGGTACGTGCCTGTGGAAGTGCATCCTCTCCAACATTTTGATGAGATTCCTGATCGTATTAGTGATAATTTTCGTGGAGTCAGGTACCATCTGTGAGTTAGTTTCAATGAGAGTTCTTTTCTTTTCATTGATATAGATTTGAAAGGGGGTTTCGACCACATTTTAGTCCATTGGGTAGGGTTGATTTCATATCCTATGTCATCCTCCCATTGTCGTTTTATCTTGTCCAGGGGATCTATGGGATTCTGAATTAGTATCTTGTAAATTGCAGATACCATCCCTTTTCCGTGTCCTTTTGGCAATTGGAGGAGGTTTTCGAAAGCTGTCAGGGGTCTAGTTGCTGCTGGTTTTACAGTTGGGTTGTTCAGAAAGGCATGTAGTTGATGTTGTGCTAACCAGGACATTGGGATGTCTTCTAGTTTGTCCTGTATTTCTTGTGGTGACAAAGGTTTGTTGTCTTTATAAAAGTCTATTAAGCGATGTAAACCTTTGGTTTGCCAAGTCTTCATCTGGAGGTTTTGTGCTGCATGATGGAACAAGGGATGGTAAGCCAGGGGAAATAATGGGGATGGGGTTGGAGATAGTTTACTAGTTTCTGCTTTCCATGCTTTGAACATGGTTTGTGTGTATCTGTTGAGTGTTGTGGGAATCTTCCTTAATTTGTTTGGGAGAAATGGATATGCTGTGGTGCAGATATTTTCAATTGAGTCCCTCTCCAGATGTACCCATTGTTTTGTCTCGTCTTGTAGTATATATGGGATTATATGGCGTATTTGGTTGGCGTTGTAGTATGTTTCTATGTTGGGGATTCCCCATCCTCCTACTGAGGTGGGGAGGTGAAGGTATTTGGTGCCAATCCTTGGTTTTTTATGTGAGAAAATAAAAGAATGTAATTTTCCCTGCCATTTGCGAAGTTGGGTTGGGGGGATCCAGATTGGGAGGGTTTGGAATAAGTATGTCAGTTTTGGGAGGGTGACCATTTTGACGATGGCTATTCTGTCTGAAAGAGTGAAACTCATACTGTCCCATTTCTTTAGGTCTTTGTTTATTTGTCGCCACATGGGCTTGTAATTATGGAGGTATAATTTATTGAGGTTCTTGGTTATTTGTACCCCTAGATATCTGAATTTGGTATGACAAAGTTTTATTTTGGTGATATTAGTAAGTTCTTTTTGGATATGGGGAGGGGTGTTGAAGCACATGGCTTCTGATTTTCCAAAGTTTACCTGTAGGCCCGACACCATTGCAAATGTGTTGAGTTCTCTGATTAGGGAGGTTGCTGTATTTAATGGGTCTGATGTTGTGACCATCAGGTCATCTGCAAAGAGCCCTAATTTATAATTTTTGCCTTTTATTTCCACTCCCTTGATGTCTGTGGCTGCTCGGATTCGGATTGCTAGGGGCTCCAAAGCTAGGATGAATAGGAATGGAGACAGCGGGCATCCTTGTTTTGTGCCTCTTTGAATTGCTATGGTGTTTGAGTCCATATTATTAATTCTGCATTTTGCTGAGGCTTGGGAATATATTTGTTTGAGGATTTGTAGGAAGTTGGGGCCAAATTTCATGTTAGTTAGTACTGCTAATAAGTATTTCCACTCCAAGCAATCAAAAGCTTTGAGGATATCTAGGGACATAATTGTCAGTGGAAGTTTAGTTGCCTTACTGTGGTTGATTAAGTTTAGTAGTTTCCTGATGGGGTCTGTAATATTGCGACCAGGGACGAAGCCAGTCTGGTCTGGGACTATTAAATTGCCTAGAAAGATTTTTAAACGATTGGCCAATATTGATGTGAATATCTTGTAATCCTGATTTATTAATGAAATTGGGCGGTAAGATTCTACTTTGAGGTTGTCCTTTAATGGTTTTGGGATGGAGACTATTTTAGATTGATTCCATGTTTTGGGAATGAGCCCCCCTTTCATGATATCATTGAATAGGCGTATCATGTAGGGCATCAGGGGTTCTTTGAATTTTTTATAGAATTCTGCCGTGAAGCCGTCTGGGCCCGGGGCTTTATGTGGTTTCAAGTTTTTAAGGACCGTATCTATTTCCTCAGGGGTGATAGGGCTGTCCATAAATTCCTGTTCCTCGTTGGTTAAGGTGGGCATGGTCAGTTCTGCCAGGAATTTTCTAATTCCCTCCTCAGTTGGGTTGTGAGAAGTGTACAGATTGGAGTAGAATTCTGCAAATTCAGAGGTTATTTCTTTCGGGGAAAATGTCACGTTGCCGTCTTTTTTGGCGATGCAGTGTATTCTTGTTTTAAGTGCTTTTTTCCTGCATCTATTTGCTAATAGTCTGGAGTTTTTCCCTCCATACTCATAGAAGCGCTGTTTAGAATATAAAATATTGATCATTGTTTTGTTGATTTCTAAGGAGTCTAATTCTCTTCTCTTTTGTTCTAGAAGTTTAAGTAGTTTTTTGGAACCTGTTTGTTTGTAACGTGATGAGAGGGCAATGATGTCTTGTTCTATTTTGTTAATTTTTGAAGAGGTTTGTTTTTTAAGGAGTGCTTTCTCTTTTATGCAAACTCCTCTGGTCACCGCTTTCATAGCGTCCCATAAGAGGGGGGTATTTATATTGTCTACATCATTCTCCTTAAAATAGTTTTGGAGAGTTTTTGTGATACTTGCTCTAATTTGGGTGTTTGTGGTTAGAATGGGACTGAAAGACCATGATGGAGTAGTTTGCGTTTCTTCACCTATTTTAACAGTGACTTCTACTGGGGCATGATCTGTGATTTTGATGCTGCCTATGTTTGTTGATTCTACCAAGGGGATCAGACCCTGTGTGAGCAGGATGCTGTCCAGTCTGGACGTTGTACCATGACGTCCGGACTGGAATGTGTGGGTGATGTCTCCCGGGTTGTGTTCGCCCCAAATGTCATAAAGACCCCTGTTTTTTAACATTTTTAGTAACTTGTAAGAAGCCTTAGTTGTTTGGGAGGGAGGGTTGAGGAGGGTTGCCTGTGAGTTTACAGGATGTGTGTTTTCCAGAGTTATGCCCTTAATATTTAAGTTAAGGTCGCCTCCTAGAATTGCTTCCCCCTCAGAGAAAGAAAGGAACTTGTTTAGTGTTTTTTGAAAGAATTCAAGTTGTCTCGAGTTAGGGCCATATAGTGAGCCGATTGTCAGTTTAATTTTGCCATCTAGTATTCCTTTAATGAAAATGAATCTACCTTTTTTGTCCTTTAGGACTGTTGTGGCGTTGAAATTTAAGTCCCTACTAATTATTACAGCTACTCCGCGGGCCTTTCCTGAGCCTTGTGCTACCCATTGTTGACTAAAACGAGGGTCATTCAGGAGTTTGTTCCCTTTGGGTGGGTTGTGTATTTCTTGTAGGAAGGTGATGTGTGGTTTCATGGTATTTATGTATGAGGTGATACGTTTTCTCTTGATTGGGTTTCCCAGCCCCCTCACATTTAGTGTGATTGCTTTTAAGCTAGCCATCTTGTTTATTTATTCTGTAGGATGGTTCCTTGCCAACCCGTTTGGGTTGTCCTATATCCCTCACTTCGTGTCGTGTATTGAACCATTGGAGTTGCGCTGACTTATGATGTGGCAGGTGGGGGTTCAATGGGATCAGAATTAGAATCGGGTTAAAGAGTGGGAGGTAAGTTATAGAGGGTTTCCTATATGTAGTTATATAGGTGTTCGTTTGGGGTATTTTGGACCTTTTGGCAAATAGCCGGTTGGTCCTTGGTCTCGGCTGATGTGAAGGGCTGTACTCAAGGACAGGCCTTCCCCTTCGTCGTTTGTGACAGGGGGTGATCAGCAAGACGGTGTAGAGTGGTTTTGTAATGTTAGTGTCTGGTATAAGGTTCGTGAGCAATGTTGCCAATGTTAATAGCAACATCACTGATGTGTTAGAGTGTGTGTATGTGTTGGTGCGCTCTGGTGCCACCATGTTGTTGAATAGGTATCATGTTTTAGCCTGATAGTGAGTTGTGTTATGTTATGGATGTTGGGAGTTGTTTTTCTCTTGTTTGGTATGAAAGGGATACTGGAGATATGGGTTGTGGTTGATGGGGAATGTGATTGAGGTTATCTGGACTGGTGTCAGGGTGGGGTTGGGATGGGGTAGGTTCTATGGAGGTGTGGGATTGGGGGGGATATTGATGATGATAGTTATGTTCAAGGCCTATGGGGAGGGGGTAGGGGGGGTAGGGGGATCACCAGTCCTGCAGTTCGAGATGTTTTCCGGTTGCCTCATTTAGCTGTGGTTGTTGTTGTTGTAGGGTTGTTCCTCAGTGATGTTTTGGTTCGGTTGATCGTGGTTAGGCGTCCTGTGGAGAATGTTCGGTAGAATGATTTTGTGCGCGATGGTAGATGGTTGAATCGACGAGTCTTGATGTATTGCTTCTGTTGTCTCTTTCCTCTCTTTACTTCCATCCACTCATTTACTGTTATTCCACTTTCTTGATCTCGGCTGTCACTTGGTAAGTCTTTCTGTTGCTGGTTCGATGGAGGATCGAGTCCAAGGTTCCTCAATAGTTGTTGGGCTTCCGTTTCGTTGGTAGCCATGTATTGCGTTGTGTCGGTTGTCACGATGAGACGAAAGGGAAAGCCCCAACGGTATCGAATCCCTTTTTGCTGAAGAAGCTGAGTGTATGGACGTAGGTTTTTTCTCCGATTTAGGGTGTCCTGGGATAGATCTTGTAGGACCAATATGGAATTGTTTTTGTATTGGAGGTTGGTTGAGTTTTTGAGGCTGTTCCATATCTCCTCCTTTTTTCTGTAGCGTGAAAAGCACACTATGATGTCTCTTGGGTGGGCACCAGGTTTTGGCAAAGGTTTTAGAGCTCTGTGTGCCCTTTCCAGATCGGATACCTCGAGTGTTAGATTTGGGATTGTATCTTTCAACCAGCTCACAATCAGGTCTGCTGGGCTTTTCTCCTCTGCTTTTTCTGGGAAGTTGCGGAAGCGGATATTACAGCGTCTGCTTCGGTCTTCGATGTCTGCTTGTTTAATTCTCAATTCTTCGTTTTCTCTTTCCAGTTCGCACAATTTCTCAGTCATGCGTGTGGTTTCATCCCGATATTGCTCTATTATTCCTTCTTGCAGTTGATTCTTCTTTTCTAGAGCTTCCACTCTGGAGATAAGATTGCTGATTAGTAACTGTATAGGGGCCGTTGCATTTTCCACTGCAGCTTCCAGTTTACTAGTCATTCTCTCTTCCATTTCTCTTAGGTGTTGTAATATTTCATCATTTTGAGGAGGTGTTGTGATCTCAGTGTTTTTTACCATCTTTTTAGTTGGTGACACCTTCATCTCCTTGACGTTTTTGGTTTGAGGTTTGTTTGGCATTCTCTCAGAGTGGGACGTGTTGCGGTTAGGGGTTATGGCGATGAGGATTTCTGGGTGTTGGGTTATTGGACTAGTCAGGCGTTGTTGACTGGTGGCTTCTGCAGAGCGTTCGGTTTAGGCAATCATTTGTGTCATCTCTTGGCGATGTTATGTGAATTTCTCTGAGGTTGTCGTACTCGCCTCAACAGTGTTGTCAAAGCGGTGGTCAGGTACTCAGAGAGGCGGGTAGACCCAAGGACAAATAGACAAACAAACAGGTGAGAGTAGACAAACAAACAGGTGGGGAAAGAGAGAAAGAGAAAAAAGGGGGGGTTATAGATGGGCAAACAAGCAACTCAACAAACAAAGAGGGTATAAAACAAAAGAAGGGGTGAGGAGTGATAAGTGGGGTGGAAGGGGAAGATAAGGAATGGACAAATAAAGGGGAATTGAGTGTCTGGGAAGGGGTTCAAGGAGAAGGTTTATGTAGTGGAATGAAGGAAATAAGATAAAAATAAAATAGAAGTGTTTATTTTAAAAGGGGGGTGATGAGTGGGAGGAAAGGCTCCCCTATTGGAGACAGGTTAATAAACAGACTAGATAGGGGGGGGGGTTCAATTTAAAAGGGGGAAAGAAGGAACCGAAAAGGAAAGAGAAGACAAAATGAGGGTGGAAACAAGTGAGACGGAGGGTAAAAATAAAGAGAGGATATATTGGGGAGGTGGGTTTGAGTGTATGGAAAGGGTTTATGTATTGAGGTGGAAGGAATAATATAAGGCTAAGGTAAAAGAGGTTTGGAGGAGAGAGAGGACAGCAGCTTAAAAAGGATAGAAATTTAGTAAAAGGGCTAGGAACTTGTGATTTTATTTTTGCCTGTTTTTTCCTAAAGGGTTAAAATGTATAAAAAGAGGGGGGTTGGGTGTTAAAAAGTGGAAGGTGGAAGTAATAGACGGTGGCAATACTAAAAATATTGGTTAAAATATTAATATATTCTTTTCTTTTCTTTTTAAAAAAAAGGGGTGGGTGGGTGGGGGTGAAACAAAATCAAGGTCTTTTTGTTGTTATTGTTCTTATAGAAGAAAAATTTAAGGAAAATGAAAAAAGGGGGGGAAGAAAGATATATATATATAATATTTATAAAAATATTTACATATTTTAAAAAATAGCATTAAAAGTATAAAAATTTTTTTTAGAAAGAATAAAAATAAAAAGGGGTTTATTATATATATATATATATATATATATATATATATATATATATATATATTTAAAAATGGAAAGAAAAACAAAAAACAAACGAGGCCTTTCCAGTGGGCCTTCCTTTGGACTTTGGGCGCGCTACTCGGCGGGAAAGCAGGCCCAGGTTGAGTCTAGGCCCAGCCTCGTGTTCCCGCAAGGCCGCAGTTCGTCCTCCTACCTCTCCCTCAATTTAGCGGCGGGGGTAGCGGAGGCAGCTCGATGGCGGGGTATCTGGGTCAGGGTCTCTCCCCTTCCCCCAGGCACCCCACTCTCACTCCTGAGTCCCTTCGGCTTCGGGGCTCCAGGTAGCCGGGTGATCTCGGCACGGTAGCGCAGCAGCAGCAGCAGGGAGGATGACAGGTCCGAGGCTCCTCTCCCTCCCTGGATCGAATGAGGTGATGGCGGCGGCAGCAAGAAGGTCGGGGCTTTTTATTTTTTAAGATCCCCCTTCCCTCTCTGAGGCTCCGGCGCGCCGCGGGGCGGATGATTCAAGGCCCCGGGGCTCTGTATGAGCGGCGGCCGGGTGCCCTCAATTCCGGCCTGAAACACACTGAGGTGGCAGGCGGGGGGGGGCGGACCCCTCAACCGATTCACTAGACACCCCCGGCTCTCACGCAGCGGCGGCGGTGGTCCCGGCAGGTCAGGAGCCCCCCGGGCAGTCTAGATCTGCCGACTGACCTCAGGAGCTCCGTGGCGCCGTGGCGCCCGCCATAATGCTTCGCCGGAAGTCCCCTGACAGCTCCAATTCTAACACTATTTTGCATTT
Organism: Zootoca vivipara; assembly: GCF_963506605.1. Classification (NCBI taxonomy): domain Eukaryota; kingdom Metazoa; phylum Chordata; class Lepidosauria; order Squamata; family Lacertidae; genus Zootoca; species Zootoca vivipara. The sequence continues at coordinate 40,299,465 of NC_083292.1, forward strand.
TAAAAATCCAATTGCCAACATCCATGCCGTAAGAAGGAGAAGTTACCAGAGATGCCAGCAAACTCAAATCCAGTTTCATTTCAGATTAAACCTCTGAATCGCCACAACCTTTTACAGCAACATCATCTAACTCCCTTTTCCTGATTTTTTTCCAGCCAGTACATAGAGGGTAACTCTCCGTGTTACAAAGTTATCATTGCCACTCAAAAGAAATCAATCTATTTCTGCTGGGGTGTGCTTGCTTGCTTTGTGTGGACAAAGGCCTCAGAAAGTGATCTCTTGGGTCTCTATATAAGGGGCAGGCTAACAGATGATCATGTCTTCCACCTGAGATTGACCACAAATACAAAGTCTCTCTGTATGGAAAGTGTGGTTTGTTGAGAGTTGTTATGAGAAACTTATCAGAAAACTACAATTCCCAGAGCTCCTTATGAAGAGGGATTGATTGATCAACCACCCAGGGAGTTGCAGCTCTGTGAGCGGACAGGTTTTTGTAGCAATTTAAGAACACAAGAGCCTGCTGGGTCCATCTAGTCCAGCCTCCTGTTCTCACAGTGGCCAACAACTCTCAGCAGCTTCAATGAACTATGGTTCCCATAATTCTTTGAGGGAAGCCATGACTCTTTAATATGGTATTATAGGGCCTCAGGTGTATGGTGTGAATGTGGCCATGGACTCAATGGGTTGCAAGGGGCCTTTTAGGCTATCTAAACCATGGGTAGGCAAACTAAGGCCCGGGGGCTGGATCTGGCCCAATCACCTTCTAAATCCAGCCAGTGGATGGTCCGGATATCAGTGTGTTTTTACATGAGTAGAATGGGTCCTTTTATTTAAAATGCATCTCTGGGTTATTTGTGGGGCATAGGAATTTGTTCATTTTTTCTCCATATATAGTCTGCCCCCCACAAGGTCTGAGGGACAATGAACCAGCCCCCTGCTGAAAAAGTTTGCTGACCCCTGTAAACTGAGAGAACAGATGATTGGGGTCAGGGTGGGACAAAGGAACACAGTCAGCTGACTCCTAATGACTTGATCCACAGGACCACCCAACTCTGCTCTGTCTACTCCAGGGGTGGCCAATGCGGTATCATCCAGATGTTGTTCTTAGACTCCAACTTCCATCAACACAAGCCATCATGTTGGAAGTTGTAGGTTAACAACATTTGAAGGCTGCTACATGGACTGCCACTGAGGTTCCTCCCCTTTTTTTCTACAATGGTGTATTAACTTTATGAAACAAACAAACAAGCAAGCCATGATAGTTAAATAGAACCTCCATGGCCAGAGATGGTCCATCTCTGAATACCTTTGAGTGGCGGGTGTTCTTCAGATGTTCTCATGACAAGAATCTCAACTTATTTTTATACTGGTTATTTCTTTCCAGCCTCTTTGAATAATTCAAAATATGTGTGTGTTTTCAAAGAAGACCTAGGATTGTTGGGTGGTTGTTTTTTTGGTGGTGGTGGGGGAACTACTGGGTGGGGCGAGGCAAGCTTTTCTAAGATACAACACAGAGACATATGTTTTCTAAACATGCCACACTTGGGAGTTTTCTGTCCTTGGAATGGCCCAAACTGATAATTTGAATGAGCTGACGGGATTGCAATGCATTCCGAAGTAAAAGGGTATGTTTGACTCACTGAAACGGCACCCCAAACCCCAAACTGTATAAAAAGGACCACTCTCTTATCTTCCCCTCCAGAAACAGCTTTGAAGCGACAAAGGACTCCCAGTTTGACTTGAGGGTTTGGGTAAGTATGATGCTATATACCTTTTGCCATTTATTCTAAGGTCAACTTTGGACAACCAAATGGGGAGGAGAAGGGAGCAACCCAACAGGGTGTTATTGCAGCCTGGTGCCCTCCATATGTTCTTGGACTTTGACTTCCACCAGCCCATGCCAGTGGGGCCAACACTCGGGGATTCTGGGAATTGTAGTCCAGTGACATTCGCAGGAAACAAAGTTGTGGAAAGGTGCACTAGACTAGCGCTGTTCAACTTTGGGTCCCCAAATGATGTTGGACTACAGCTCCCACAATTCCTGACCATTGTCTAGAATAGCTGGTGATGATGGGAGTTGTAGTCCAGTGAGGAGCACACCAGGTTCTGGATGGGTGGGCTAGAGCAGAGGTCAGCAACCTAAGGCCCATGGGCCGGTTCCAGCCTGAATGGGTTCTGGATCTGGCCCACGGATGGTCCAGAAATCACTGCATGGTTCTGATTCATATTGTTCATGCTGCACCAGTTTTTCTCCGGAATTGTGTCTGTGCATGTCCACGGTGCCGGAAATCGCTTCTGTGCAGGTGTGATTTTAAGCATCTGGGCATGTGCAGACACAATTTCCAGTGTCGCGCTGCGCCAGCCCGGCCTGTGGACGATCTCCACAGAAGTGATTTGGCCCATTCCTGGTAAGCCTTGCCGAACCCTGGGCTAGAGAATGATCTGCAGTAGATAGTGTAGTGGTTGCGTCATGTATTGTAAAACCTCCATTGTTCAGTGGTTGCATTGCAGCCTTCCTCAGCCTGGTGCCTTCCAGATGTTGCTAGACTACAACTCCCATCAACCTCAGCCAGCAGGGACAAGGGTCAGGAAAAAAGAAGTCCAATAAATACCTAGAAGGCACCAGCACAGGCAGCAATCATTTTTAGGCTTTCTACTTTGAATGTGTCAAAACTCATTATACCCAAGCTTGGTAAAGAATGTCAAGAGAGCACCACCTGTATGGTCAGCCACCCTCTCTACCTTAGTTGTCCGCAAAAACACCAATCCCCCTTCTCCTTCCTAGTGAATGGAGGCAAGTTGTCCTCCCTCTCTCATAGCGCTAGAACTCATGGGAATCCAATGAATCACTAGATTCAGGACAGATGGACAAAATGACTTCTTAATGCAGATTATAAACTATGGAACCTGCTCTCACGGGAGCCAGTGATGGCCCCCAATGTGGGTGGCTTAAAAGGAGGATTAAGCAAATTTGTGGAGGGCAGAGGGCTATCAATGGCTGTGTTTTATCACTGCTGCCAGAAGCAGTAATACATCTCAAAACCAGTTGCTGGAAACTGTAGAAGAGGAGACTATTGTTGCCTGCAGGTCTTGCTTGCAGGCTTCTCATGGCCATCTGGTTGACCAGATGCTGGACTCAATGGGCCACTGGTCTGCTGATGTTCTTTGTTGTTTAGTCGTTTAGTCGTGTCCGACTCTTCGTGACCCCATGGACCAGAGCACGCCAGGCACTCCTGTCTTCCACTGCCTCCCACAGTTTGGTCAGACTCATGTTGGTAGCTTTGAGAACACTGTCCAACCATCTCGTCCTCTGTCATCCCCATCTCCTTGTACCCTCAGTCTTTCCCAGCATCAGGGTCTTTTCCAGGGAGTCTTCTCTTCTCACGAGGTGGCCAAAGTATTGGAGCCTCAGCTTCAGGTTCTGTCCTTCCAGTGAGCACTCAGGGCTGATTTCCTTCAGAATGGATAGGTTTGATCTTCTTGCAGTCCATGGGACTCTCAAGAGTCTCCTCCAGCACCATAATTCAAAAGCATCAATTCTTCGGCGATCAGCCTTCTTTATGGTCCAGCTCTCACTTCCATACATCACTCCTGGGAAAACCATAGCTTTAACTATACAGACCTTTGTTGGCAAGGTGATGTTCTTATGGTCCCTTAAACCATATTGCGCTGGCTGGGTTAGACTCAACAACACCCCAGAAGGTGGTGGACTCTCCTTCATTGATGGCTCTTAAACAGCCGTTGGATGCTTACCTGTCAGGGATGTTTCAGCTGAGATTCCTGTGTTGCAGGGGGTTGGGCAAGATGACCCTTCCAACTCTACAACTCTGTGATTCCGTAATTCTAAAAGTAATGGCTCTCCATATGTGTGGTGGGGGAAAGAGGGAGGTCTCTCCTCTCCCTCCGTTGAAGGACTGCAGAGTAGTATGCAGAGGACTCAGAAACCCTAATGGCCCTTGAGAACTGTAGACATCACACTAGCATCCAGGTAGCTCTGTTTCTCAGCAACTTAAGTTTCTGAACTACCTTCCAAAGCAACCCTGTGCCAAGGGCATTGCAGCACTGCACTTTGGAGATAACTAGGGCATGGTTTGGGACTATAACCCTGGGGAAGGGTTGTAGCTCAGCGGTCGGACATCTGCCTTGCACACAAAACATCACAAGTTCAATTCCTGGTGTCACCAGGTGGGGCTGGGAAATGCTCCTTGTCTGAAATGCTGGGGAGGCACTGTCAGTCAGAGTAGCCAACACCAAGAGTCTGACTCAGATTCTTACGGGGAACTGAGGTCAGGTTGGGCTGATCCAGACTGGGCACCTCTAGATATGTCATCGCTCTGCCAAACCAGGTTGGTTGCACAGCCCTGTTACATCATCCCGTTCACTGTGTGATCCCTGACTGGTTGGTATCACTTAAGTGACTAATTTAGGAAAGAGGAAGATGTAGTGGTTCAACAACCTGGCCGATGAGGTTGTTCAGGGGTGGGCGGGAAGGTGGATATTCTGATATCTTAAGGTAATGGTCTGAAGGCAGACGGGGTTATCCTCTTACTGAAGCTAAACTGGGCTAGGTCTGGTCAGTGCCTGGATGGGAGACCACCTGGGAAGCACATGCGTGGAAGAAGGGCAGGATACAAATATAAGGAAACAAAAATAAAATAATAAGTAAAAATAAAAATAAACAAAAATTAAATGATAAGCAAGAAATAGGCTCAGATACTTTTTTTAAGAACAATCCTGATGTCATTTTACTATTGTATTTTCACTTGGTTTGCAAATCACTTAGAGATGTTTTGTGGGTATGTTGCCAATGGTGGGAGTGATGTCCACATTTAATAAACTAAACTACAGTAACTAAACTACCATGTTGATATTACAAGTTTGTATCCCCTCAAAAAACAGATCTGGAAAATATTTGGTGCAGCTATCCATGATTTGCACTGCCCTGCTTGCTCATTGTGGCAAGTCTTATTTATTTTTTACTACCAGTATTTACGGAATGTTGCTGCTGCCTCTTCCAGGTTGAAATAAGAGTTGGAAGATGTCGGCAGAGCAAAGTCATCAGCAGCGGAAGCAGAGCCCTGCCCTGCCCCATGCCCTGAGCAAGATGGTTCCAGATCCCACCCTAGAACCAGAACTGCTCCACAAACCTGAAGAAGACCAGGAACATGACCCCCCAGAAACCAAAGAACCAGAAGATCTGCTCCAGGGAGAGAAGGGGCACCAAGAAAGGAATGAGCCATCTGACAAGCCTCCAACATCTGACATGGACAAGGAAGATAATCCAGAGTCCAAGCAGGGACCTCCATCAGGAAAGGAGAAGGAGGGCCCACCCCAGACTCAACAGGAGCACAAGGATACTCCAGCTTTGCCCCGTGCTCTGAGCCAAGAGTCCCTGAAGCCAACACACCCTCCTCTCCCTTCTCCTAAAGAAGCTGAAGGCCACCTCTACACCCAACCTCCTCCTCCTGTGGAACAGCACCAGCAGAAGAAGCAGCCATCCCAGTGGCCCCCAAAGTAGTTCTCCTACAAGGGAAGGTCCACAGAGATCCAATATACACATTATGATTTCTGATATGGTTGACTGCCCCTCTTTAGGTGTTCCTTCAACTGTTTCTCTGTTATTGCCATCTTCTTATGGCAGTGCTGTGGGGTGGGATTTCTGGGAGATGGTGCTGGGGGAAGAGATTCCAGGACAGACCATTCATGGAGCTGTCCAGTGCATGAGACTCATAGGAAAACCCATACAAGCCAGTGGGTTGTGTGAATCTGATACTAAATGCAAGATTCCACCATTGGCGTACCAAAGTGGAGAACGTTCTCCCCCCCTATTTGATGACTTCTTCTTCTTCCCACCTTTTTCCCAACATGCCCAAGGTGGTATACACGGTTTTTCCCTTCCTCATTTAAACCCCCACAACAACCTGTGAGGTAGGTTAGAGTGAGAGGCGGGGACTGGTCCAAGGTTACTCAGCTGGCTTCATGTAGCCAAGTGGGGATTTGAACCCTGATCTTCCAGGTCCTTGTCTCAGCACTTTAACCACTGCACCACACTGTCTCTCCTACACTACAAAAGCTTTCATAATGGGTTCCTTCACAGGATCTCCTCCAAAACGCTCCCCGAGTGGGGAATCTGTACACCAGAAGTAGTCTGATATTGCTTTGCTACCTGTCTACCCAACAACCAAAGTAAGTCTCTTTTGAAGAGACCTAGGAAAGAGATGGGCTTTGACCTCACTGACGTTGTTCAGTTCAGAGTGTGATGTGTTATCTCCCTCTAGTGTCCATGGTGGGTAAATTTGTATTAACAGAATCTACTTGTTGAAACTTATCCCATTTAAGCAAGTGTATTGCGGCGCCTGAAAGACTAACAGATCGATGGTGGCCTGGAAATAACTTCTTGCATTCATTTTGAGCTTGGTCAAGACCAGCCCCCCCCCCACTCTTAATTGTGGTCTAAATAAGTTTTCTTGTATTCATTTTTAGGACTCTGTCAAGATCAGGAATTATCTTCTACTATGGAGTGATACACTACAAATGTAGCAGTAGTAGTGGTGATAACAATAAAAAATAATAATAGTGAAAACACCTGTTATCACTAATTACAGCTGTTGCAATTGGCTGCTATGTTTCTTTGTTATGTACTTGAACTTTGCACATAAATTGAATAGACATTAGCCCTTGTCAAGAATTAAATAAATGTGTGAGGGGAGAGCAACAGGGATGTACAAGCATGCTCTGCCTCACTGCTGTTGCAATAGCTCTCCATGATTTAGAGGGTATAGCAGAGACTGATCTGTTAGGGAAAATGGGGCACTGCCCCACCAGTCTTAGTCTGTCCTCATCCAGACCCCACATGCCTGCCTGCTGCCTTGCATCCAAGTCCAGGAGATGGCACTGCTGCTCACCTTCCTCCTCCTTAGTCTCAGGGTTGCCCTTGGCAGAACTCAGCACCAAGGAGGAGCAGGATGGGAGAAAACTGCAGTTAGTTGGCTCTTCCTGCCATTGGCTCTGATGCCATCAACTGTCATGCTCCTTTCTCAACACATGATGCCTCTTAATTCAAAGTAAGGAGGAGATCTTCAGGTTAAAATGAGTATGGGATGGGCAGCAAGTGCAAGATACAGAAGTCAAGATTCCAAGGAACATGAGCAAGACAAGAGGTTCATTACCGCAAAGAAGCTACGAAGACGTCCCAACAGTTGACACAGCCCTCCGGCCAAGTTTTTACAGATGAGGATGGGTGAGCTCACTTGTATTATGGTCTTGCTGCACACACACACACACACATGTGCACTCCATCTGGGTGGATGCATCTGATCTCACCTACAAAGGCTGCGCTGGACTGTGTCCTGCCCCTATCCCCCCAGCTCTGTAGCCACCTTCTCCTCCCTGTCACGAGACTCTGCACAGTGCAGGAGGGGAGACAGAGCATCAGAACATAAGATGAAACTGCTGGATCAATCCAATGACACATTTAGTCTGGCATCCTTTTCTCCTGGTGGCTAACTGGATTCCTTTGGAAAACTTGCACAGGAGCCTCCAGAGGGTTCTGCTCTTCCCTGGGACTGATGGAGTCCAGCGACACTCCAAACGTAATGAAGCCGATGATAAAGAGAGTGCTTGCTTTAAATTGTTAAACTGGAGCAAGCAAATTCTTAGAATTGCATTAAACATCGTCATCTTCCTCCAGCTCCCCACCCCCCATAATTCAGAGGCCACACACCAGTTCCTCTCCATTAATCCATCAGTCCAGAGTGAGGCCTCGCAAATGCTGGTTCGTGATCCTAAATGTGGTCTACAATGGGGACAGGAAATGATGTGACTCTGCAGTTATTGTTGGACTTCGACACCCAACAGCCTTAGACAGATTGGCCAACTCTTGGAGATTTGTTTTTTAATTACATGTATATCCCAAAGGAGCCCAGAGCAGCAGCTGTACTTTGCTCCTCTGGTCAGCCGGTGGAGCTGAAGATGGGAGCTGGAGTCTAGCAACATTTGGAGGAACACAGGTCTGGAAGAACCCCTGCTTCACAGATAGGAATCCCCTGAGATGAAGCAGTAGATCTATAACCCAGATTTGCAATTACTCCCTGAAAGTACTGGTCCCACAAATCATTTAGTGGCTCATCCACTTGCACCTTCCATTGGTGGCCTGTGTGATTGGTGGCTGCTTGGAGGTGATCTTTGATCTGTACGGGTGACCAATTCACATGCTTAAAAGAACCCACATTTTCAATTCCAATTCACATGCTTAAAAGAACCCACATTTTCAATTCCAATTCACATGCTTAAAAGAACCCACATTTTCAATTCCAATTCACATGCTTAAAAGAACCCAGATTTTCAATCGCTCTCATGGCTAGATCCAAAGACCACCATTGTGACATGGGAGATACTTCCATGGGGTATGTTCTCTGTCTCCCACAACACACTGGGAGTGTACAGAGGGACCTGTACTTGAAGGAGAACTTCCTCCTGGCTCTACCTGCTGGTCAGAGGATGGAACTACAATCCATTCCATCCAGCAGCCCTCAAGTCTTTTTGGTCCTGGGAATCAGGTGCAGTGGGAGAGCCAATTGGATGCAACTGAAGGATTTAAAGACTCACTTATAAAGTAGGCTGTTGTGAGCATACAAGGGGAGCACTGATAGGGCAGGCAATATGCAGGTGAGAGGTTTTGACTCCTACAGACCCCAAATCCCCATAATCAAAGAAGCAACACACTCCTGGTTCCATAGCTGCCAAGTTATCCCTTTTTTAAAGGGATTTTCCATTATGCTGAATAGGCTTCCTCGCGAGAAAAGGGAAAACTTGACAGCTATGCCTGGTTCAGATGATGCCTAATTGAACAGTCCACACACCCCCAAGATGAAAAGTCAGCCCACAAGGTGGACTCCATCTACAGTAGCTCTACTGAGATTTATCGAGAACTTCAACATCATTCTTGCCTCCATAAAATTCGGTACCGCAACTCTGACCCATCCCTGATGTTCTGTCTGCAAATGTATCTCGACTCTACTAAGTTATCTCAGGATGAACACATGATGACAACATCAATGCCTTCGTCTTTTTTTCCCCTGTCCAGTGTTATTTATTGTTTCCAATAAGCGTAATCATAAACTCTGTAATGTAACCTACCCTTCCTTCTGAAAGAATGATCAATAAATCACAGAGTATCACCTTGTTTCTGTCTCTCTTTGGACACACTTCATTGCTTTGTAACCCATGGTCATGCCAAAAGCTTGGGACTCAAGGTGCAGTTTTCCTCCCACAAATTGAGATGATACCCAGGGGCAGCTTCATATGAGCATCAGAAGATAAGAGTCTCTTTGATCACCTGATGCCATGCTAACCCAGCATCCTATTCTTACTGTGCCCACCCATTCTGTATCCAGGGTAGCTGTTTATCAGCTCCATCTGGTATGCAGGCTGAGACCCTACCTGCCCACAGACTGTCTCACCAGAGTGGTGCATGCTCTGGTTATCTCTCGCTTGGACTCCTGCAATGCTCTCTACGTGGAGCTACCTTTGAAGGTGACCTGCAAACTACAACTAATCCTGAATGCGGCAACTAGACTGGTGACTGGGAGCGGCCGCCGAGACCACATAACACCCAGTATGGCTGGGTGGCTCCCAGTATGTTTCTGAGCACAATTCAAAGTGTTGGTGCTGACGTTTAAATCCCTAAGCGGCCTTGACTCAGTATACCTGAAGGAGCATCTCCACTCCCATCGTTCTGCCCAGACACTGAGGTCCAGTGCCAAGGGTCTTCTGGCGGTTCTCTTACTGCGAGAAGTGAAGTTACAGGGAACCAGGCAGAGGGCCTTCTCGGTGGTGGCGCCTGCCCTGTGGAATGCCCTCCCATCAGATGTCAAGGAAATTAACAACTATCCGACTTTTGGGAAACATCTGAAGGCAGTCCTGTACAGGGAAGTTTTTAATGTCTGATGTTTTATTGTATTTTTAATCTTTCGTGGAAGCCACCCAGAGTGGCTGGGGAAACCCAGCCAGATGGGCGAGGTATAAATAAATAAATAATAATAATAATAATAATAATAATAATAATAATAATAATTACATATGTCTGTGGGAAACCTATAAGCAAGACATGATCACAAGTGCACTCTTCCCTCCTGTGGTTTCCAGCAACTGGTATTCAGAAGCATGGCTGCCTCCAATGGACACGGGTGGCACTGTGGTCTAAACCAGTGCTCCCCAACCTTTTTATCGCCGCGGACCAGTCAACGTTTGATAATTTTACCGCGGCCCGCTGAGGGGGGGACGTTGATTGTTTATATTTTATTTAGATTGTTTTGATTTAATCATTTTAATTTAATTGTATTTAAATGTTCCTTGGGCGGCCCGGTACCAATTGATCCACGGGCCAGTACCGGTCCATGGCCCGGGGGTTGAGGACCACTGGTCTAAACCACAGAGCCTCTTGGGCTTGCTGATAGGAAGGTTGGCGGTTCGAATCCCCATGATGGGGTGAACACCTGTTGCTCTGTCCCAGCTCCTGCCAACCTAGCAATTTGAAAGCACGCCAGTGCAAGTAAATAAATAGGTACCGCTGCAGCGGGGAGGTAAATGGTGTTTCCGTGCACTCTGGCTTCCGTCATGGTGTCCCGTTGTGCCAGAAGTGGTTTAGTCCTGCTGGTCACATGACCAGGAAAACTGTCTGCGGACAATTGTCGGCTCCCTTAGCCTGAAAGCGAGATGAGCGCCACAGCCCCATGGTTACCTTTGACTGGACTTGACTGTCCAGGGGTCCTTTATCTTTTACCTTTACTGCTTCCAACCACGGAGGCAGATCATAGTCATCATGACCAGTACCCATTGATAGATTTCTCCATGAATTTGTCTAATTTTCTTTTTAATCCCAAGTTTGTAGCCACTACTACTTCCTGTGGCAGCGAGTTTCATAGTTTAACTCTGTGCTGTGTGAAGAAGTCCTTTCTTTTATATGTCCCGAATCTTCCAACGTTTAACTTCATTGGGTCCCCACAAGTTCTAGTGTTGTGAAAGAGGGAGAAAAACTTTTCTTTTCCCACTTCCTCGAAGCCAGGGATAATTTTATAAACTTCCACCATATCAACTCCTACTTTTTGTCTAAAACAAAAAGTCCCATTGGACCACAGAGCTGGGATCTTTATTTGTTTTTATATATTTTTAAAATATAAAAACCCTACATTTTTAAATTTGGTTTTTAAACAAATACAAAAATGAGAACTTTTTAAATACTGAAGTTCTTTTGCTCCCCCTTCTGTCCAGACCTGGTAGTTGATGCCAGACTGGGATATCTGGATCCCCAAGGTTATGTGGTTGCATCATAATTTTCAATTACTCCAAAGTTGCCAATCCCTTTTTCTCAATTAAAAGGGTGGTGGCAGCTGATGTTCTCAGATCTTGAAGGACATCTCATTGCCTTCTGCCACTCCCCTCTCAGGGGCGTTTTCACAGTTCTGCTTCTCAGGGTTTGCTCAGAAGCTCAGCTCTGCCTTTATCTGCCTTACACTGGCTGATCTCCTTTTCTCTTAAAGCCCAACATGCCAGTTTCCACACAGCCACAAAAAAGATGTGACAAAACTACAAAAGGCACAGGGATTGTTCCCTCTATGGGGAAGGGTCAAAGTTCAGTAGCACAGCCTTGGATTTCCGTGAAGAATGTCCCAGGCTCAATCCTGGCGTCCCCAGATAGGGCTGGGAGAAACCTCTGGCTGAAATCCTTGAGAGGTTGTGCCGCTGAGTGTAGAGAATACCTGGAGATGTTGGGGATTGAACCTTTGACCTTCTGCATGCAGTGCAGATGCCCTACCACTGAACTCCAACCTCAAGACTTCCAGGACTCCATCCTCCTCCCTGCCTCCACTGCTGTGGTCCCTAATGCTCAGCAGGGTTACTTCAGGTGGTATCTTGAGCTGGAAACAAATCTTCTGCCAGTTACCCAGCTGGTAGAAATGTGCTCCTTAGTATTTGTACTGGTAATGCATTTGTTAGAATATGTACTTTACAAAGAATAAAGTGTACCGGGTAAAAGAGAACCTATGTAATGTATTAGTTGCAAATCTTGTTACTCTAACTAAGGTCACAGAAAGGCTGAATCGTTGCCTTGTCAATTTGCTAGCTCTCTTAAAAGTGAGCATGTGTGTGTCCTAGGTAGTGATAAGAGGGGTGGGAGCTGGAGGTTGGCTGGTTGTTCTTTTGCCATTGTTTTGCTGAGTGTGGCAACTCCAATAGCCCTCTGCCCGGAGGAGTTGGTGAGGACAGACAAGCTATAACTTATGGACTGCTTCGAAGGAGTTTTGGAAGCCAGAAGCAGGAAGACCCTCTCTTGGGCTCAAGGGAGAGAAACCCATTGCATTGGACTTGATACGCATAAATAATAATGCTTGTAATAGTTGCCATCCTGCAAGTAAAGAGACATCGTCAAAGTCTTGTGTGTGGAGCCTACTTCACCCCCAGGGCTTCAAGTGCAAAACTGCTGCATCACTTTGCATGCACTCCCCCATCCCGCCCCCTCTTCCCCCCTCTCCTTCCTAATGTCTCAACAAGCAAGATTGATGTGTAACAATGGAATAACTATGAGACACTGCATTACCTTTGTAAACCAAGAAAATCCTCAATAAAAAGAAAAAAAGAAAAATAGCCAACACTGCTGACCAAACATGAAGCAGGCTTCTGGTTGGACAGGGAGAGGGGCTCTGTGGTAGAGCATTTGCTTTATATGCAGAAGGTCTCAGGTGCCATCTTTCCCATCTCCAGGTAGGGTTGGGAGAGGCTTTCTGTCTGAGCCACTCCCAACCAGTGCAAGCAGCACTCAGCTAGATGACCCATTGGTCTGACTTGGTGTAAAGTGGCTGACTACACTCCTGTTCAGAAAGGGTGGCATATCAAGGGCAGAGCAATTTATTTAGCAATGGAACAGTGTAAGCAAACATTTGCAGGGATGAGCTGTCACTCGGTGGCACAGCATCTTCTTTACATGCAGAAGATCCCCAAATCCCTGGCTTTTCCAGGTAGGGCTGTTTAGGACTCCTTCTGAAACCTTGGAAAGCAGCTGCAAGTCAGTGTCATAGAATCACAGACTCATAGAAACACAGAACCATAGAATATTAGAGTTGGAAGGGACCCCCAAGGGACCTTAAGCAACCCCCTGCAATGCAGGAATCTCAGCTGAATCATACATAGAAGATGACCATCCAACCTCTGCTTAAACACCTCCAAGGAAGGAGAGTCCACAAACTCCAAAAGGAGTCCGTACCACTGTCAAACAGCTCTTCCTGCCAGAAAGTTATTCCTGATTTAGTCAGAATCTCCTTTCTTGTAACTTGAATCCATTGTTTCAGCTTCTAGCCTCCAGGGCAGGAGAAAGCAAGCTGGCTCCATATTCCATGTGACAGCCCTTTAGCTATTTGGAGATGTCTATCATATCTCCTCTCAGTCGCCTCTTTTCCAGCCAAACATACCCAACTCCCTCAACCGTTCCTCATAAGGCTTGGTTTCCAGACCCTTGATCATCTTGGCCCCCCTCCTCTGCAAAAAGTTCCAGCTTGTCAATATCCTTCTTAAATTGTGGTGCCCAGTACTGGACACAGTGTTCCAGATGTGTCAACAGCTCTGAGCTAGATGGACCAGTTGTTTGACTCACTAAGCCAACCTCCTATGTTCCTATGAATTTTCAGTCGGAGAAAGAAAAAGCAATTGGGCAACATGGATAAATGGCCCGAACTTTTACATGACTATGTTCCTAGTGTTCACAGCAGCTTCAAGCTCTCACCACCTGCCTGTCCCATGGGCTGGTCTCACACATCTCTGTCCCTTTTTGTGTCTGAAGAGGGTGCTGGGGAGTGCTACACATTCCACAATGTACAGAAGTCACAGACCCATCAAACATAAGGGAAAACTGGTGGATCATGCTGATGGTCCATCTAATCCAGCATCCTGTTCTTACAGTGAGCAACCAGATGCCTCTAGGAAACTCTCAAGCAGAGGGCTCATCTATACCTTTTATACCACACTTTCTAAGCAAAGCACTGTGTCCGAGTGCCCCCCTTTTTTTTGCCACGACACTTTCCCTGCAAAATCCTGCTGTTTAACGCTGGATCAGAAGAAATGGTAATTCTGGTTTTCTGCCATTTGAATTTTGCTCTGATTCACCAGTAAAGAGCAGGTTTTAATGGGGAAAATGTTGGGGTGGGGAGTGCTCAGTCACAGCGCTTTGAAGCTTGGATCTGCGTCTAGAAATGAGGCAGAAAAGGAACTCTGGATGAGCCCAAAGTCATTTTTTGTTTTGTTTTTGTTTCAGTGCCCTTGTCATCTACTGTCAAGAAGCTGAAATGTGTGGAACTGAATGGAATTGCACATTATTTTGTTTCTCTCTTGTCCTCTCCATCCCATCCCTTTGTTGTCACCTAAGAACACCAGAAGAGTCTCTCTGGTTTGGGTCAAAGAGAACCTATCTAGTCCAGCATCCAGTTCCCACAGTGACCAACCAGATGTCTCTTGGAAGCCCTCAAGCAAGACACAAAGTGAAACAGCTCCTGGCTCAAACTCCAGGTGTCCCTCAGGTTCATCAGTAGGCTGGTGTAAGAGCTGCAGATCTTAACTGGCAATGTACTCAGTGTGTCAGTGTTGTAATCTCAGCTGATGCAACCTAATGATTTGGTTTGCACCTCACACCGTGACATGAGATAATGGCAGCTCCTGAGCCACGTGGCCCTTGCATTCCAAACCAGAGCATCTTGGGATGAAGCCATACGGACATGGCAACCATACCACTCAGATAGCATCAATAAGAGGAGGGAGGAAGCGGCCAGTTGGTTGTGGGTTAACAGCCAAGCACTTCCTTCCTGTTCTTCTTCAGAACTATCCTCCACCCGCACATGTAAAAGCAGTGGTGGTCTAAGTAGTGCCCTGCAGATGTTGTTGGATGTCTTCAGCTCCAGCCAGTATGGACAAAGGTCAGGAGTGTTGGTAGTTGGCCCAAAACATAGAATCATAGAGCTGGAAGAGACCACAAGGGTCATCCAGTCCAACCCCCTGCCAAGCATTGGACGGTGGGGGGGCAGCAAAGGTCTCCCCACATGTGTTCTGGACTATAGATTCCTTTTTGAGATGAGTGGTAGAATTTCCTAAGAGATAGTAAGGTAAAAGTAAAGGGACCCCTGACCATTAGGTCCGACTCTGGGGTTGTGATGCTCATCTCGCGTTATTGGCCGAGGGAGCCGGCGTACAGCTTCCAGGTCATGTGGCCAGCATGACTAAGCCGCTTCTGGCAAACCAGAGCAGCACACGGAAATGCCTTTACCTTCCCGCTGTAGCGGTACCTATTTATCTACTTGCACTTTGAGATGCTTTCGAACTGCTAGGTTGGCAGGAGCTGGGTCCGAACAATGGGAGCTCACCCCATCGCGGGGATTCGAACCGCCGACCTTCTGATCGGCAAGCCCTAGGCTCTGTGGTTTCACCCAGAACACCACCCGCATCCCTTCCAGAGATAGTAGTGTTGGCCTATTTCAGCCAGGCACTGACGTTGTTGTTGTTGTTGTTGTTGTTGTTGTTGTTGTTGTTGTTGTTGTTGTTGTTTATTACAATTTCTACACTTCCCCTTATCAAAATATTTCAGGCAGCCCCACGACAGATGTTAATGCAGGAATGGGCAGCCTCTGGACTGCCAGATGTTGTTGAACTAGAACTGCTTTGGAAGCCGAACATCTGGCGGGGCTTCCATGGCTTCCAATTGGCTACAGGAAGCTCCTGCAGCCAATTTGAAGCCACACCTTGGGAGTCAAACATTTTGGAAGCTGAAAGGACTTCTGGAATGGATTCCATTTGGCTTCCAAGGTACGGCTGTAATAATAATAAGCCACCCATCTGACTGGGTTACCGCTGGACGGCTCACAACAAAATATTAAATACACAATAAAACACCAACCATTAAAAACTTCCTGATAAGGGCTGTCTTCAGATGTCTTCTAAAAGTCAGATAGTTGTTTGTCTCCTTGATGTCTGATGGAAGGGCGTTCCACAGGGAGGGTGCCACCACCGAGAAGGCCCTCTGCCGGTCCCCTGTACCTTTATGTCTCGCAGTGAGGAAACCGCCAGAAGGCCCTTTAAGCTGGACCTCAGCGTCCGGGCTGGAATACCAGGAGGGGACAGAGTGCTTTTGTGCTTGAGTCCAGCTTGAGAGTTTCCCATTGGAGTATCTGCTTTGCCATTGTGAGAACAGGATGCTGGAGTAGATGGGCCATTGGACCGGGTACAGCAGGCTCTTTTTTATGTTATGTTAATTTCTGGAGGTCACCATGTTGGCTAACCATGCTATATAGATGTGGAGAAGCCCAAAGCAAAAACATTCCTCATTGACTTACTTCAATGCCATTTAACTGTCGGATTATCTGGATGCCTTTGCCATCTCTCACTCAGCAAGGAATACAGTCCCTCTACCTTCAAATTGTGAATAAGCTCTAGATGATGATGATGATTATTGCAACTTACAACCAAAATAACAATTCTGAAACTTCTTGCTCTTTGATGCACATAGGGCAGCTACTGGATTGGTTTGGCATAGTCTGCCATTGATCAGCCCAATAGACTTCACAAAACTATCCCAGCCGACTGGATCTTTTCAGGGAAGCAAAGGAATGATGGCAGTTAGCCAAGCATGGTTTTATTCCCCTTCTTGAAAAATTGCTTAACATCCTCATCTGAATACGATATGTGCCAAAAATGGTTGGCACACACCAGCACAGCAAATTGATGTCCCCGTATAATTGCCAAGGCACGAAACTCAAGTTGTAACCCCAACTTAGCATACAGAATAATGTCTCTTCAAGGTGGCGCAAGGTAGTGGCCTAACTACTGTTGCCTATGCTCTGGTAACCTCAAGGTTAGATTACTGCAATGCGTTATATGTAGGGAACTCCCCAGGGAAGTCCGCCTGGCGCCTTCATTATACACCTTTAGGTACCAGGCAAAAACATTCCTTTGGTTGATTTGTTTGGCATCCTATGCCATTTTAAAATTTGGGTGTTTTTTTTTTTTTTGCAGGGGAGGTTATTGGGTTTTTGTTTTTATTTTGATTATGTATTTTGTGGTTTTATATTTCGATTTTATTCTGTGAACCACCCTGAGACTTCTGGGTATAGGGTGGTATATAAATTCAAAGAAGAAGAAGAAGAAGAAGAAGAAGAAGAAGAAGAAGAAGAAGAAGAAGAAGAAGAAGAAGAAGAAGAAGAAGAAGAAGAAGATTGCCCTCTCTTTGCTTGCATGTGTTTCTTGTAAATTTACCCTGTTGTGAGAATACCAAATATCCTGCCTTTCAGGATACAAACCATTCAAAGGTATCTATCAAATTAAACTACATTTTTTTTAAAGCAACACAATAAACCAGGGGTTGACAATGTGTCAGCTATGGGAGTCAAGGTGCCCACTAGAATGTCCTGTGAAAGGTCACGCCCATCTGGGAAAGCTTGTCGGAACAGAAAATGTCTTTAATCATTTCTGGAAAACACAGATAGTCAGTGCCTGCCATCCCTTGACAGGAACTCTGTTCCATGGAACAGGGGCAGCCACACTAAAAGCCCTGTCATGAGTTGTTGCATAGTGGGCTTCTGAAATCTTTGGAAACTGCAGGAGAGACTCTCCTGCAGACAGCGGTGATCTACTGGGTGTATAACGGATGAGGCAGTCTCTCGGGCAACTACACTCCCATGGGAGTTTTTTGTCACTGATGGTCATGGCAGTTTCTCAATATTCAAAATATGCCCACCCACCCCAAATCATAGTGGTAGTATCTACTCAAAGTAGACACACTGGAATTAATCAACATGGTAAACAAAGCTCCATTGATTTCTTTTTTTTCAAATATATTTATTGAATTTTATAACAAACAACAAGAAAAAAACACAAAACAAACACACACACAAATGCAAAATACAAAATAAAAATGCTACACTACAAAAATACAAAAAATTCGGACTATTTAAATCTTATTCCAAATCTGATACTATTGACTTCCTCGTTCCTCCTCCCTCTGCGTTACACTGTATATCTTCTTTAGTAATTTCGACTTCTTATCTCTTAACTTCTTTTCCATTATAACTAACTTAAATCTATACCCTATATAACCTTGTATTATGACTTATCACATATTCCACAACTTATTACCATAGCTGCCAAGTTTTCCCTTTTCTCGCGAGGAAGCCTATTCAGCATAAGGGAAAATCCCTTTAAAAAAGGGATAACTTGGCAGCTATGCTTATTACACACTTATAAAGGTAAAGGTAAAGGGACCCCTGACCATTAGGTCCAGTCGTGACCGACTCTGGGGTTGCGTGCTCATCTTGCATTATTGGCCGAGGGAACCGGTGTATAGCTTCCAGGTCATGTGGCCAGCATGACAAAGCCGCTTCTGGCAAACCAGAGCAGCACATGGAAACGCCGTTTACCTTCCCGCTGTAGCGGTTCCTATTTATCTACTTGCACTTTGACGTGCTTTCGAACTGCTAGATTGGCAGGAGCTGGGACCAAGCAACGGGAGCTCACCCCGTCACGGGCATAGCTGCCAAGTTATCCCTTTTTTAAAGGGATTTTCCCTTATGCTGAATAGGTTTCCTCGCGAGAAAAGAGAAAACTTGGCAGCTATGGTCACAGGGATTCGAACCGCCAACCTTCTGATCAGCAAGCCCTAGGCTCAGTGGTTTAGCCCACAGCACCACCTCTAAATCTCAACATTTAACAATCTACAACAGGCATCCCCAAACTTCGGCCCTCCAGATGTTTTGGACTATAACTCCCATCTTCCCCGACCACTGGTCCTGTTAGCTAGGGATCATGGGAGTTGTAGGCCAAAACATCTGGAGGGCCGCAGTTTGGGGATGCCTGATCTACAACCTCTCTATACCTTCTTCACCTCGATATTAACTACATAACAATACATTTATTCTTTAAATAAACTTTGAATTTCTTCCAATCTTCTTCCACTGCTTCTTCCCTCTGATCTCAGAGTCTCCTGGTTAACTCGGCCAGTTCCACATATTCTATGATCTTCTTCTGCCACTCACCCACCGTTCCATTGATTTCAATAGGTCTACAATAACAACAGTCCTGCTGGATCAGGCCAGTGGCCCATAGTCCAGCATCCTGTTTTCATAGTGGCCAACAAGGTGCAGATGGGAAGCGCACAAGAATGGGCTTGGGTGCAACAGAAGCTTTCCCCATCTGTGTTTCCCAGCAATGGGCATTCAGAGGTTTACTGCCTCCAACAGCGGAGGTAAAACTTAGCCATCAGGATTAGTAGCCATGGATCGCCCCATCCTTCATGCATTTATCTTCTCCTCTTTTTAAAGCCATCCAAGTTGGTGAATACCTGTAGGGTTGTCTCCAGTTAAGTCCTACTCAGGCTCGAGCCCACTCAAACCAATGGGCATCCCTAATTTAAGGCCGTCGGTGTCAAGGGGTCTGTTGTGAGTAGGACTTACGGAAAGCAATCAATTCTGATAGATAGATAAATAAGTCAATTAACCGCCAATGTTTGTCTGGGCTGTTTATGGAGTCCCATTGCCTGGAACCCTTTGATCTCCTGCCTCTTCCTCCTGCTAAACAGCTGCATGCAGGGTGTGACCTCCCGAGCACCTGCCAATTAGCCGTAACATGATAATTAACGATAACAGAAGTTGGGCTCCACGTTCTCTCTTGGCGAGTCACTGGGTCTACAGCAGCAGGTAAAAATGTCTGTGTAAGGCTGAGAGGAATCCCATGCACACACACACACACACACAGTCATCTCTGCCTCGTGGCCACAAGACCGTTGCAGGAAGCTGCATAAATTCTCTGCCCCTTCACCTTGCTCCTGTGTTCTGGTCTGTGTGTCCTGCTCTCCTCTCCTCCTCTCCTCTCCACTGAGCAGGGTAAGTGTGATCTTTCCTCTACTCTTAATTGCTCGTCTGCGCCAGGCAGACTTGTCGGATGTCAGTGTGGAGCCGTCCAAATGATATTTTTCTGCTTCATTTGACTTTATAATGTCTGTCTGGAGTTGCAATGAGAGTGATGATCAAATGGGTCTGCTTCCTTACGCACACATGCCTTAGACGGAGGTTCCTTCCTCTGGGATCAGCCCTGAGCTTCAGGCAAATGAGCTTGTCCAACAGATTATGTATTGGTAGTGGCAAAAAGTTCTGTCACCAGGATGAGTTTTTGTAAACTGAATCGAGTTTTTATGACAATGGATTGGTATATAAACCCTGGAAAATATATAAGATAAATGTCAATAGGGTGAGTTTGGTGTAAGGATTTGATGCTGCAAAGTTATCTTGGGGGTGGGTGCTGCGGGAATACCATATTTTTCCATGTGTTAGATGAGATTTTTTGACTAAAAATCATGTCAAAAAACTGGGGTTGTCCAATACATGGATAGTGGCATGGGGGGGGGCCTCACGCCTGCCCACCAGTTGGCGGGAGCACAACTTCCCCCGATGTCACAGCAAGCAGGAAATGATCTAGGGAGTGTTTCCTGCCTGCAACTGCGTGGGGGGAGAAGCTCAACAACTTTGGGCCATCTCCCCACATTTTCTTAAAATAAGGGGGGGGGTGTCTTATACATGCAGGCATCTTATAGACAGAAAAATACGGTAAGTTTTCTCTCTGACCTTGGTGTCTTCAGGCATTAATAATTGCATCTCTTCTCTCATCTACATAGCCTGAGTTTTGCTTCTTGGTCACATAGGTGTGTGACATAGGTGTGTGACAGAATGTTGATAATTCATTTCCTTCCTTCCTTCCTTCCAACCTCTCTCTCCCCTCTCTCTCTCTCTCTCTCACACACACACACACACACTTGTTATCGCTTGCCCTCCATCATATAATATATTTAACGCAACCACTGGAATTATATTAATATCATTCTTAATTATTTAGGGTGTTATCCACTCAAGTAATTCTTAGGGTAGATTTGAGATACGGCTGTACCTTGTTTCTTGAACAGAACCAAAGCGCGACTTCCGATTGGCTGCAGGAGTGTCCTGCAGCCAATTGGAAGCCACGGAAGCTGTGCTGGACGTTCAGCTTCTGAAAATCATTCAAAAACTGGAACACTCACTTCTGGGTTTCGATTGTTCAGGAGCCTATTTGTTTGGGGGCCAAGGCGTTCGGCTTCCATGGTACCACTGTAAATGAACTTGTTTCTTAAATAACATGAATTGTTCATTTAACAAATTGTTAATGCACATTAAAGTATCCTTCTTACCAGGGCTGTTGTTGTTTTTTTAGTTAGAATTCACTAGAACTCCGTTCCAGCATCTCTCAGGTGGGCGCAGTTGCCATTATAAGAGAACAAGGGGGAGTTCTAGTCCCTTTCCCCCCCCTTTCCCCCTTTTCTAGAAAAAATAGCACTGATTATTACTGTGATCAGGATGCTATTGCTATTCATTGATGATGATGATGATTTCTTACTTGCCCTGCACCAGAAGGTCCCAGGGAGGGTTACAATCTAAAAATAAAACAGTAAAACCAACTATCACAACTTACGTTATGAAGAATTGTGTGGTTTGGTGCCTTCAGCCCTCTAATTAACCATTCAGTGGGAGGAATGGGGTAGAAATTCATTTTGGTTTTGATGTAAATCTAAACTTTCTGGATTCCTGATTGCACTGAGGAGTGTTCCTGCTCAGAGCCCTAGTCCAGGATATTCCATTCCCCCTCCCATCCAGTTTTCCATTCCTTGTCAAGCGGGGTGGGGGAACCCTGCAGTCAACAGTCAAATCGGTATTCTGTCACCACTGACTGACTGGCAGGATAGCTCAGTTGGTACAACATTAGAGACTCAGTCTCAACTATACATTCCTATGATTCTATGGACATACTCAGCCTTCATCGGGAGCTATTCTACAGGGAGGGGATTCTCCAGCAAATCTGGGGGAAGCATCTCAAAGGAAAATCTGGAGGCAATATCTCAGACAAATTCTTCCCCCAGAAACTTGGGCTCACTTCTCACTTGAGCAGCAGACCAGAAGAGGTGGTGATGGTTGGTGGAAGGGGGGGGGGGAGAGAAAGGTAGGAAAGTAAGTGTCTGCCTTATACTGAGCCAGAGTGTTGGCCCAGCAAGCTCAGTATTGTCTGCACTGACTGGCAGTAGCTCTTCAGGGTTTCAATGCAAAGTCACAATATATATATATATATCAATCACCAAGGACAAGTGCTCCACATTAAGAAGTATAGACAAGCAGACAAATATAGACGTATTAATATTAATACTTCCCAAGGGAAGAACAGAAAGAGGCAGCTCTCTCTACTTGTTAGGAAGGCTGAAGAGCCTCTTTCTGTTCTTCCCTTGGGAAATATGAATATAGGGACAGATCTGTCCACGTTTCTAAGCTATTGCTTGTTTACTGCTTAGACTTCATTGCACAGCTTGATTTTTAAGCCCCTTTGTGGGAAGAAACGCTGAGTTTACCAGGACAGCGTCTGGGTCTTGACTTACGAGTTGATATAGACTATGTCTATATTTGTCTGCTTGTCTCTACTGCTTATTGTGGTCCTTGGTGATATATTTTCTTGAGACTTTGCATTGTGCTATTATATCATCACCCTCTGCATTGTCTGGACATGAGAGGAATTGACCCTTGGACCTCCTGCATGCAAGGCAGATCCTCTACCACCAAGCTGTGGCCCTTCCCCACTCAAGGGCAGATGGGTTTTGTGGGTTGGGAAAGAGTTTTTATTAGTGGGGAACCCCATTAAGGTGCAGAGAGAGAACTTTAAATTAAAAGAATATAGGAATTTGCCACCATGTGGTGGATAGCTCCTAGCTTAGAAGGTCTTTAATTATTCTACAGTGGCACATTGGTTCTCAAACTTAATCCATTCCAGAAGTCCGTTCCAAAACAAAAGCGTTCCAAAACCAAGGCACACTTTCCCATAGAAAGTAATGCAAAATGGATTAATCCATTCCAGACATTTAAAAACAACCCCCAAAACAGCAATTTAACATGAATTTTACTATATAACAAAACCATTGATCCATAAGATCAAAGCAATAAACAATGTACTGCAGTCACACAATCAATCAATCAATCAGTAGCGGAACTGGGTTCCACACAGTCACAAAAAAAGAGAGAGCCACAACAAGGCAAAATGAATAGCAAAAACAGACAGACCTCAGCGTAACACTCAAAACGGAAGTGCGGCGCTCAAATCGGAAGCGTAACACTCAAAACGGAGCACGTTCGACTTCCGAAAAAAGTTCACAAACCAGAACACTTACCTCCAGGTTTGCAGTGTTTGGGTTCCTAGTTGTTTGAGTACCAAAGTGTTTGAGAACCAAGATACCACTGTCTAATCCTTGCAATAGTTCTCTGCATAAAATGACATCAGTGCACTCGGCACATTATAGAGATAAGGTACTCGAAAATGCACCATTTCTTCAATGGAAAGCAGCCATGTAAGGTGGCTCACCCAGAGTTCCACAAACCCCTGGCTTCAGTGCTTGCCTGGGTCATCAAAACAGGATATAGGATGAGTGGGCCTTTTGCATTCCTGCACAGGGTTTGACACCCATTCACAGAACACTAGAAGAATGGGTTACAGCATTTCAGCTGTCCTGCCGGTGATGCACATGGGTTTGTTCAACTGCTTCCACTCCGCAAAGGGAGGGGGTGTACCCATGAACCCTAAAGGTAAAGGTAAAGGACCCCTGACTGTTAAGTCCAGTTGCAAACGACTTTGGGGTTGTGGTGCTCATCTCACTTTACTGGCCGAGGGAGCTGATGTCTGTCTGCAGACAGTTTTTTCTGGGTCATGTGGCCAGCATGACTAAGCCGCTTCTGGCAAAACCAGAGCAGTGCACGGAAACACTGTTTACCTTCCCGCTGGAGTGGTACCTATATATCTAATTGCACTTTGATGTGCTTTAGAATTGCTAGGTGGGCAGGAGCTGGGACCGAACAATGGGAGCTCAACCCATTGCGGGGGTTTGAACCACCAACCTTCTAACCAGCAAGCCCAAGGCTCAGTGGTTTACACCACAGCGCCACCTATTCAGACACTTCAAAGATGAGATCTGTTGGTGCCGGGGAGGGGGAAAAGTAGAAATCCACACAGGAAGAAAGGAAGAAGTGTTCTGCAATGGTTGGAGCATTGCCCAAAGCTGAGAGGAGGACTGAGTTGAAATCTTCATAAGAACTTAGGAAGAGAGCTGCTGGATCAGGCCAATGGCCCATCTAGGCCAGCAACCAGTTCTCAGAGTGGCCAGCCAGATTCCTCAGTGGGAAACCTCCCAGCAGGACCTGAGCACAAGAGCCCTCTCCCCTCCTGTGGTTTCCAGCAACTGGTAGTCAGAATCATTACTGCCTCCAATAATGATGAAGTGAGCTACTGCATGTAGCTCACTTCCAGGGAACCACTTGAAGCATCCATTGCGTTGAGCTATTTCAATGGCTTTTGTTTGATTTGCTCATTGCAAATAGCTAGAAGTCCGGCAGTTTTCACAATAAGCCTGATTTGCAATGGGCTTTGAATCATTTCGATTGCAACCGTATGTTCTGACTGTCTCCTTTTCTCTCTCTCCCAGGTTGCCTGCCGTTGAACCGCCAGCCCCCTAAGATGTATTGCTACGAGCAGCAATGTAAGCAGCCATGCCTACCGCCCCCCATTTGCCAACAGAATACTGGTATCAAAGGCACGAAAGGGTACAGATCTCAGAGCCAGCAGCCATACATACCACCGTGCACACCAGGGTACCTCCAGTCCCCTTATGCTTCACAGAGCTATGCACCAGAATACATACAGCCATGCTCTCCCCAGTCCCAGTCATGCTATGCACCTCAAAGCGCACAGTCCTGCTCTCCACAGACCTATGGCGCACCATGCATCCCAGTCTGCTGCCCACAGGGCCAGAAGGGTGCGCCACCTCAGTGCATCCAGTCGTGCCGTCCACCACAACAGAAATCGCTCAGCTGTTCACAGTGCATCCAGCAGACCTGCTGCCCCCCGTGCAAATCGGCCACTTTTCGCTGCCAGCAGTCATGCGCCGCCCAAACCACACAGTGCTGCACCCCGAAAGGCAGTGGGCAGTGGGTTTCCCAGCAGAGCACGATCCAGTGTTCACCGGCATGCGCAACGAAAGGAGACTGGCTGTGCGCGACCAAAGGAGGCCAACAGTACGCAGGTCAACAGTGCACCCCCAAGGGAGGCCCAAGTAGCCAACAATATTCAAGTCAGTCTTCTTTTGCAAAGGGAAGCTCTGGCTATGCATGCAAGGGCCAGCAACAGTGGTCAAGTCAGCAGTGTGTGGCGAAGGGAGGGCCGGTCTACTCCACAAAGACTGGCCAGCGGTATTCGAGAAAGGGAGGCCAGTCCTTTGGGCCACAGCAATGCAAAACCCAGGTGAAAATATCAAGCAAGGGTCAGAAATATTGTTCCGCTGGCAAGTGGCCCTTTTAAGCAAAGGCAAGCTGGGAACTTTTGCAGCCAAAGGAGGAACACGTTACTATGCACATGGATAAGGGCTTATTCGCATGACACATCATTCTCTTGTGGAACTCAACACCACAGGATGTGGCAGCAGTCACTGGCTTCGGGATTGTTTTCTTTTTTAAAATAAATGAGTATTTTAATAAATACTCGTGGTATTACAATAGGCTGAAAGCAGCATAAAGTTTATCATCATTAAATGTATCATTCCAATACTTTACAAAAGATACCAATTTTCGCATAAGCCTGAAGGCTTTTTTATATATATTGTTTTCTAACAAGTTAGTTTAATCATAGTTACTATACAGCAGGAGATATAGGCTCCCCCAGTTTTTGCTATCTTAATCTTAGCAGCAGATTAAGCACTGCTTCTGACTGGCTTTGGTGGTTTTGAGAAGGGATTTGACAAAGTCTTAGATAGCTTTAAAAGGGGATTAAGCGGATTAATGGGCACAGCTTCATCTCTGTTAGCAGCAGTAGGCAAACTGAGCTATGTTAAAAGGCATGTTACCTTTCATTATCATGTGCAGGAGATAACAGAGGGGTGACTTGCTGCTTTCACAACTGGCTTGTGATGTTCCCAGTGGAACCTCTCTCCTCTTATACATCCTGTGGCAAGTGGACCTGTGTTAGGAGGGGAAATATGAATTATTCCATCGGGCTATGACAGGTTAGCTCATCATCTAAACTATTAATGGGTTTGTGGTCCTCCAGATATTGTTGAACTGCAATTTTCATGTAGGGAACAGATGGACAGTTTCT
Organism: Zootoca vivipara; assembly: GCF_963506605.1. Taxonomy (NCBI): domain Eukaryota; kingdom Metazoa; phylum Chordata; class Lepidosauria; order Squamata; family Lacertidae; genus Zootoca; species Zootoca vivipara. The sequence goes on from NC_083292.1 coordinate 40,325,694, forward strand.
CCTTCCAATGGATGTTTCACCATTGGGAATGTGGATTCCACCACAATCATAATCTATTCATTTATGCCCCACCTATCTGACACCCTGGAGAGCTGATGCCAGCCAGTGTAAGCAATACTGGTCCATAATATGGGCCAATAATCTGACTTGATATAACACAGCTTTCTGAAAGGAGGTTAGAAGATGGAAGGCTATTGTAGGCTTCAGGAGTGGTTAAAAGTGGGGTACAGACAGAAAGAAATGGGTTATGGGGGTAAAGCAGGCTGGTTGCAGGCTAGACGTTTTATATGATGAGACAAGGCACAAATTCAGAGCTTAAAGAAGAATTCTCATCTCCTTTTTTGACTTTTCTGTTCTGGAAAATATAAGAGTGCAAAGACATCCCTCTTGTATGAGAACAAATGCCCATTTAGTCCAGCATCCTCTCTCCATGCTGGCAAAGTAGATGCCCATACTGGGAAGCACCTGAGCGCAAGAGCACTCTTCTCACTTGTGATTCCCAGCAACTGGGACTGAGATGGAGGTTCTAGACAGCTACTGCGCCAGAAGTCTCTCCTCCATGAGTTTACCTATTTGTCTTTTAAAGCTCTCTGAGCACCACAAGGACGCAGCGAGACTCTGCTGCATCGAAAGGCCAAAGGCCTGTCTACACTCTCTCTTTCTTATCATTTTTGTACCTCCCCTCCCAATTACATCTTACACTTTGTTATTTTCCAGATCTTACATCTTAGCTTCTTAGTTTACTTTGTTAATTCTATACAAGATCTCAAAGTAGCTGTCTTATTACAAAAGAATTTCATAAATAAACTGGACCTGGTCTGAAGACAGACATTGAATTCTTACCTCATTATACATGATAAAGCTATTTTTAGACATCTCACCCCTTGCCTTTTCCTGTAAGACCAATTGCAGTTGTTAACAGTTGTCAACAGGTTTACCACCCCTATCAGCCCATAGCTGCCAAGTTTTCCCTTTTCTCGCGAGGAAGCCTATTCAGCATAAGGGAAAATCCCTTAAAAAAGGGATAACTTGGCAGCTATGTATCAGCCAATCACCCATTCCCACCCCCTTCTGAGTAATACCCCTCCCCACCCTCACAATATATATAAGGGTCTGGTGACTTCTGTTTCAGTGTATCTGAAGAAGTGTGCATGCACAAGAAAGCTCATACCAAGAACAAACTTAGTTGGTCTCTAAGGTGCTACTGGAAGGATTTTATTTATTTTTTTTTTGCTAATTGTAAGTGTTTACTCAAACCCTGCTAGTGAGTCCACTTCTTTACAGTGTTTTTGTAAATACAACATAAATGGTTCCCAGTCTTTTTTAAAGTCTCTATTGTCCTTGTCTCTGTGTCTGCCCTCTCATCCTGTGGTCAAGCAGTTGCTTTGGGGAAACCATAAGAATGAGATGAGCGGCACAGCTTGGGTTCCTCTCTTCAAGCTCTTGAAGTCAACCAAAGTAAAGAGAGCAGGACATCAGCATATGGACACATATTCTTGGGTGGGGGAAGGAGAGAGGATCTCCCTTTGCTGTAACGTGCTGCTACATAAATGGGTTTACATTGGCTATGATAACTGGGTGGTAAACAGCTGCCCATCAAAATGCAGAATGTTTTCATGTAAATGCCATTGGGTTGGGCTGGGATGGAAGGTCGAAGGCAGCCAACTAGATGATAAATAACTGATAAAACAGGAAACTGATACAACACTATATTTTATTCTGTCAAGAGGCACACCAAGGGCTCATTCTGATAACATTTGTCTAAAGGAAAAGTACATGTATTTGTGTCTGCATTCCTGTTTTGACTTTTTCTCTTTGTGTCTCACTTTTCTGTATTACTTTGTGCACTAACAATGTCCAAACCTGTGTTAAATTTAATTTTTTATTCAAAGCCCACTGTTGTTGTTTTTATGTCCCTTCAGAATATAATGTTGGCAAAGAGTCTTGGCACCAATTTTGGGGCCCCATTTGGATTATTACTGGGTTATTATTAGGGCTCTTGTTGTTACCCCCGTCATCACTATGATGTATCCCATCATTCCATATTCGTGTGGGCAAGAACTTGGGTTGCAAAACACATTCCTTACACACAGATGGTTCCAGGCTGGTTCCATAGGATCTTATTTTTGCCATTGAACTTATTGTTTTCTTCCCAAACATATCATTACCATCACTTCACGGTAATGAACTCAGTTACTCAGTTAAACAGGCTGCACAAACTCTCTGCAGCAATGAGAAAGCATGTTGTTGTTGTTGTTGTTGTTGTTTAGTCGTTTAGTTGTGTCCGACTCTTCGTGACCCCATGGACCATAGCACGCCAGAGAAAACATAACATTTGGCAAATCTTCTTGAAGACCCCTCACCCTAAGCTAAAGGGGACCAGGAATCAAAGTGCCATTTAATGTAATGTGTGTGTGTGTGTGTGTGTGTGTGTGTGTGTGTGTGTATTGTAAGGAGTGTATGCCTGTATTTAGCCTAGTCCAAGGTGGGTTTTTTTTTTTTAAAAAACTGCTGTTGTTACAGATTACTGATAAAAAACAAGAACAGCTAAAAGTAAAAAAAATCTGATTTGTTTTAATTCAGGCTACGGGACCCTTTCCAATTATAGACCACACATATTTTTCCTATTGGTATGTTTTATTATTATTAAAATTCAATAAAAAGAAATCTGAAAAAAGAAAAAGTAGAACATCTTGGCTATTGTTGTTGTTGTTGTTATTATTATTACTATTACTATTACTATTTTCTGTTTGCATTTGGTTAGTTGGTCACAAGAGTTCACTGCTCTGCTTCCCCTACTCATTTATTTACATATGTGCAGATCAATGTTATTTGTTTGTCAGTTATAAGCAAAGGCGTTGTGACCAGTCAATGTCAAGCCCATGGTATCCTTTCAAGGACTCTGAGGTTGGCTGAAGTCTGGAGCATACTTTGAGCGGAAAAATCAGCTCCCTCAGAGAACAGGCTTAAGGTAATTGCAAGCAAGATACATTTGTGGGAGGTAAGTCAGATACACAAAACTCTCTCTCTCTCTCTTCATCCACATTTACCAACGTACAGCAGTGTAGTACTTCTGGCTGCCCAGGGCGGCAAACCCGAAGGCACCCTGCCGGGGGACATGGTGTCCATCGCGCACATGCGTCATGCGTCACAACGCATGTGTCATGACAGATGATGCACATGTCACGATGTATACATCATGACGCACGACGCACGTGTCACAACGCACGATGCATGCACGCACAGGAGGCATATGACGCGGCACCGCAACAAACCCCGCAAGCAAGCCGCGGAGTGAGGCAGTCTCGCCTGCATCGGGGCTTCTCCTCAATGGCCGCAGCGGTGGCCGTCAGAGGTAGTCAGCCCCATCCAATCTGCTGCCCCCCGCCCAGCACGCCCCCCGCCCCCCATTACTACACCACTCTCAACATCTGCATTTCTAGACACAGGCTCAGGCTTTCCAGGTCTGTGTCTGAATGTTTCTGTTTTGTTTTGTTTTGTTTTTACACTCCATTGTTTTCCACGCTGAATTGGAGCAAACAGCCACCTGCAGAAAACCTGAATTGCCATTCTGATTCAGTGTTAAATAGTGAGTTTTCCTGGGGAAAATAGCGGGGCAAACAAACAAACAAGACGCAGGCACTGACTCGGAAAGTGTGATCCTGTGCCTAGAAAGTATGCGATAGAAGATAAGTGTGGATATTATATTATATTCTTATAAAATCCACTGGATCACACCCATTTTTTTGTTATGTTATTAAGTTAATTGCATCTCTTCCCACTTATCTGTGTGTAAGAGCATTTGTAGTTGTGATTCGAGTCTTCTGTTTGCTAAGAGATGAATCAGACGTTCATTGCTGTCTTTCTTAAATGATGGCTCTTAAATGATGGTTATCATTGCTGCTTTATTGTGGCAGGAAACACTCTTTTATATTTTCATCTGATCCACTTTTTTTTACATCGGTAACGTACTTAAATAGAAAGAGGGCTGTATATCTGCTTTTAAATGTCACACAGGAGATATTTTGCTAGATATTATTTTATATAATAATACCTGGACGGATTTTTCTGGAACATCACAATATCACATAACTTCCCTTCTGGCACTTCGTGTTACCTATTCAATCTTTATTTACAGCAAACTCCCATCTGAAAGGAGGACAAAATACATAAATGCCTTGCTTTGTTGCTTAGGCTCCTCAGGTCTATGAGAAAGAAAATTAGCCGGAAGGCAAAGGTTGATAATTTTGGCAAAATTGCTCTTTACTGGAATGCCCTGGCTTAAGATGTTGGCTTACCTGGCCCACATTATTTTCTAATGGGAAACAGCCATGGGGGAATATCTCTCCCAAACAGGAGGTTTTACAGGAGGGGTTGGGTAGGTCAGGATGAGATGAATATGATCTTTTGTTGGGGATAACAGGAAGCTGTTATGGCAACGCCAGGAGCAGGAATCCAATGAACCAGAGCATGGAGCAGGGGCTGGAAATAAGGTAGGTGCTCACAATCATGGATGAAGGAAATGATATGGCATAAACCAGGGGTAGGCAAACTAAGGCCCATGGGTCGGATCCGGCCCAATCGCCTGTGGACGGTCTGGGAATCAGTGTTTTTTTACATGAGTAGAATGTCTCATTTTATTTAAAGGACTGGGAGTGGCCACCGAGACCACATAACACCGGTCTTGAAAGACCTACATTGGCTCCCAGGATGTTTCCGAGCACAATTCAAAGTGTTGGTGCTTCAGTATACCTGAAGGAGCGTCTCCACCCCCATAGTTCTGCCCAGACACTGAGCTCCAGCGCCGAGGGCCTTCTGGTGGTTCCCTCCCTGTGAGAAGCCAAGTTACCAGGAACCAGGCAGAGGGCCTTCTCGGTAGTGGCGCTTGCTCTGTGGAACGCCCTCCCACCAGATGTCAAAGAGAACAACAACTACCAGACTTTTAGAAGACATCTGAAGGCAGCCCTGTTTAGGGAAGCTTTTAATGTTTGATGGATTACTGTATTTTAATATTTTGCTGAAAGCTGCCCAGAGTGGCTGGGGGAACCTGGCCAGATGGGCGGGGTATAAATATATTATTATTATTATTATTATTATTATTATTATTATTATTATTATTATTATTACCACCACCTCTGATAAGAAGAACCTGCTGGATCAGGACCATGGCCTGTCTAATGCAGCATCCTGTTCTCACATGAGCTCTCTAGATGCAGCCTGAGCACAAGGGCAATCTCCACTCCTGTAGGTTCCAGAAACTGCTATTCAGGAGCATTCCTGCCTCCCTGGAGCCAAAGCACAGCTGCTATAGCAAGTAGTCAGTCGTATACACTCAGTCTAGTCTTTGCTCCTATGGCACAATGGGTGATGCAGTGATAGGGGACTGGACTTTCCCTGTTGTCCTGATCAGACCATGAGGGAGTTTGGGTTTTGTGGTGGCCTTTTCTCCCTGTGGGGATGAGACACCTGGTCCATTATGACAAGTGGGGCACTGCTCATCTTCCTTCAGACACCCCAACCAAACTACCTCCTTCTTCACATCAAGACCAGTTTTGACCGCCTCTCCCCCCCCCCCCCGTTTAGCCTCTTCCTCCTTAGTCTGAGTGTTGCCCCTTGTAGAACTTGGGTGGGGGGAGGAGGAGGGAAAAACTAGAATTCGTAGCCTGTCAGGCTTCGGAGAATCGGCTTCTTCTCCCATGGGCATAGATAAGCCGAACAAAGGAAAAGGAGTCTTCTTACCAGTTAGAAACTTTAATAATCACAGCAAGAGAACAAAGAACACATCTCCTAGTAATGGCGTTGCTCCCAATTAAGAAGCTCACCCCCTTCATTCCCTATGAACCTATGTCACTTCTATGTCTCATTATCTGAGCTTGTCCCCACTGTGCTTTCTTTTCTGCCACTTTCTGAGCCCTTCTCAACTTTGGGGAGGGCGAAGGAGGAATGCTGTCTAGAGACTATGAATCTGTTAACCTTCTCCCTCCCAGTGTTTCTTCTCTTAGCTGTTCCTCATCCACGCTTTCCCAGCTTCTGCCTTCTGAAGTATGCCCCTCTGCAAACCACTATTCCAAATCTATACTTTCCTCCTGCTCGTGAGAAAATTCAGTATCTGGATCTGGAGCAGGGGGAGGGGGGGAGGGGGAGGCTCCCCTCATTCCTTTTCAGTGCAGCCCTCCGCAGCACGGTCCCTGACATTGCCTCTTTCTCCCATTAGCTCTCTGGCAACACCTGCTGTGGGGATCTGGGCCTTCCAGCCCACCATCCCCAATGAGCACCAGCCACCATTGGCTTCAGTGCTACCGATGTAGAACTCAGCTGCGAGGAAGAGGATGGGGACAAGGCTAGAATTAGCTGACTCTGCCTGTTGTTGGCTCTGGCTCCACCTCCCTGCCTTTCACCCTGTCAATCTGAATGGGCACCAGCCACCACTATGTATGAGAGCAACAGTTCCCATACAAGTAGTTCCCTATTTGTCACATCTTTGGGACGCTTCTCCCAGTGCCTGACATTGTCAGCTACCATGACCTCCTACAAAGGCAGCAGTGACATGTAAGGCTTAGCAGAATGGGTGGGAGAGGCAGGGAGAGTGGATCTAGGGCAAACAGGTTGGTGACGCTGGCCTTAACGAAAGCCCAAGTACGCCCTTGTGTTTACTTTCTTCCTGAACGCAGCAAAGGACTATTTTCAATCCTCCTCTACCTCCTCAAACGAAAGGGCTTGGCCTTCCATTTGGGGCTAGATTTTAATCAAGGGAAAATCAATAGTGCTTGTTTTGTTCTTCTTTTTCATTAAAAAGGGAGGAGGGGGAGGAGGAGGCATCAACCACCCTCCCATTGCCTCCCGGGGCTGGCAGGTACGCAGGTGTAATTTGGTAGTTGTGAGGCTTGAAATTAAATTAGCTCTATTGGAGAGTGGCTACGGGGAACCACTGTTCCTTGAACAATGGAAGTGTCATGACTCCACTGTTGGAAAAAAATAAAATACAGATTAGTGGCAGACACCCTGCTACTCTCAGCTGCACAGGGTATAAATAGTATCATGGAATCCTAGAGTTTGAGGGGACTTTGAAAGCCATCAAATCCAATGTTGTTCAACATCCAACGTTCACCTTGCATGCAGAAGCTCCCATATTCAATCTCCAGCATCTTCCAGATAGGGCTGAGGAAAACTCCTGCCCACAAAGCTGGAGAGCTGCTGCCAGTCAGTGTCAGCACAACTGACCTAGATGAACCAATGATCTGATTTGGTGTAAGGCAGCTTCCCACGTCTCTGTGTCTTAAGGGAAGAGGCACAGTTCAAAGGTAGAGCATCTTGTTTTACATGCAGAAAACTTTCCTTACAGGAGCTGCCCTCTATGTTCCCTCACTCACTGTCTTCATTGCCCTCCTCTGGAGCTTGTTCAAGAGGAATTGTGGCTGGACATTGTCAATGAGTTGCCTTGGATTATGTGTAAACTGTCTTAGAAAAGGTTGGGGGGTGGTCTTTGACCATGCTGCTTTTTGTTTCATATCTTTGTTCCATTTCATTCATACCCTGCCTTTCTGATTAGTGAGTCTATTTGAACAGGGTCCTAAATCACATCCTGAATTAACGTCAAGGTGCATCCTGGATTGACATGAATATGCATCCCAAGGATGAAGACCTGGATACAATTTCTGCCTTTGTTCTCGAGTAAAAATGTTCAGATTCACTGGTTCTTATTGTTCCCATGTTTATACTAATGAGTGAGAGGGGGTTAGTCATCACACTTAATAACATGTCCTGGTTACCCCATGGAGCCTAGGCGAGGTTCTCTGGGATGAAAGGAACTCCTGAGGCTTTCTAAATGTTAATTAAAACCACTTAAATACAAAGCACGATATTATCATGGACGTTAATATCTCTGCATCCTCGGTCGGACCCACGCACCAAGTAAGAACATTACTTAGGGAGGTGTGGGCAGGCAAACATTCATCTCAGCCTTGCTCTGGAATTAGCTGGGGCAAGATCCGTGCCACTATTAGTAAGATATTTTCCCCACAGCTGTTTTTGAAAAGCAGAACAAAAACAAAAAGTTTTCCCTCTTGCTGTATCTCCTGTTCCTGGTTGGTCCCAAGTAACTCTGGATACTGGCTCTGTCCCTTCTCTCCAGGCCTGTCTTCAAGGAGTTGGGGTGCCAGACCTCCAGGACTGACCTGCAGCCTTCAAGTGGTCAGTGTAGGGCAGGCATCCCCAAACTGTGGCCCTCCAGATGTTTTGGCCTACAAGTCCCATGATCCCTAGCTAACAGGACCAGTGGTTGGGGAAGATGGGAATTGTAGTCCAAAACATCTGGAGGGCCGCAGTTTGGGGATGCCTGGTGTAGGGCTTGAATCTTCAGTAGCTGAGAGCACCTTTAAAAAGATGTTTTAAGAAGACTATGCATGCAGCTTGCAAGCTTCAGCCCAGCAGAAGCCAGCTGGATATTATTGCACTAATTGTCTGAGGAATCTGCCCTCTTCCACTCTCCCAATTAATCTGACGTCAAGGTGGGCCACCCACATGACATTCCTTAGGTCTCATTTGTGGGCCCAGAAATTGCAGGGTCTGGTGTGCTTCTGACCTGGCAACCCTACCAAGAGGTGATGAGGAAAGATGCTTTCTGGACCCCAGGGGGAGAAACCTCTCTCGATTCTCCCATGAATTATGTTTCCAAAATTCTGCCCATATAATACACAATCTGTCTAATTTGTATTTGGTGAAAGAATACATGAACTGAATCACAGCTGTCCTTTGAGCTTCAAACTTCTGCAAATCCAATCAAGATGTGTGGGAAGTGATGCAAATATTTCATAGCGTCATAGAATTGAAGAGTTGGAAGGGGACTCAAGGGTAATTTAGTCCAATGCATGAACCACAGATGAAGAATCACTGACAGATCCAACCCATGTTTAAAACCTCCATTGCAGGAGAGTCTACCATTTTCAGAGGTAGTCCGTTCCTCTGTCAAACAGCTCCTACCATCACTAAATTCTACCCTCAGCAGCACCCTTTATAAATTCTGATTCTTAAAAAAATTGCTAAACTGTTGGGAGTCATTTGTTCAGCTTGTGCTTGAATGAATGAATCTTTATTTGCATCAGCCATCGGCCACAGCAACAAAACAGTAATGCAATATACAAAGAACAGAAATAAAAAGTCGATTATATAAACCATACTTTAGGGTCCTGAATCAGCAGTCAAATAGTGGACCTTATTCTGATTGCCCCAGCTAAAAACCTTGCAACCTTTGCTGTCATCTGCTCCTCCTGATCTGCCAGGATCAGGGGCAGTGATCTGGGGCAGTGGTTGGGCGACCCGGAATGGACAATAAAAGAGGGGTGATCACCTCACTCCTCAAGTCTTTATCAAGAGTGCAAGCCAGAAGGGACATGCGCCACCAATTTAGTACTGCCATCTCCACAGGGACATAAGCGTTTTTCATGTGGAATCTGTAGGAATCGTCCCTTGAGTAGAGCTGAGGGCAATACATTCAATCTTACGAGGGTAAAAGTGTGCCTATATTTTGGGAACTTGTGCTTGTTTTCTGCCCTTTCTCAATCAACCCCAGCACCAACCTTATTTTTTAAATAAACAAATAGATAGGTGGCTGTCTGTCTGTCTGTTTGTTTGTTTGTTTGTTTATTATTACCAATTGCTAATCACAAAACATCAACCATAAGAAGCACTTGATTAGATAGAATGAAAGCCCCTGAAGTAACTCATCTGTACAGAGTCAATCCCCTCTGTAGGGGCCACCAAGTCTGCCAACTTCATGTCCCTATGTGCAAAACTAAAAACTTTATGTCCATCTTAATTTTAAAACACTGTATACTTCAGATGTGCCTAGTATGAAAAGCCAAGGAACTACCCTTCTGAAATTTGGCAAGGTGAATCTCCTCTTGAGGGGCTATAGTGTCCCCAAATTTCATGTCCCTCTGTAACCCTCCCCCCAAAAAACCCTCCAACATATTTTCATTTCACAATGCAGACCAATAGGATTTCTAGAGATTTGTAAGATCCTGATTCAGATCTAGATCAGGTCAGACAGGGTCTGGATCATTCTTGACCAGATTGGTCCTAATCCAGAGTTACAAATTTGAGCCACAAATCAGACCAAGGGGTTTATGTACAGCCATAACCTAAATCCATTTTAGCCAGGGGCTATTGCCACAGCTATTGGGAAAAAGAATTCCCACACTAATGATGTATTGGAGTATTTGAAGTGGAGAAGGCAGAGCAGACTTATTCTCTTTGTGCCAGAGGGCAGGAAACTGTAGCGAAGCAGATTATGATGCAAACATTAGGATAACCTTCCAAGCGATAAGACCAAGTGAGAAATCCAATTCAATTAGCCTTTAAATGTGAACTACCTAATTTGGACTTTTCGAAACAACCTGCAAACTGAAAGACAGGCATCCTTTAAAAATTCACATATCTCTGAATTTTGCACAGCTGCTCTCCAGCCAAGTGACGTGTACAAAAACATGTCTGTTAGGGTGAAATGTGCACAAAAATGTGTATATTCGTGAAAATGGCATAAGGAAATTTGGGTTGTATTTGCGGAAATTGCATCGCAAAGGTGCATATATTACTCAAGATTGCATTTTAAGATTGGGGATATCATTTTAAGAATGGGTATATCACCTCCTGGAAAATAGAAGGGGAAGAAATGGAGGCAGTGAGAGATTTTACTTTCTTGGGCTCCTTGATCACTGCAGATGGTGACAGCAGTCACGAAATTAAAAGACGCCTGCTTCTTGGGAGAAAAGCAATGACAAACCTAGACAGCATCTTAAAAAGCAGAGACATCACCTTGCCGACAAAGGTCCGTATAGTTAAAGCTATGGTTTTCCCAGTAGTGATGTATGGAAGTGAGAGCTGGACCATAAAGAAGGCTGATCGCTGAAGAATTGATGCTTTTGAATTCTGGTGCTGGAGGAGACTCTTGAGAGTCCCATGGACTGCAAGAAGATCATACCTCTCCATTCTTATGGAGTGCTCACTGGAAGGACAGATCCTGAAGCTGAGGCTCCAATACTTTGGCCACCTGATGAGAAGAGAAGACTCTCTGGAAAAGACCCTGATGTTGGGAAAGATTGAGGGCACAAGGAGAAAGGGACGACAGAGGATGAGATGGTTGGACAGTGTTCTCGAAGCCACCAACATGAGTCTGACCAAACTGCGGGAGGCAGTGGAAGACAGGAGTGCCTGGCGTGCTTTGGTCCATGGGGTCACGAAGAGTCGGACACGACTAAACGACTAAACAACAACAACAACATATCAGGACAGTGTTTCCAAACCATTCCCCCCACCCCATTCCTCTTGAAAATTGCTGAGGGTCTTGGTGGAACACTTAATTACCGTTCTCCCCATTGCAGCAACAGTAATGTGCAGTGCTCAGTGCTGTATGATTTTTACCTGTACAGTGGTACCTTGGTTCTCGAATGGCTTGGCTCCTGAACAAATCGGCTCCCGGATGCCGCAAAACTGGAAGTACGTGTTCCAGTTTGCTAACATTTTTCGGAAGCCGAATTTCCGAAATGCAGGAAGCTCCTGTAGCCAGTCAGAAGCCGCGCCTTGGTTTTTGAACGGTTCCGGGAGTCGAACAGATTCCTGGAACGGATTAAGTTCGACAACCAAGATACCAATGTATTTTTACATAGATGCTGCTGACCCCCTGAATGAAGCTCGTAGAGCACCGGTTGTCCATGGTCTTGGGACACCTGCATTGGGAGAATTTTGCACTGAGATGCTGGTGAATTTCCACAAGATCTTAAAAAAGCAAAAACTCTTGTGAAAATTTGGATATCTTAACTGGAGAAGAAGAAAGGGAGGGAAATTGAAACATCTCTAATAAGAGCTTCCAGATGGTGGAAAAGACTGGCTCAGTCTGGTGAGATCTCCCTCCCTGAAACATTGCATAGCCCCTCCAATGTTTGTAGGGCTGACTAGATGACATCTGAAGTACCTTCCAGCTCAATAATCCCATGAATTCAGATCAGCAAGTACAAGTAGCTGTTGCTGATCGGTGGCATGTATTTTGCATGAGGCACAGCCCTGCTCGTAAGCTGCAGGACTTCCAATGGACGTCTTTGCAATTTAATTTAATGTTTTAGGAGGAAGAAGAAAACAGCCATCATTTGGAAGCTTAGCATATTACCCTGGATCACGATTTGCAGGTTGCCAGTGACGTCGCCCCAGCAGAAATGCCTCACGTCCCTCGGGGGGATTTTTAAAACCACATAAAAAGCTCTCCTCATCCCAAGCCTTTGCTGACACTTCTGTCCAGACTTGCTTGCGTCTGGAAGTCAGGTAAGTTAGGAACTGTTTTCCCCCTCTCTGTGCACTCTCGGCTACTAAATTTCTGGATATTGCTTCGAGACAAACTCTAAATGGGACCAGGATGCCTGAAGGTCTAATAATCTGCATCATCGTGAGACTCATCTTGATAAATTTGTCCAAACTGGAGCGTTTGATGGAATTTTGCTATTTGTGAAATGCCACATGTTGTGAATTTGATTGTATCCTTGGCTCTGGAAGAACAATTCTAAAGAAGCTTGTGAGGTTGTGTGTGCATTGCGGAAACTTAAAAACAGAGTTTTTAAAGGTGGAATACAAAAGAGGGTCTTTGCCTGCTTTTTTCCCAGCAGAGGATGCAGAGAATGAAATCGGAAGCAGTTTTGTATGTCTCTTAGGCAATATATCAGCGAGGCAGAAGGTCTGAAGCCCAAATTCTTAGTACAAGCCTCTCAAAGTCTCACAAGGGTGTGTGCATGTCTCTTGCACAATTTTATGTTGTTTGTCAGCTGCGCCTAAGGTGACATCCAAAATACTATTCAACATCCTTCCGTGGAAGAAAACATCTGAGGGATTTCTAAGAAGCCTAAAAGAGATTTGATGAGACTCCCGGTAGTAATGATGCTTTTTTCAAGGATTTTGTTCACCGTCTCTGGTGTAAACCTTCAAGGATGGGTCTCAAATACACTTCTCTGACCTCATTTTCTAGTATGTGGGGGAGGGACAGAGGGGTAGTCATTGGATTGTATCCAACTGAGTCCTACTCAGGGTAGACCTACTGAAATCAATTTACTTAGTCATGGTCATTGAATTCTGCACCAGCTGAAGTTTCTGAAACATCTTCAGAGTCAGCCCCAATGTATAACACGTTGCCGTAACCTAACCCAGAGGATAGAGGACAGACTATTATTAGCTGGTGGGATGGTTTTATTCCTCTTGATTTTTATTGTTTGGTATTATTATTATTATTATTATTATTATTATTTCATCTTTTTATTATTGTATTGTTGTTGCAATGTGCCTTTTTGGGTAATTTAAACATTTATCTGTATCATGCCCTGATACTTCCCCCCTTTTTTATAGCTTGTGAACAAACAAATAAAGATAATTTGGAACACAGTTCCTATCAGAATCAGAAAAGTCAAGTGCTTTAGTAAAAGAAAAGAAAAATTTGCATCACAGCCTGAAAGCCCCACTGCTGTTATAGACTTGGGTTGGACACCGAAGCAGTGCTTCCGCAAGGTACCAATGTGTTAAGCAATACTTATACACAACGGAAGCTACGGAAGCTGGCATCCGTAGCCCCACTAACTCATCGCTGGCTTAGAGGCCCCCTTCCCAATTCTCATCCATATCTAAGATAAGGGATAACATAAGGGAGGAGCTAACAAGCAGTCGGTGTAAGAAGCCTCTCCTGTTCCAAGCCCACAGGGAAACAGAGCATCGAAGTAAACTGATTAGCATAGATCAAAACAAGTGAAGAAACATATGTGAGATCATTTTTGCAGAAACCAGCAATTAGTCCCGGAGTTATTTTGACTACGAACATGGCGCTTGCAAGCCTCCTGAAACATTTTCACTTTTTGGTTTGATTTCTCTTTCACCAAGCATTTTTAAAGAACTAATTTGATTAATTCTGCATTTTAGGATATTATCATTTTATGTGTTAATGACTTTATTGCACATTTCCATAACATTTTTTTAAAAATGAAATAACAATATATTTCGCCTGGCACCTTCATTATACACCTTTAGGCGCTACGCAAAACATCCCTTTTTAACCAGGCCTTTGGTTGAACCAATTTACATCCTATGCGCTTTTAAAATGTGGGGGTTTTTTTTGGGGGGGGAGGCTATTTGACCTACCTTCCCGCCGGAGCGGTACCTATTTATCTACTTGCACTGGCATGCTTACGAACTGATAGGTTGGCAGGAGCTGGGACCGAGCAACAGGAGCTCACTCCATTGCGGGGATTCAAACCACTGACCTTCTGATCGGCAAGCCCTAGGCTCAGTGGTTTAGACCACAGCGCCACCTGTTTGGTGGTATAAAAATTCAAATACTGTAGTAGTAAGAAGAAGAAGAAGAAGAAGAAGAAGAAGAAGAAGAAGAAGAAGAAGAAGAAGAAGAAGAAGAAGAAGAAGAAGAAGAAGAAGTCATGAATGAGCCAGCTCCCAGGGAAGGGTTGCTGCCAACTGAAGAAAGCAGTCAGGAACAGAGGGGGTTAACTGCCATGCAGGGTGAGGATTGGCTAGTGCCAACTCTCCTGCCCCTTGAAATGCCAGCTGACAAGAGTATGGCAGAGAGCAAGCTAGAATGCAGTCAAAGCTCGCGGAAACACAAATAGGTGGGAACGAGTTAAGAGACAGCCTCTCAGAGAATGGGGAAGAGGAGGGAGCTGACCCACTCAGTCCAAGTTCTTGACAAATGGGAGGGCTGCAAAATGGGAAGCAGAACAAAAGATGTATGAAGCGAAAGTTCAGTTGCTTCTGGTCTCGCCAGAAGCAAACTTCAGAAAGGTCATCTTGATTGATGATGGCGGAGGCTGTGCTAAAGCCGCCCGGAGTTATCTGTTTGTTTTGACAATAAATCATCCTTTTTAGTTAACTACGCTCACTGTGTTATCAAGCCGGAGACTGGACTCCTGACATAATGGTGATATGTGTGTAGATAGGTATACTCTAATAAATAAATAAAGCAATCAATAAATGTGACATTTAGTAATGAAAGGGGGGGGGGAGAGAGGAACTTGGATAGCACTGAAAACCGATGTGAAGTTATGAAATTCTGCTACCCACTCACCCCTTTATAATTTCAGGTTACTACATAACTTCTTCCCAGTAACTCCCAGTGACTTTGTCTCTGCTCCTGATTTGGTGCACATGGAGGATGCCGCTCCAGGTCTTCCACTGAACTTCTCTCATCGGTAAGCAGGTGTGGCTTTGGGAGACAAATGGATGAGCTCGAGGGGAAGCCAAGCTCTCCAAATCCTGCTCAGCTTTCTGTCTTTCTTTTCTTTTCTGCCCTTCAGGATTAGTGATGATTTTAATTTTTAACACCACAAACAGTATCTAACATTTCACTCGGAATTCAGGAGAGAAAATCCTTTCCCTCAACTTAAGAAAAAAAAGGCGGGATGCAATTGAGCTATTTTTTATATAAAAAATGAATTTTTATTTGATTTCCCAAAACATAAACAACAAAACCAATTCCGAATCTAATTATCAAGATTACTTTGAATCTCCTGACTTCCCCCCATCCCTTCCATGGGTCCTGTTGATTCTATTTTCAACTACATATCAATACTTCTCCAATTTTTCATCTTCCTAGATGAAATTTTTCATTTCCCTTACATTACAAGTCTGTTTCAAATCCTGCTAATGTTTTGACCTGTTTACAATAATTTTGTATATACATTATAAACATTTATTGTCTTCTTGGTTCCTGAGCTTCCCAGTTAGTTTTGCCATTTGGGCAGAGTCCATCAACGTGATTTGCAGGTGGTTGAGTAAACAGGACAGTGCCGACTTATGGGTGAACATGAGCAAATGTGACACTGATTGGCACTGATACACCCATCTCTACATGTAACACTTCATTGCGGGGCAGTGATGATCGAAACCAATAAATGATGGGGACAGATGGCAACTTGAATGGCTTTAAAAGAGGATTAGACAAATCATCTCCTTCCTTCTCCATCAGAGCCAGTATGCCTCCGAATTGCAGTTGGCGGGGAGCACAACTGAGAAATGATGGAGATGTTTTGTTGCAAAAAACGATCCTGAGTTGCTGGGAAAATAACAATCAAGAATGATGAAAGAACAGCCATTCATTTGCATGTTTTACCTCTGCTACTAGAGTGGTACCAGTGGTAGGGAATCACAAGTGGAGGAGACTTGCTGTTGCACTCTCTTCTGGTGGGTTTCCCATTGGGGCATCTGGTTGATCACTGTTAAGATAGAATGTTGATCTAGGTGGGCCTTTGTCCTGATTCAGCTCCAGGACTCTTCTGATGTCCGTAGAGGAGATGACCTTCTCAATTCCTTCTTGCAGGTATCGCCGGACCAGCCAGAAGGTGCCGTATTATGGATACATGTCTGGTCGTCCATTGCCACCCTTTGTCTCGAAAAGGCTGCCCAAGTCTGGCTCACAATACTACCCGTTCTATGGGTCAAGATATCCTGCATACAAAACCCTTCCACCGCGTGGGAAAACTCCTTGTGCTCAGCTCTACTCCCCGCCTGGTGTGACCGGTTATCAACTGCGAGGTGCGGCGGTCTACCCAGACCCACACACAGCCAGGTACTCCAAGCTAAACAAGAACCCGCCCTTGCCACACGCAGCTATCTATCAGAAACCTTTGCCGACCCAATGTCCATATAGTGGCATGACCAAAGGCCGACATGGCGCCATTAACAAGGGCTCGCTACCATGTGTCACTGGTGCTCCTCTACCCCGTGTGACCAAAGGTCCGGTAATGTATCCCACCAACGTCTCTCAACCGTGCTTAAACAAGGCCCCTCTACCCCGTATGACCAAAGGCCCCGTGCTGTACTCAAGCAAGGACCTATTGCCACATATTCATGACCCACCATCACGCGTGGCGAAGGGACCGCTACCACGGATGACAAAAGGCCCTGTATTCTATGCAACCGAAGACCCACAACCAGGCCTGGGCAATGCCTCACAAGCAAATGTGACAAAGGGCACTCAGTCGCACCCGGCAAAGGGCACTCTTCCACGCGCTACCAAAGGGCCTCGTCTCGTTGTGACTAAAGTCCCACGGTTCAGCGCACTGAGGGCCTCGCGATACTTCCTGAAGAGGGCTTCGCGGCCCAACCTGGCGAGAGGCTCTCAGCCAAGCTTGGTCAAGGGCTCGCGGCCGTCCCTGGCAAAGGGCTCCAGGGTCTCTTTGACTAAAGGCTCCCAGCCCAGCCTGGCCCGTAACACCACAAACCTGGTGGCCTCAAAAAAGCTTCCCAAAAACGTCAAGATCGCAAGCACTGGGAAGAAGTACTGTTCGGCCACCAAGTGGCCTTTCTGAAGATGACAGGGATGTGGGAGAAACTCATTTGACTTTCACGCTCCGAGGAGCCAGGCACACATCAGTGGCAGTGAACGGACGGCTTGCTTGCCTTCCCACCCAATCCATGGGGATCTAAGCCAGTGACTCAATGTGACTCCTTATTCTGCAGACAGATTTCACTGTTCATAGCAAAAGTTCCATTTTTGACAGTGGCGTATGTGTTTTGATCCATTTTTATTTGATTTTAGGATCCACCCTATTCTGGTGACTAATTTGTTTTGAGCTGCTTTTGAAGTTGGAGTTGCCTCCAAGGTTACACCTACTCAGAGTAGACCCATCAGCAGTTTCAATAAGCCATTTCTAAGTAGTTTCAATGCTAATAATGCTAATAATAATAATGATAATATATTTGTACCCTGCCCATCAGACTGGGTCACCCCAGCCACTCTGGGCAGCTTCCGACTTAGATTCTTGTGACCTGCCCTTGGCCCTTATGGTGATCTGCAGATAATGCATTAAATTAATAATGTTACTAGTTTATCAAGACTGGGCTGGGTCAGTTGATGCAATCAATTTTAATGTTATTCATGCAATTTATTATCCTCCCATCATCAGTCCTACTCAGAGCAGACATGTTGAAATCCATGGACTGACTGAAAAGAGAACTAATAGCTTTGGGTTGTATCCAAACAGGCAGAAGAGACCTATGGTAAATAATGGTCCTAAGTTAGTAGCATCCATTAATTTCTGCAGATCTACACTGGGTAGGGCTAATATTGGACACCACTCATTGAAATTAATGGACCCAAGTTAGTCATGCTCACCACTGGGCCTACTCTGAGTTGGTTTAAGCACCCTGTTTTTCCTATGTATTTTATTGTATTCATCCTTTCCTTTGAACTAAAGGATTCTAGTCCCACTCAGAGCAGACCCTTTGAAATGAATAACTTAGGTCCATTCATTTCAATGGATCTACTCTGGGAAATAGTTAGTTGACTGCAACCCTACATTCCCCATTTTACCTCTTTCTGTTCTCAGTGTGAGTGTTTAACTTCTGTTTGGAAATAAAAGATTGTTGTATACTTGGTTGTATCATCAGGCTTCTGCCGTCCTTAAAAAATATTGTTGTTCTGCAAAATACAATCATTCTGTTAATTGTCTCCCTGATTGTGTAGCTCCTTCCCCTTCTGTTTCATTTATGTAAACTTCCTGTTCCCCCCTCAATAGACTCAGTGTATGTGTGCCATTTTTAGACCTTCAGAAGCAGAAGTGGGTTCTACGCAGTGCTTCTCTTCCCCCCCCCCAGGAAAATAGGGGCTGGTACTCACCATGAAGTTGTTACAGTAAGTGCCACACTTTTAAGCAACAACAAGAACAACAACGGTATAGTCTTCATGAAGAAAAACTGGAAGTCAAAGGGAAGAAATCGGAGAGATGTAGCGTACACCCCCTCTCCTATTTTCTTCCAAGTTGTTCCAGATCTCTCAGTTGTTCTTCCTCCCAGTTCACGCTCCTGAATGACTACAGGTGACACTCCACTTAAGTGGGGGTTACGTTCTGGGTCCCCCTGCACACTTCTGAAGTGGAGAGCACTCTCTAAACCAGGCATAGGCAAACTCGGCCCTCCAGATGTCTTGGGACTACAACTCCCACCATCCCTAGCTAACAGGACCAGTGGTCAGGGATGATGGGAGTTGTAGTCCCAAAACATCTGGAGGGCTGAGTTTGCCTGTGCCTGCTCTAAATACCCTTTAAATGTCCCCTCTACTGCACTCTCTTCAATCTATACAAACCCCACTGTATCCAAAAATATCCCCAGCTAGAATTAAGGCTCTGGGTCTGGCAGGAAGCTGCAGGACACATGGGGAGGCTGCTGCTGCAAGTCACATGCAAGTCCCGTGCAAGTCACATGCAAGTCAACTGCCCGTTTGTGAGTGTTGGGGTGCCTGTAATGTAAATCCCATTCCTCAGATCTCTCATTTGCATCCTTCCAGACCACCTGACATCCAAATCCAGGCCTCAGTATTACGTTCTTCTTTTTGCTGTTCTAATATGCTTTATTGAATTTAAATCAATGCAAAAACACATACAGAAGAATTATCCATCAAAGAAAAAAAAGAAAAAAATACAACTTAATATTCCACATCATGATACACTCTTCTTGGATTCCTAACGACTTCCCATCACCCCACCATGTATCTACAACTTATTCTACCAAGCGCACTGTTTCTATTTTTCTTTTGTTATATTTCACCAACATTGTATTTTCTCATACCTACTCGTTCTACTGCAGAAGTCATTCAAAGGCTGCCACAGACGTCAAGTTATTACAATAATCCTTTAAATATGTTCTATACATATCTCTTTTCCTAATAAATGTCTGATCTGAGCGACCCCTCAGTTTTTCTGCTAATTTAGCCAACTCGGCATATTCCAGCAGTTTATTTTGCCACTCCAGCTTTGTAGGTATTTTCTCTCCCTTCCAATTCGTGGCAATTAATATTATTGCTGCTACCATAGTGTACAATAATATTTCTCTCGCACCTTTAGGTATATCTGGGCTGATTATCCCCAGAAGAAAAGCCTCTGATTTCTTTGCAAAAGATACCTTAATCATTCTTTTGAGTTCATTATAAATAACATCCCAAAATTCCTTTAGTTTCTTACTGGTCCACCACATCTGTCGCATTGAGCCTTCCACTTCATCAGCACACCTCCAGCATTTACTTGAAACATTCTTATACATTTTAGATAATTTTAGTGGTGTCAGGTACCATCGGAATTGCATCTTTATAAAGTTTTCTTATAAAGTATAACAAGTTGTAAATTTCATATTGACCTTCCATAGGTGAATGGTATTACATTCTTTTTAATAACAAACATGGATTATTATTATTATTATTATTATTATTATTATTATTATTATTATTATTGTGTGTGTGTTAAAAAACAAATAAAGCACTGTTAAGAAAACCATTGCAGCTTTTTCAAGAATAGTTAAATCTCTTTCAGAATTTGCAGCATGGAGCTTTGCAAGCCCGCTCCATATTAAGCGGCAACTAATTCAATCATGCTTACACCCAGATATTCGTAGTTAGGACTCGAGCCTTAGAATTATTATTATTATTATTATTATTATTATTATTATTATTATTATTATTTAGTAAAATTATATCCTGCTCTATACCAGGATCTCAGGGCGGTTCACATAACAGATCAACATAAAAACCACAATATATATAATCAAAATAAAAACAACAACCCAATAACACACACCCTCCACCCGAAAAGGGTATAGGATGTCGATTAGATCACCAAAGACCTGGTTTAAAAGGAAAGTTTTTGCCTGGCACCTAAGGTGTATAATGAATGTTGATTGTTTCACAGTAGTATTTCCCGAGCCCCTTCAGTTTGTGGTCTCTGAATGAACCCATAAAGGTGGAAAGGCTTCACCACTCAAGATTAAAAGCAGTACATCATCTGGATAATCCCAACCAATCTGGAGCACATAACGAGCAGGATGATGCCCATTACATCACAATAAGCTCTCCAACAAGAACTGACTCGTCATGTCCACCTCCATTGTGTTGTGAAAGATCGCCACCTGGTGGCTCCTATGGTGGCATACAGTATTCTTTAAAAAAAAAACAAAAGCAAAAGCAAAAGCAAAACAAAACCTTAAATTAAGCTCATTGGCTGGTCTTTAATTGCTGGATAAAATTCTCCGAGAATGAGTTGCATTCTTATCATTCATTGTTAGTGGTAATATTATTACTTGCCTGCCCTTGATTTTAAACATCAGAGCAGCCTTTTCGTGTACTTACGCTCCAATCTTAAGGAAAATTGCGAAGACGCTTTGGATGAAGGAGTTGTAGCTCCTTGAAGGATCTGGATATGACGTCAAAAAGTGCTAGCGCTTTGATGAAGCTACAAAGGCGAGGAATGAGATTGGCTTTACCATCTATGTACCTCTCAAATCTTCACACACTTGACAATAAAATGGATGATCTGCACCTTATTAATCAAGAAAACTCAAGGAAACTCTGATATGCTAAAGAGGAGGGTACAAGGAAAGGAGACAGAAATTTGTACAACCAAGCTAGGAGCGCACGGACGAAGGAGATTATAGTGGCAAAACGAACCTATGATTCGGACTCAATTCTCAAACATGTCTCGGCTACTCTTTGGAAGAATTTACAGAACATTTCTGAATATAAGAGAACATCTTCTTTTACTGAATATAAGAGAACATATTCTTCTGCTCCGGAGAGTCGAAAATTGGCAAACGACCTGAATCAGTTTTATAGCAAAGTCAAGCATTATCAACTAGAGCAATTCACTCGGCGCCAGAGGCACCAACAACCACCTCAACCTGTTCTACAGTCACAGAAGGCAAAAGCTCCAGGCACAGTCAGAGTGGCTCCTCTTTGCTTGAAATAGTGTTCTGCACTCCGATCCTCACACAGATATTTAACAGATATTTTGTATAAAGTACGTTTACATTGTAAAATTAGCCAAAGCAAATTCCAAATATGTAAGTACTTGGTGAATTAATTACTATTCTATTCTATTCACCCTAAGACCCCAGGTCTTGCAAGATGGTTGGCCATCCGAGACAATGGAGGAGTGGGTCTCTGGAGGTGAAGTCAAACTGCTGGAAGGTTTCAGCACCTGCTGTGGCTGTAGGGACCAATATGGGAGAGACATGTTTTGTTGCAGCTGGGGCAGGTGAAGGCACCTGGTTGTGCTGCTGCAGACATTTAAAAGTTTAAAACAACCTACGCAACACATAGGTTAGCTAAGGCTGAGAAGCCATGAGCATTTCCAAAACACCAAAAGTGCTTCACAGACATGCAGATGTAATGTGTCCACATTGTTAATAGGGAAATAATGTAAAGATTGAGCACACGCTGGGTAGGCATCCTTCAGTTCTGGTTAGGAAGTAGAAATTCTAGCTGGGGCGGTTAAATTCTTTAAAAAAATATATATTAAAGATTCTCATGAAATACAAAAGAACGTGCAATGTCTTTTTTTGGTACAGATTATAAAGTCTTTGGGTTACGTTCAGTGTAAGACAATATGGTACCCGGAGCTGGGGGAGAGAGTAGAGGGGGAGAGGGGGGGTGATAAACTTAAACATTATCCCCCCCCCATTTTTCCAACTTGGCATATGTGCGAGGTTTCTGACTGGCTAACTGCAAGCTTTATTCAATTCATGGCATTTCATTTCCTGATCATTCAATCATTTATTCAAAACAAACAAACAACAGACGTCAGAAGAAAACGTATGCCTGTGCTAACACACATGTATAAAATGTTGGTCCATCTTGTTCACCCTTTTCTACAGTGACCGAAGGGAAACAGGTGAGGTGAATTGAAATCCTGCCCTGGTTGCAAGCACTATTTAGAATAAAAGAATCATAGAGTTGGAAAGTACACCAAGGGTCATTTAGTCCAACGCCCTGCAATGCAGGAACCACAATCAAAGAATTCCTGATAGATGGCCACCCAATCTGTTTAAAATCTTGTTGCTCCAACCCCTTGATATATATATATTTTTTTTCTGAAGAAGCCTTCTCTGTCTTGCACTGCACCAACTCACCAGAAGATGGCAAGAAGGACTGTTTTCTTTCCCCTTCTTTCTACATGGGCAGGTGTATTAAGAAATGACTTCAGGGAGGCCACCAGTGCAGCTGGCAGGCAGGAGAGGGTGGTTCTTCAGTGTCTGGTCTGGACATCCGTGAAGTCTCAGATGCAAATCTCACAGGGCACCATTTGGCTGTCTTAACTGGGGTTGGCCAAGATGTTGCCCTCCAAATGTTGCTGGTTTCCAGCTGCCATTGTCTTTGACCATTGGCTTGCAGGTACTCCTGGATACTGCACTGGTGGAATTATCCATAGCAGCAAACTATAAACATATCTAAAATGACAGGCTAGCACCCATCAATACAGGATCATTCTGTCAAGCAGCCTGTTCTGCTAGTGGCCAGTCAGATGCAAACAGGACCTGGGTACAACAGCCCACTCCCCATTTGTGATTTCCAACAAGAGATATTCAGAGGAATGTTGCCTCCAACAGTGGAGGGAGAGCATCATATTTGATACCTCTTCTGCCCTAGCTAGGTGTCTGCATGTTAAAAGAGACGAGAGAGAGAGAGAGAGAGAGAGAGAGAGAGAGAGAGAGAGAGAGAGAGAGAGAGAGAGAGAGAGAGAGAGAGAGAGAGAGATGGACTGAGAAAACAGGGCCACAGGGAGCTGGGTTTTATCCCTAAAAGCAGTGTAGGTACCCATGAGATCCCTTTCAGCTCCCTGATCCTATGAAAAAAATGTGGGACTGTGGATTTCTTCCCACTAATGTGGAGGATAAATTCTTACTACCTTAATGAGAGATCCTATGCAAGTGAAAACAAAACCAGAACACAGGTCATATGAAGCACATTTTGTTTAATGATCTAGAAGGCATATACAGAGTGTGTCAGAGACATCAAGGAAAATCAAGAAGTAACCATGGTTTGCATTTGAAGAAGAGCATAGCAGACACTCAAGAGGTGGGGAAATGGAGCATAGGCATGATAAGGAAGTGTGGAGACCTGGATTTCAGATGTACTCAGGGCGGCCACGATCAACCTCATCCGGAGATCGTGCACGCTCATGGTTTCTGAGAGCCAGGCTCAAAAGCTCAGCTGCAGACCTTTTGTCAAAAGTCCATTGCTGGGTCATTTCTTGTGTTTCTAGGGGGTCCGTCTGACCTTGGTCTAAGCAGAATCTCACCACCCCCAGCAACCAGAACGGCATCCACGGCCACCCCAACCTCCATAACCACCCCAGCTGCCAGAGCCGCCACAACATCCATGGCCACCCCAGCCCCCATAGCTGCCACAGCCCCCACGGCCACCCCAGCCGCCAGAGCCCCCATAGCCCCCATAGCCGCCACAGCCCCCACGGCCCCCCCAGCTGCCATAGCCGCCATAGCCTCCATAGCCGCCATAGCTGCCATAGCCCCCATAGCCACAGCAAGGTGCATCAGTTGACACAGCGCATGAATCATCAGCGCAGCTCATGATGGGTCCTGGGACGGTGATGCAGAAGGGGGGAGGCTGGATCCACACGTGGTGCGGGGGGCATTGCGATTCGCAAGTGAAGCCACAGTGTCCGGAGCCGAAAGTCATCTTTCTGCAATGAGTCGGGGTCTGAAAGAGCAAGCGAGGGAGTCTGGTTAACCAAAAGGCAAGGGACACCGCAGAGACTAGACACACAAAGTTCTCACATCATTACTTTTTACATGAAGGAAAGCTGTGAAACCACACTGGGGACCAGAGTCCTCCGTTTTAACTTTGTAGCAGTTGCAATGAAGCTGAGACTGGTCTAAGCAATAGCTAGAATCCAAGGGCTGTAGAAAATGAATTTTTACTCAGAGTAGGCCCACTGGGATCAATGGCCCACACTTAGGTTCCATCAGGGCTGTTTTTCAGCTGGGACGTGCTGTGGGCACCATTGCCATTCTAAGAGAACGAGGGAAGTATTAATGGCCAGTTCTGACACCTCCTTTTCTAGAAAAACAGAACTATAGATCTAAAGCCGTATCATACTACGTGGAACAGTCTGCTTCAGGTCCACTTAACTTGAACTGCCTTCAGCTGATTAATCTATGCAGGACAGGAGCTCCCCAATCCCACATTTCAGTTTTGGGGGCAAAAATGTTACCTTAAGGAAGTAGAGGAATGCAGGCTAACATTCCAATTTTGGGAGAAAAAGCAGCAGTTTATTAATCCCCCACACAGTGCAGGGATTCTGGGGGAACACACTCCGAGGTCAGGGTGTGAATAAGCAACAATGAGGGAAATGTGTGTAATCACAAAGCTAGAAGTTTAGATAACGGTGTTCTAAGCAGTCCATTCGGAAGCATGGGGCATCTGAGCACAGTACGTTTCTGAGCACAATTCAAAAAATTCAAAGCATTGCTGCTGACCTTTAAAGCCCTAATGGCCTCAGCCCAGTATACCTGAAGGAGCGGCTCCACCCCCATCATTCAGCCCAGACATGGAGGTCCAGCGCTGAGCGCTTTCTGGAGGTTCCCCCACTGCGAGAAGGGAGGTTGCAGGGAGCCAGGCAGAGGGCCTTCTCGGTGGTGGCACCCGCCCTGTGCAACACCCTCCCATCAGATGTCAAGTCAATAAGCAACTGTCTGACTTTTAGAAGACATCTGAAAGCAGCCCCGTTTAGGGAAGTTTTTAATGTTTAATGCTGTATTGTGTTTTTAATATCTCTGTCTCCACTCAGCCATCCCTCACCATCCTGACTACTTTCTTACAGCAGCCAGGCCACGGGGTGACCTTGGCTGCCAGCATCCTGCCTCTCAGGCTGAGTGTTGACTTTGTAGAACTCTATGGGAAGAGGTGGGGGAGAAAGCTAGGGTGAGCTGGCTTGGCCTGTCATTGGTTCTAGCACCACCTACTGTTGGACTCCCTGCCTTTCGTTTCACAAGTCCCAATGGGCACCAACCAAGTCTGATCCTAGGTGATAGGATGAGGTCCCTTCCACCTGACCTCTCTCTCATCGTGGCTTCTTCTGACCTCATATTTAGCTTGATGGTATTAATGGCTCCATCTATGTTGGGGATGGAGTCATAGCTCAGTGATACAACATCTCTTTTGCATGCAGAGGGCACCCTGACAACTCTAGGTTGGACTGAGAGCTACTTCTTCCTGAGACCCTAGAGAGCCACTGCCCTTCAAAGCAGCCAATACTGAGACAATACTGGTCTAAGGCAGCTTCCTATCTATAAGGCAACTGGATTAGATCAGAACATACCTGGTTCTCCAAGAAGAAGATGCCACAAGATGCTCTTTCCTGAGTGAGGAGAAGCTGATGGTTAGGTCCTGGATGGAGAGCTCTTTTTATACTCTCCTCCTTGGGCACCCTCGTGGAGGTGACACACCCTGTGGGCAGGTCCAAGTTCAAATTGATTGCTGGCTTTCAGATTATGGTAGGGATCACACCCAAATCACTGACGCTGCAGTTTGGGAGATGCCAAGGATGCTTTCTGGCCTCTTGAAGCAAAGGGAGATGTGCCATAAATGGACAGAACATGCGATGCAATTGTGGCTTACACAAAGGTGTAATTTCAAGGAGCGCTGGGGTGCTTGTGGAATTCTCCTTACCTGAACTTTGGCCTGGTGGTCAGAAGGACAAAAGCCATTGACCCATCTAATCCAGCATCCTGTTCTCACAGTGGCCAACCAGATGCCCTTATGGGAAGCCCACAATCAGGATTTGAGCACAAGAACAACTCTCCCCTCCTTGGTTTCCAGCAACCGGTATTCAGAAGCATTCATACCTCCAACTGTGTAAGCTGAGCCAAGCCATCATGGTTGATGCCCTGAATGTCCATACCTTGTTACCAAAGTACCACTGATCTGCATAGCTGCCAAGTTTTCCCTTTTCTCACGAGGAAGCCTATTCAGCATAAGGGAAATTCCCTTTAAAAAAGGGAGAACTTGGCAGCTATGCTGATCTGCTCCTTCACCTGACACTTCTTCCAGTTTTGGAGTCTCAAGTAATGTTAGTAATACCCAGAGTAGATCCATTGGGTTGTATTCATCTGAGTTCTACTCATGGAAGACCTGTTGAAAGTAATGGGCCAAAATTAGTCATGTCCTTCCTTTTTAACAGGTCTCCTCTGAGCAGGATTAACATTGGATACAACCCATTGAAATTAAGGTCCCATCTGCACTCTACATTTGAAGTGGTACCATACCACTTTCTTCCTCTACAATATCCTTTTCGAGGGAAGGCAACAGAATAGAACAGAACATTCCAAATGCAGCTGCCTTTCCCAACTCTCACTCCTCCAATCCACAACTTAGCCACATGCCCCGATACATATGTACATGCTTACATCAGTGGTTCCCAATTAGCTAAGTACTGTAGACCCCTGTTTTTCAAAAGTCAAGCCACAGACCCCTTACTTTTGAAAATGTCGACATCTCTGTGGCAGATTCTGTTATGTGAATGGTGCCACCATAGCCTCCAACATGTTCCTGCACAAAAGTGGGGTGCGCATGTTCTGGGCTGCGCACCCGTGTGAGTCATGTTACCAGCACAAGAGCATGGTGCCCCAAAATGTTTGTTTTTGGACTCCATGTTCTCTCTCAAGACATAGGTCTGCCACAATCTCACACATTTTGGGGCACCATGAAAGAGCACGGCCCCTCAAAACAGGATGCCCCAGACAGTTGATGGGTACATATGTACCATGGACTCTCTGGGTGGGTTACACGAACCCCAAGGGTCCACAGACCACCAATTAGAAACCGCAGGCTTACATCCCTGTAGAACACGCCAACAGGGTACCCCACATCAAAAGGCTAGAGGGAAGTTGAGAATCTGAGTGCTCAAACACTTGTGAGCCAAATCAAGGTGGAAGGGCCACAGCTCAGTGGCAGAGCACCTGCTTTGCATGCAGAAGGTCCCAGGTTCAATTTCCAAGGGCACATCTCTGTAAGGATAGGTGAGACCCCCTTCCTGAAACTCAGGAGACCTGCTGCTTTGAGGAAAGGCCAAAGTTCAGTGGTATAGTATCTATGCAAAATTAATCCCTGGCATCTCCAGGTAGGGCTAGGAGGGAACCCTTCTTGAAACCTTGGGGAGCTTCTACCCGTCAGAGTAGACAATACTGAACTAGATGGACTGACAGTCTTGACTGAGCCCATCATGGATTGAGTCCTGCAACTGGTATTCAGAAGCATTACGGTCTCTGGCCGTGAATGCAGAATGTAGGCACCATGACTGGTAGCCATCAATAACTTTGAGGAATATGTCTCATCCTCCTGTAAAGCCATCCAGCTTGGTGGCCGTCACAGCCTCCTGTCGAAGAGAGCTCCATAGTTTAACTATATGCTGTGTCAAGGTGATAATGTTCTTTTACCTCTGTAGGTCTACTCTGAATAGGGTTAGCAATGGATGGCGCCCACAGTTTTTTTGGGGGATGCATAGGGAAGAAACTGGGCAATTTAAATGCACACTATTTATTAAAATAATCCATAGAAAAGAAAGCAGAGGCGTATTTACTAGGTTTATTAGGGAAGGATATACAATCTTTCTATACCCCACGGCAGCCACCAGAATAGTTCTCGTCAGTAAACGGAAAGGTGAGACGATACCCACAAAAGAAGATTGGATATGTAAACTAAGTGAATTTATAGAATTGGCTAAATTAACAGCAGCCATAAGGCTCCAGACAAATCAGATATTAAGACTAGATTGGCAACATTTCGAGGAGTATATGGAAAAACACTGCTCTAAAAGTAATATGCTGATATGCATGGATTAAGTATGTAAAGTACAAGCGAGAATAATAATTAGAAATGGATATAAGAGATGTATTATCCAAAGATTGCAATGACCGTATTTAAATGTGAACTAAAGGAAGTCGAGTTGTGGTGGAAAGAAATCACTGGGGGCGGGGGGTGTAGGGTTTATGTTGTGTAGGGTGGAGATGTATTGTTTCTTGTTTAACTTTGTATCAGTATTTGTTTGTTCATTTTCATTTTCTGTATTACTTATTAAGAAATAAATTAAATAAAAAATTGGAAGGAAGGAAGGAAGGAAGGAAGGAAGGAAGGAAGGAAGGAAGGAAGGAAGGAAGGAAATACATACAATCCACAGAGTGGGTTCTGAGCACATGCAGAAGCCAGCATGGAGTAGAACACATGCAGAAGCGACACGGAATGGAAATGTGCTGATCTGCCCATCTGTAGCTTAGGGTCATGTCCTCAACCCAAAGCAAATGTGAGCCCAAAACCAACCTTCCACAAGTCCTTATGCACCTGCATCTTAAACAAGGACAAGGATGCCCATGTGTGAAAGACACGAAGTGTTGCAAAGCCACCCCCAAATGGAGGCTTTCTCTGAAAGGCTTCACAAACAGCCATTAATGTTTAATATGCATCATAGTTGTGATCTACGTCGTTCTTCTTGGGGCATTTAGCATCACTGATTAAGAGCGTTGTTTGCAGGAGTGTTTGGCTCAGGTCTGCAATTTGGGTCATTATACGAGCTCAGAAATGGATGCCAGCCTTTTAGTTGGAATCACAAGGATGTGGGTTTATTTTAATTTGTTCTGTGCACATAATTGCATGCAGTTTTGACCCATGATTAATCATGGCCACATTCCTATCATGTTGACTGTCCTGAATCTATAACTTTCAAGTGACCTTGGGCATATAGATTTGTTCTAGTAGGCAGGGCTTTCCTTCTAGAAAAAAAATGGTGCTGGCAATGCAAACCCCTGAGTACCCCTAGAAAAACAACAATACATGCTAGGGGGGAAAAAGGATCCCTGACCATTAAGTCCAGTCACAGACGACTCTGGGGTTGCAGCGCTCATCTCGGTTTACTGGCCGAGGGAGCCGGAGTACAGCTTCTGGGTCATGTGGCCAGCATGACTAAGCCGCTTCTGGCGAACCAGAGCAGGGCACGGAAACACCAATAAGCATCCCGCTGTAAGGTAAAGGTAAAGGGACCCCTGACCATTAGGTCCAGTCGTGACCGACTCTGGGGTTGCGCGCTCATCTCGCATTATTGGCCGAGGGAGCTGGCGTACAGCTTCCAGGTCATGTGGCCAGCATGACAAAGCCGCTTCTGGCAAGCCAGAGCAGCACATGGAAACGCCATTTACCTTCCTGCTATAGCAGTTCCTATTTATCTACTTGCATTTTGACGTGCTTTTGAACTGCTAGGTTGGCAGGAGCTGGGACCAAGCAATGGGAGCTCACCCCGTCACAGGGATTCGAACCGCCGACCTTCTGATCAGCAAGCGCTAGGCTCAGTGGTTTAACCCACTGCACCACCTGGTACCTATTTATCTACTTGCACTTGCACTTTGACGTGCTTTCGAACTGCTAGGTTGGCAGGAGCTGGGACCGAGCAACGGGAGCTCACTCCGTCGTGGGGATTTGAACTGCCGACTTTCTGATCAGCAAGCCCAAGAGGCTCAGTGGTTTAGACCACAGTGCCACCCGCGTCCCCATAGGAATGGTCTAATCTGTTCATTTCAGGTTCTCAAGTTGGCTTTGTGGCTAGAGTGTCAGGCTAAGACTAGGGAGGGACCAGGGTTCAAATTCCCAATCGACCCCCTGGGTAATTGTGGGGATTAAATGAGAAAGAGGAGAGCCACATGCCTCACCTTCAGTTCCATGGGGAGGAAAAATGCAATAAATAATGACATTCTATGATTCAGCTGTTCTTGCTAGTCTGTTGCAGTACTCATGCTCCCATCTGCTTTGTAGACAATGTTGCAACTGCCAACTTCATTTACAGCAGCCACCCAAGAATGTCAGAAGTTTCCAGTTGCTAGTAGGCACCAGCCATCAAGGTCATTGAGCCATCATCAAATAAAACTGTGCAAGGCCATTCTGCGTGTCCAGAGAGGATGCTTGTGACATCACATGAAATTAAAGGGTCCTCCAAGGAAAGAAGTGCCTCTAATTTGGAAATGATGGCAGACCCAGCTGCAAAGCAAGCTCATTGTCACCTAGCAATTATAACCCGAAGATCAGAGTTTACAGCCAACAAATCTTGGCTGGTAAATAATTGCATAAACCCTAGAGGGCATTCCTGTGCTGTCTTCCTCACGGTATAAAAAGGGCTCCCATCAAGCAGTCCCTCCATCAGTTGCTCTCCCAGCATTCAACCACATCATCTCTCGTCTTCTGCTCCTTGGAGAACAGGTGAGCTGGAATTTATTTCCTTTTAGTTAAATATAAAAAACAAGTTCAAATGGGTTCAGAAAAGTGCAAGGGAGATCACTGAGGTTCTGGAGAACAAGTCCATGAGGAAAGGTTGAAGGAACTGGGTTTGTTTCACTGGAAGAGGAGAACAGGAGGTTGGTAGGTGGAACACGGTAACATCCGAAGGGTTGTCACATAGACAGCATTGAACATTTGTTCTCTGCTGGCCCACAATATTGTAGGTCTGAATGTCATGAGTTGTCCTACCCAGAGGTGACCCATTTAAACAATGGACACAGCTAACTACCTTGGAAGGTAGTCGATTCTGCTTCACTGGAGGTCCATTGGTCCCAGTGGGCCTACTCAGATAATAACTTGTTTTTATACAACCCTTGGATTCTAGCTATTGTTTAGACTAGTCTCAGCTTCATTGTGACTGCTCTGAAGTCAAAACCGAAGAGTCTTCCATCCTGCCTGAGTTCGTAGGTTCCCTTTCTTCAGCCCAAAATCTAATGATGTGAGAACTTTGTGCGTCTAGCCTCTGTGGTGTCCCTTGCCTTTTGGTTAACCAGACTCCCTCGCTTGCTCTTTCAGACCCCGACTCATTGCAGAAAGATGACTTTCGGCTCCGGCTCCGGACACTGTGGCTTCACTTGCGAATCGCAATGCCCCCCGCACCACGTGTGGATCCAGCCTCCCCCCTTCTGCATCACCGTCCCAGGACCCATCATGAGCTGCGCTGATGATTCATGCGCTGTGTCAACTGATGCACCTTGCTGTGGCTATGGGGGCTATGGGGGCTATGGCGGCTATGGCGGCTATGGCGGCTACGGCGGCTGGGGTGGCCGTGGGGGCTGTGGCGGCTATGGGGGCTATGGGGGCTATGGCGGCTGGGGTGGCCGTGGATGTTGTGGCAGCTCTGGGGGCTGGGGCAGCTGGGGTGGCCGTGGCTCTGGGGGCTGGGGTGGATACGGAGGCTGGGGTGGCCGTGGGTGCTGCTGGTAAGATCCTGCCCAGACCGAGGCCAAATCGGGCCCGTAGAAACCCAAGAAATGACCCGGCAATGAATTTTTGACAAAGTTCTGCAGCTGAGCTTCTGAGCCTAGCTCTCAGAAACAATGAGTGCGCATGATCCCCGGATGAGGTTGATCATGGCTTCTCTGAGCATCTCTGAAATCCAGGTCTCCACACTCCCTTACCCTCCATTTTTAAAAAATTCTCTTTGCTGTCTACTACTCTGTTCTTCAAATACAAACCATGGTTGCATCTAGATCTTCCTTTATGTCTCAACTTGTTCTGACACTCTGTGCATATGCTTTCAATATCATTAAAAAAATGTGCTTCATATTACCTGTGGTCTGGTTTTCTTTTTGCTGGTGTAGGGGCAGTAGCTAAATAGTAGCAAGATGTGCTGCAAAGTAAACAAACCCACAACCACATTTATCAATAGAATGGTAAGATTTGGAAGGGATTGCATAGGCCATGACATTCAGTCTTGTTCCTGTGACTAGTTCTTGTTCCTTTCCTTTAGTGTGCCTTGTGTTGATTCATAAGCATGCAAATAGGTCTGAGAGGTTGGTGGGGATTGATAGAATGGTTTATGATTTCAATATCATTTAAAACTGAGCTTTGTATTACCTTAGTTAAAAAAGCAACAACAACTGGTATAGGAGCTGCTATTAAGGTAGTAGCAATTTGCACTCCAAGATCACATATATTCATATAATCACAGAGCTGGAAATGATCTCAAAGTTCATCTCCACTGACTCCATGGACTTGACTCTGTACAACATGCTAGTCCTTTCTTGTTTCCTTTAGTGTGCAACATGTTGATTGCTGGGCATGCATTCCAATGGGGACAAATGTCAGGTTCTGCACTTAGGCAGGAAGAACCAGATGTACCAGTATAGGATGGGGGACACCTGGCTTACCAGCAGTGTATGTGAAAAGGATCTTGGGGTCTTGGTGGACCACAAGCTGAACATGAGTCAAAAGTGTGATGAAACAGCAAGAAAAGCTGATGGTATTCCAGGCTGCATAAACAGAAGTCTAGTGTCCAGATCAAGGGAAGTCATGGTACCACTCTATTCTGCCTTGGTCAGACCATACCTGGAAGACTGTGTCCAGTTCTGGGTGCCACAATTTAAGAAGGACGTTGACAAGCTGGACGTTGCAAAGGAGGGCAAACAAGATGATAAATGAAACCAAGTCTGATGAGAAAAGTAGAAGGAGCTGAGTATATTTTAGGCTGGAAAAGAGGAGACTGAGAGGAGATAGGAGAGCCATCTTCAAATATCTCAAGGGCTGTCACATGGAAGATGGAGCAAGCTTGTTTTCTCGTGCTCTGGAGGGTAGGACTTGAAGCAACAGCTTCAAGTTACAAGAAAGGAGATTCTGACTAAACACCAGGAAGAACTTTCTGACAGTAAGATCTGTTTGACAGTGGAACTCGGGAGGACTCTCCTTCCTTGGAAGTTTTAAAGCAGAGGTTAGATGGTGATTTGTCATGAATGCTTTAGCTGAGATTCCTGCATTGCAGGAGGTTAGACTAGACAACCCTTGGGGTCCCTTGCAACTCTAAGATTCTATGAGTCTATGATTCTATAATAAGCATAAGAGGTCAGTGGGAATTTGTACAATGGCTGTTGGTGTCTTGATGGCACCGATGATTGCTTAAAAGTAGAGGGGAAGTGCCAATTGGGTTTGTCTTAATCTCATCACTATGAGGCGCGGGGGGGGGGGGGCAGAGGCTGAGGTGGTGAAGAAACTCCTGAAGAAGTGATCAAAGTGGTTAAGATCTGGGACCACAGAAGCTGATCAAAAGCGAGATGTGAAGGTTCCTCACATGAAAATGTCAATTAGACAGAGTGAGGTGTGGTGGATTTCCTCAATAAACATACGCCACTATGATATCTGAGGAGACTTTACTTGGTCAGAACTACAGTGGTTTCTGAGAAACTCACAAAAGTGGAGTCTACAGGCCTATAAACTACATAGCTGCCAAGTCTCCCGTATTCCCCGGGAAACCCCCGTTTTTCCAGCCGTTCCCAGCTGGAAAAACGGATATTTTTTTTTGTTTCCCCCCGGTTTACTTACTGCCCGGGGGAGGCTCCTTCTGCGCATGTCTGGAGTCTCTGGACATGCACAGAAGCTATTTTGGAACTGGGCGGAGCATGCTCAGAAGCGACTTCCGATGCTGCTCTACCCAGTTCCAAAATGGCGGCACCGCTACTTCAGGAAGAACCTTATTTTTCCTCAGGAAGATCCCTTATTTTTTCCGTCAGGAACTTGGCAGGTATGATAAACTACACAGGTTTATATAGTTTATATAGAGGCATTCTTCGGCTTAGCTTTGCACATGCATAGAAATCAAGTCGTGTTCTTAGAGGAAAAGCATGCCTGCATTATCCGAACTGGATGCTTGATTCAGTGAGAGGAACAGGGTGTGTACTCTCTACCAGGCTAGCTCAAGGCTGAGCTTTTCCTGTACAAACTTTCTTAACAGATTCTAATATACACTCAGAGTAAGCAGATTCCCCTAACAACATCCTTTCACACATTATTTTTTACGTTGCTTCACTTGTAGGCTATCTATCCAAGCATATACTATAATTCCCACTACACCTGCTCAAGGTTCCCCCACCTTAAGGTAACCCGTAGGGTTGCAGTCATCCAGCATTTTGCTTTAAAATGCAACTTACATCAGTCCTGAAGTTGATGAAAAGCATGTCCTGAAGCAGGACAGGTTATAATTGATATGAGTGTGCATGCACACGAAAGCTCATACCAAAATATAAACTTAGTTGGTCTTTAAGGTGCTATTGAAGGAATTTTTTTATTTTGCTTCAACTGAACAAAGATAGCATCAGCCTCTCTCTCTTTCTCACTCTCTCTGAATCAGGGGTGGCCCATCCCATTTCACCACCTGAGATGAAATGGAAAGGTGCTCCTCTGTGCATTTGCCATGCAAAACCCACCCGCCTTGCCCCCACCCTGCCAAAGCCTCACTTACTGGGTCACACTGCTGAGGGTTCCAGCAAGATCTCGCAAGAGCCCTGTAAGATCTTGTGAGAGCATGCAGAGGCCTCTGAAGCTCTCATGCGACCTTCCTGGTAAACATGGCACCTCCCTCACTTCCACCTAGCTTACCACGGTCTCAGGAAGGTCACATGAGACCTCTGGAGGCCTCAGCACCGTTTTGTGGGCCTCTCACAAGATCTCACCAGAAACTGCCTCTTCAGTTTGTTTTTCTGCCAGTGGCAAGGGGCCTCTGCCTGTCTCATGGGTGGGATGGCCCTGAGAAGACTACAATCCCACCTCCCTTTATGAAATGTGGAAAACAGAAGCACAATGCGCTCACCATGCCGAAAGATACCCTGGAGGCATTTATGGCAGAGAAGAGTCAACTGGCAGCTGGCTTGGAAGAACATGAGCCTGGCGGTGTCCTGGCTGTTCTGACATTCTTATGATGGATTCATCCATCCATAACACTGACATGTCATGAATGAATGGATGAATCATAAGAATGTTAGCTGCAGGGGAGAGCTGATGGGAAGCCATTGATTTTAGTTTCCCTAAATTCCCCCTTTTCCCCTACCTTAAATTCAGTTCACATCATTTTCACATCTTTGCTAATATGCCTGCATGGTTTATCCTCTTTTAATCCCTACAAAAACCCTGTTAGGCTGAGAGGCATTGAGCTTCACGTGGCCATCAGAGGATCAAAGTGGTCAGGAAAATTCAGCAGCAGCTTAGTGCAAATTCAATAGGCACTTCTTTTTGGATTTAATTTTGTACAATATGCACAATTCTCACAAGGTGCAGTCTTCAGATAGGGCTGGAAGAGACTGGCTGGCTGAAACCCTGGAGAGCCACTGCTCTCAGTGTAGACTATGCTGAGATAGATGGATCTAGGTCAGGGGTCAGCAAACCTTTTCAGCAGGGGGCCGGTCCACTGTCCCTCAAACCTTGTTGGGGGTTGGACTATATTTTGAAGAAGAAGAAAAACGAACAAATTCGTATGCCCCACAAATAAGTCAGAGATGCATTTGAAATAAAAGGATGCATTCTACTCATGTAAAAACATGCTGATTTACGGACCATCCGTGGGCAGGATTGAGAAGGCAATTGGATGCATTCCCCAGTCCTTAGTTTGCCTACCCATGATCTAGGTTTTTGTTCGTTTGTTTGTCAGGCAAAGCCACTTGAATAAAGCACAAAGCAGAGTATTGATAGGTATAGCCTGGGAAGAGACACAAGGGCCAGATGGAGGGTCTGGAAGACTAGATGCAGCATCTCAGTCTAGGTTTCCCCACTTCTGTTCAGAATGGTCATTTGCCCCCTTCCCTGACTATGGGGCCCTGGACTTTGATCTCAGGGTGCATCACTGGGAATATGATATGGGGCTGAGGAAGATAGAGGGACCATAGGGACACACACACACACACACACACACACACACACACACACACACCATGGCAGACAACACCACAGCATGGTTGTTAATTGGGTCTAATTATATGGTCTATGCTTCACCCATCATGGTCAAACTGCTCTGACTGCCATTTTGCTTCCAGGCTCAACTTGTGACTCAGATTCTTGTCTATAAATCAGAGGTGTGGAACTGGATCGGACTAGTGGACCAGATTGTTATCTTCTCCACCCACCGTGGGGCTAATTTGGCAGGTGAGTGCCACCCTCCTTCTGTCCACCACCTGACATCGCAGGGACACCAGGTGACTCTTTTTGGCCCACGTGGCTTGAGATCAAACCATGTGGACAAATGCACAAATGACCCACAAAGCACCATTCAAAATGCTCAGGATGACATGACAGTCAGCTGATTTTCAGGAAGCCTTTGACAAGACTCAACAATAGGCTGGTTGCCAGGTCTTGTGTAGCCCATTGCAAAGCTCTCCACAAGACCTGGCAATCAGCTGGTAAATCCTCAAGTACTCTCAGCCCTGCATATCTTGCCTTGTCCTGCAATATTTTTCATGTCTCGCTCTAGTTGCCTTGCCCACAGTTGTCTGACCCCCAGAGCCGTCTGAAGGCAATCCTGTATAGGGAAGGTGTTGTGGTTTTTTAAAAAATAATGTTTAATGTTTTATTGTGTTTTTATATATGTTGAAAGCTGCCCAGAGTGGCTGGGGCAATCCAGTAAGATGTGTGGGGTACAAATTGTAAAATTATCATTATGGAATGGGAAGTCCCTATTTCCATTGGAGAAATGTTGGAGGGTATGAGATAGGATCACAACATCACAGAGTTTGACCTGAAGTTTCAGGGTTTTATCCTTCTTCTAAGGCTGTCCATGTGGAAGGAGTAAAATCTCAGGGTGAAGGAGACAAATAATAGGAGGCAGTTATGCACAAAGCATGGGGAGAGGGGGGTTCTGAGGGCCAGGGGCCCTGTTATTACTGACTCTTGTTCCGAACTGCCTTGTCTACCCCGTATTTGGGTCCTGGTACTACAAAATAGTACCGCTTCATCATCAGGTTGCTTCCCCGAGGTGCCAGTCACCACTATGTTCTTGTCAGGCTTCGGGGAATTGGCTTCCTCCCCCGTGGCAGTAAAACAAAGATCAAACAAAATGAGTGTCTTACCACTTGGAATTTTTAATAATTACAGCGAGAGAACAAAGAGCACATCTCCTAGTAATGGCGGTGCTCCCAATTAAGGCTCATACCCCCTCCTTCCCTATTAGTCTACTACATCACTCCTACGACTTGTAATCTGAACTCGTACCCTCTGTGCTTTCTGTTCTGAGATTTTCTAGGCTCTTCAGGACCTTGGGGAGAGCGGAGGAACGCTGTCCAATGGCTGTGAATCTGTTAACCCTCTCTCTTCCAGTCAGGGCCGGATTTAGGTTTGATGAGGCCCTAAGCTACTGAAGGTAATGGGGCCCTTTATATGTCCAGCTGTCCTTTGCCAACAACAAATTGTCGCTGTTCTTTTGTGTTGAATATATGCTATATGGTAATTTATGGACCTAATAGGTATCTAAAGACATTTGCACAAAACAAAATATGTATTTTATCAAAGTAATTGTTGAAAAGTGAATGCAAAGTCCATGCAGAATGTAGGCACCCTGTATATAGAAAGGAGCAAACCAGTGATATTTTAGGGAGCAGGCTAGCAGGTGGGGCCCGTACTTACATCCTAGGAGCCTACACAACACAAAACACTGTTGCTGTATGTAGGTTTTATTTTATTTGTTTTTCAGCTTATATTTTGGAAATGTACATCCAGGTGTTTTTTTTCCTTTAATTTTTTTGGGGCCCCCAAGAGAGTGGGGCCCTAAGCTAGAGCTTGTTTAGCTTATATGTAAATCTGGCTTCCAGTGTTTCTTCTCCTAGCTGTTCCCCATCCACTGTTTCCCAGCTTCTGCATTCTGAACTATGCCCCTCTGCAAACCACTGTTGCAAAGTTATACTGTCTTTCCTGTTCCTGGGAAGATTCAGGATCAGGATGAGTGAGAGGGGGAGGCTCCCACCATTCCTCCTCAGTGCAGCCCTCCTCAGCATGGTCCCTGACGGTTCTCCCCATTGACCAGCCTGGGGATCTCATCTCTACAAGGTAAGCACTGTATCTCAGCAGGCTCCAATCTGTTTCCTACAGATGCCCCACCCCATAGCTCATAGGTTCCACCCTCTGGACCTTGCAGGAGGTGTGACATCCTTTACTCACTCACTTTTCTTTGGTGGCTACTCCAGAACAAGGCCTCTGAAATGCTATCTGTATTACAACTTCCAGAGAATGCCAGTTTATTCAATACATACCACGGGAACCAAAACAACAAAGAAATGGACAAAAGCAAGAGACAGCTGCTACATGAATGCCATGACAAGTTTTATTGCAGAAGGGGGGAAGAAAATAACTTCACAGACAGAACAAAAAGGTATACATTTGGAAAGGTATCACTCATTCAAGGGAGGTTGATCTACCCTATGTGTATGCGATTCATTCACACTGATCAAACAAGGATAAGTCCCCAGAGGTATATCTATATGGAAGCATTTGCAGGGAATAAAATATGGGAAGGATGAGCAACACAACCCCCATAATACATAGACATGGCCACTCATAGAATCCTTCGGAAAGCTACTACATCAGACCAAGGAAATTCTGGGTGACACAGA
This sequence comes from Zootoca vivipara, assembly GCF_963506605.1. Taxonomy (NCBI): domain Eukaryota; kingdom Metazoa; phylum Chordata; class Lepidosauria; order Squamata; family Lacertidae; genus Zootoca; species Zootoca vivipara. Next base: position 40,364,889 of record NC_083292.1, read on the forward strand.
CAATGCAACAACCTTTGGATATGATATCCCACTAGTCTGAATTTGCAAGCATGGAACAAGGAGCCTGGGGAATTCCCTAGGAAATGGCAGACAAATCGAGCCTATGGACTTCTTGGTATCTTATGTACAAAGCTGAGGGTGCATTACCACCAACTGGTAACACATTCCCTCACCCCCAGGGAATTCTGGGAAGCCCAGTTCAGTGAGGGAAGGGCCCTCGTCAAACGAGAGTTCCCAGAATCCTTTGCAAGAAACCATGCCATGCAATAATACTTGAGACGGTAGAAGAGGAGCTAAAAAATGTAAAGAAAAAGCACTGCTCAGGAAAGAGGCATTTGTGAGCCTGTCCTTTAAAGAAGATGCGAAGGCGCACAACAGCTTTCATATAGGTTGCGGGATCGAATCAGATGTAACTTGGCAGAATTCTTAGTTGGTGAGGCCGTTTCTTTATCCATTGATGTTCCTTCTGTCGTGGTCAAAGCTCTCACCAGCCGCCACCATAGCCACCCCAGCCACGGCCAAAGCCACCACCATAGCCACCACGGCCCGCGCCGTAGCCGTAGCCGTAGCCGTAGCCACAGGGCGCCGAGCAGGATACCGCACACGAATCATTGGCACACGACATGATGGGTCCTGGGACTGTGATGCAGAAGGGCGGGGGCTGGATTGGCACGTGGTGTGGGGGGCATTGGGATTCGCAGGTGAAGCCACAGTTTCCAAAAGCCATCCTTCTAGAATATCTGAAACGATAACATTTGAAAGTGGGGTTAATGGGATGCTATAGGTAAAAATGGGATGGATTGAGAGCGACCAAGCTGATGTTGGGTGGACATTGATTAAACACAACACAGGAATGCATTTTGTTGCAGTGTTTAATTTATATGCAGCTTTAAGAGCATTAGAAGAGCCTGCTGGGTCAGGCCAAGGGAACATCTAGCACCCTGCGACACTCCATTTCTTTAACCTACTTAAAGATATGAGAGTTGTTTCACACTGGATCATACCATTGGTTGATCAGTCAGGATAGACCAGGAGTAGGCAGTATGGTGTCAGGCTTCAGGGAATCGGCTTCCTACCCCCTTTGGCAGTAGATAAGCAGAACAAGGAGAAAGGAGTCTTCTTAGCAGATAGAAACTTTAATGATCACACTGAGAGAACAAAGAATCCCTTTCCTAGGAATGAAGATGCTCCCAGTTAAGGGTTCCACCCACTTCCTCCCTAGTCACCCACATCACTACCACGTCTTGCAACCTGATCTCACAACCATTGTGCTTTCTGTGCTGCTACCTTATCTGCTCTCCTTGACCTTGGGCTGAGCAGATGAACGCTTTCCAGTGACAGTTAATCTGTTAACTCTCTCTCTCTCTCTCTCTCTCTCTCTCTCTCTCTCTCTCTCTCTCTCTCTCTCTCTCTCTCTCTCTCTCTCTCTCCCCAGTGCTTCTCCTCCTAGCTGTTCCCCATCCAGCACTTCCCAGCTTCTGCCTTCTGAACTATGTCCCTCTGCAAGCCACTGTTCCAAATCTATACTGTCCTCCTATTCCTGGGAAAATTCAGAAACCTGATCAGGAACAGGGGGAGGCAGAGGCTCCCACCATTCCTCCTCAGTGCAGCCCTCCTCAGCACGATCCCTGACACTATGGTGTCCTCTAGGTGTCCTTGGAATACAGTTCCCATCAGCCCAGTCACCATCGACTGTAAGACCATCAGAAGAGCCTGGCTGCTGGATCAGGCCAAAGGACCATCAACCCCAGCATCCTGTTCTCACATTGACTAAACAGATGCTACAAAGGGAACAGACAAACATAAGAAGAATATGCTGGATCAGGCCAATGGTCTATCTAGTCCAGCATCCTGTTCTCACGAAGCCCAGACAGATGCACAAGGAGGACCCGAGCACAAGAGCAACTCTCCCCTCCTGTGATTTCCAGCAACCAGTATTCAGAAACACGACTGTCTCTGAACCTCTAGGCAGAGCATAGACATCGGAGGTAGAAGCCATCAATAGCCCTCTCCTCCATGAATTTGTCTAATCATCTTTTAAAGTCATCTAGGACGGTGGCCCTCACTGCCTCCTGCAAATCCTTTACAATATTGAACCACAATGCACAGGGAAAGTCTGCAAAATTGAAAAACAAGTGGACATAACTAAATGGTATGTCTTGGTGACATATATACATATATGTCTAAAATGACATCGGGAGAGGGACTGGCCAATATTTAATAGGCAGGGAGTTCCAAAACGTATAGATGCTGCTACAGTGAAAGCTTTGCTCCTTGCAGCTGTGAAGAGAAAATCAGGTTAGATGCAGGGGACAAGGCAATCCTTCCAAGAAATTGGCCCCAACCTGTCAAGGGCTTTATATAGCTTGAAGCTGGTTGCAAATGGTTAACCAAGTTTGCATTTATTTATTTTTTAATGCTCTTGAAATATCATGTGATCTGCTATTCTGTGCTCTCATCAAAGCAAGTGAGTGAGATTCTGCAAGTGTTCACAGGATTACAACTATAACAAATAATATGTCTATTATTTTGGAACTTTTTGGTAAAACCAGTGCTAGAGTACCCCTAAACATTTTTTTAAAAGAAAAAAAGCACTGGGTGAAACCTTTTTTGTGATAATAAATCCCGGGATGGAAGCTGTTATTTTGCAGAAGTACTCTTTCCCCCCCCCCCACATACAGCATGCTTATTGGAAACTATGATGAAATTGTGCAAAAAAAGCATCACAATCAAGAAAGAGATCAAGCTGCAAAATGGGGTGGGCTTGATAATTGATAAATGAATACAGCATAATAAATTGCATCGCTAGGCAGGACAAGCTCCCCTTCCTGTCAGCAATTATGCTGCAGCATTATGGCAATTTCCAGACAAACCCCAAGGGAAGCCCCACAGAGAGAGTATTGCAGCAGTGCAGATCTGAAGGTGCTAATGCCTGGACTGCTGAGGTTGAGCTATCCTATTTCAGGATGGTATTGCAGATGGTATTCTGGTAGCAGCCTACAGCCTTCTTACAACCATGAGCCCCTCCGATAGCCTGCCCTTCTCATCTTTGACCACACTCTTTGAAGAAACAGATATAAATGGTGTACAGTGGTACCTTGGTTCTCAAATGCCTTGGTACTCAAACGCTTTGGTTCTCAAGTAAGTAAGTAAGTAAGTAAGTAAGTAAGTAAGTAAGTAAGTGAGTAAGTAAGTAAGTAAGTAAGTGTGTGTTCCGGTTTTTGAATGTTTTTCAGAAGCTGAACATCTGATCCGTCTGTCAGCTATTGTTTTTGGGGCACCTGCACCAATCAGAAGCTGCGCCTTGGATTTCAAACATTTCAGAAGTCAAATGGACTTCCAGAATGGATTAAGTTTGGCACTTTTGTTTTTGCTATTTAATTGGTTTTTTTTGTTTTTGAGGCTATTTCGGTTAATTTGTTTTCGTGACTGTGTGGAACCCAGTTCAGCTACTGATTGATTGATTGATTGATTGTGTGACTGCGGAAATGGATAAAAGCCCCCCATCCAAACAATGACTATCATCAGTGTAGGTAAGAAAAAAAAATAATTTTAATTTTTTATCATCTACAATACTGTTTTATTTATTTTATATTGCTTTCATTTTATGGATCAATGTCCTCGTTAGATAGTAAAATTCATGTTAAATTGCAGTTTTAGGGGTTGTTTTTTAAAATCTGGAATGGATTAATCCATTTTGCATTACTTTCTATGGGAAATAGCGCCTTGCTTTTGGAACGCTTTGGTTTTGGAACGGACTTTCAGAGCGGATTAAGTTTGAGAACCAAGGTACCACTGTATATTATAGAATGCAGAAAGAGTTTTTCTCTTTCCTCCCATCAATGTGTGCATTGTGATGGGTTATCACAAGAACAAAGGAAGGTGCCCTATACTGAGTCAGACCATTGGTCTATCTAGTATTGCCTGCACTGACTGGCAGGGGCTGTTTGGGATTTCAGGCCAGATTCTCTCCCAAACCTACCTGGAGAAGCTGCAGGCTGAACCTAGGACTTTCTCTATGCAAAGTTGGGGCTCTACCACTGAGCTATAGTCCTTGGGTCCATGTAGGTCAATATGGTCTAGGTGGATTATCAATGGCTCTGCGGGGCTTCAGAGATGGAGTCTCTCCCAGTTCTACCAGGAGATTCCAGGATTTGAACCTGGGACTTTCTGCATGTAAAGTGGATACCCTGCCGCTTGGCTACCAAACCAACCTTGGCACCAGAAAGACGGTCATGGAGGTGCAGTCCCTAGCGCATTCACCAATACATTTGCCCCACAAGTGTTTTCGGCTGGCTGAAGCTGAGGGAAGCTGGAGTCTAAAACACATGGATAAGAGAAAGAACAAGAAATCATCACACACCTACCTGGTGCTCTGGAGATGGAAACCTCAAGAAGTGATGCAGAAGTGAGGAAAGTTACTGCCTGAACACTTCTGAGCCTGCCAACCCTTTTATACCATCTCAGGGTGACATGCAGATGTGGTAGGGAGGTCTCCCCCCCCCACAATGCAAGGATATAATTAGCAGCTGATCTCGGGTATCCCCCCTCCTTCTCCAAAGAAAGCACCCTATAAATGCTGCATCTCTGTTTGTGACAATTAAGCTATTATCTGCCCACCTGCCATTCTCTCTCCAACCAAATAAATGCCTATGATTTACAGTTCAAAAGTCTGATATTTAATACAGGTTGGTGGAGACCAAAGCCAGAGCAGTGCTTGCCCACATCAGAGGACCCTAAATAAAAAGATACCATCAAAGCAGAACTTGTAAAAGAAGAAGAAGAAGGAAGGTTGGGAAAGGAATCCTGGGAGAGTAGCAATTAGTGATCGCAGTCACACTTGCAACATCATCTTGGCTGAAAGACCACGCCAAATCTGGGTTGCCAAACTTAGCATAGGAGTCTCCCTTCCTTTTTTGTGAGGGGTGGAGAAAGTAAAAGAAAGCATTTGTGTGTTTTTTTTAATATTAAAATGCAAAATAAGATTGGAAGGGTTCTGATTAGGGGTGGGGGTGGTGATTAATTGATTGATTGCCTTCTACATCACCACCTCAAGGTGATTTACATATAATATTACTTTTGTTTATCACTTTTGTACTTACCTTCCAAGTCCCGGACTGCAGACTCTGGGACCGGCAGCCATGTGACACCGGAAGTTGCATCGACGTAACTTCCGGTGTCACTTTGCCCTTCTATGGGCACCAAAAATGGCCGCCGCCGGCTTCGAAGTCTCTTGTACGCATGTCAGGAAGTGCGTCAACGCAACTTCCGGTGTCGCTCCACCCATCTATGGGCACCAAAAATGGCTGCCGCCGACACCGGAAGTCGCGTCTGTGCACTTCCGGACATGCGTAGATGCAACTTTTGAAGCCGGCGGCGGCCATTTTTGGTGCTCATAGAAGGGCAAATTGGAAAGAAAAAAATGGCCGCCGGCAGGAGAAAATAACGGAGAAAAACGGGAGACAAAGTGATATGGGGGACCACCGGAAAAAGGTAAGTAAAAATGGGGGTTTCCCGGGGGAAACGGGGTACTTGGCAGCTATGCTTTTGTATCACACCTTTTTCTTCAAGGAGTTCAAGGTGGTATATACATTGTTCTCATTCAATCCACACAACAAACCTGTAAGGTAAACTAAGCTGAGAGGCAGTGACTGGCCAGAGGACAAACACTGAGCTTCATGGCTGGGTGGGGATTTGAACCCAGGTCTTAGTCTAACACTTTAACCACTATGCCACACTGGCTTTCAGTTGAGGCAAGACTAAAATATTAGCAAGGGGAACTCATGCTAAAGAGCCATTTGTCCACCTGGGAAAGCCTGTTGGAACAAACATGTCTTCGACCAGGACTTTTTTTTCAGCTGGAACTCACCGGAACTCAGTTCCATCACCTCTCAGGCAAGTGCCACTGGCATTATAAGAGAACAAGGGAGGTGTTCATGGTGAGTTCCAGCACCTCTTTTCCTAGAAAAAACAGCACTGTCTTCAACCATTTCTGAAAAGTGTAGATCCAGTGGGCATCTGTCATTATCTCAACAGGGATGCTGTTCCACGGAACAGGGGCAGCCACAGTCCAACCCAGTGTGACCCAAATAGTTGTGCTCCTCTAGATCTGCCTTTGTCATATGCTGGTGGTACGGTAGTTTGTTCTGGACCAAAGCATTGCCTACCCATTCAGGAATGAACGAATCAGACTGCTGATGGATGGATCAGTCTATTTAAAGGCTTTGTGAGTTCACTTGTAGCACTGTGCCACAGTTTTTCTCCATTGATCTGCAAGAAACCCACATGAACATTCCTATTAGTGCAGTTTGCTCTATGTGGGACCACCCTTGAGGTTGGTCTGGGGGCTGTTGCTGCTGGAGAACATGGCAACTGACTTACTCGTGGGCACCGAGGTCCAGCTCCAAGCGTCTTCTGGTGGTTCCCTCCCTGCAAGAAGTGAGGTTACAGGGAACCAGGCAGAAGGCCTTCTTGGTAGTGGCGCCTGCCCTGCGGAACACCCTACCACCAGATATCAAGTGGATGGACAACTATTTGACTTTTAGAAGAAATCTGAAGGCAGCCCTGTTTAGGGAAGTTTTTAATGTTTGATCTTTTATCGTGTTTTTAATGTTCTGTTGGGAGCCACCAATAGTAGCTAGGGAAACCAAGCCAGATGGGCGGGGTATAAATAATAAGCTGGTGTTGTTGTTGTTGTTGTTGTTGTTGTTGTTGTTGTTGACAACCACCAGCATATAAAACCTTGCTTGTGGGATTTGCGCTAACTGCTGATCTGCTACTGGGTCAGTTTCAAGGATTTGGTGGTAGTGTATAAGACTCTAGTCCTCAAGGTGCTGAATATTGGGCTGATATAAGTAGAAGCTGCTATATGCTGAGTCAGACCATCGGTCCATCTAGCTCAGCATTGTCGACACCAGCTGGCAGTGGTTCTGCACAGTTTTCAGGACAGGAGTCTCTCCTGGTCCTAACCTAGAGATGCCAGGGATTAAATGTGGGGGTTTCTGAATGCCAAGCAGATGCTCTGCTCAGGGGCAGCAGTGCCCTGGGCGAGTCCAGAATTTGGCACCCCCACCTGTCGCCTTCTGTTTTACTCAATTTGCTACATTATAGCTTGGATGGCATGCAGCAACCCTTAGGCTTGGCACCTAGTGCCCTGTAACCAGTTGCACTGCCCTAAATTTTACTTTTCTGCCCTGATTTTACTTTCTTGGGTTCCATGATCACTGCAGATGGTGTCAGAGGTCACGAAATTAAAAGACGTCTGCTTCTTGGGAGAAAAGCAATGACAAACCTAGACAGCATCTTAAAAAGCAGAGACATCACCTTGCCAACAAAGGTCCATAGAGTTAAAGCTATGGTTTTCCCAGTAGTGATGTATGGAAGTGAGAGCTGGACCATAAATAAAGCTGATCGCTGAAGAATTGATGCTTTTGAATTTTGGTGCTGGAGGAGACTCTTGAGAGTCCCATGGACTGCAAGAAGATCAAACCTATCCATTCTGAAGAAAATCAGCCCCGAGTGCTCACTGGAAGGACAGATCCTGAAGCTTAGGCTCCAATACTTTGGCCACCTCATGAGAAGGCTCCCTGGAAAAGACCCTGATGTTGGGAAAGCACAAGGAGAAGGGGACAACAGAGGACGAGATGGTTGGACAGTGTTCTCGAAGCTACCAACATGAGTCTGACCAAAATACAGGAGGCAGTGGAAGACAGGAGTGCCTGGAGTGCTCTGGTCCATGGGGTCACAAAGAGTCGGACACGACTAAACGACTAAACAACAAACAAAAATCTGCTTCTACTCTGCTGCTGAGCTGTGACACCCTTCAGAATAATTTGTTTGCTTACCAATGTTTTACAGAAGGACAATAACTCATTTTACCAAGTGGCATGATGGGAGGGGGGAGTGCAGAAAGAGGTTGAAGGACTGCGAGGCTTCCTCTAAATGAAAGCTTTCAACCAGCTTCATAAACTGTCATCAAACATTTATATGAGCTCAAATGCTTGGATTCTTTCATGATTTGTTTATGGGAGATTTCTATACTGTCTAGCAGCATCATTAAGGCGGGGAAAGTAAATGCAACAACAAAAAATTATGCATCCACTAATTGGGTCACGGTTTATAGGCACCTTATATATATTTATCTTAAAATATTCCTCTGTAATGATTGCATTGCTATTGTTGTTTCCACTTATTTACAGGCCCCATCTTCCACTGGTCTGAGTTGATGCAACTGAGTTGAATGGGAGAGAAACTGAATTCAGTTTGCTCTGAAAGGTGAATGTAGCCTAATGTCTATCTGAAACAATACACAGACTGAAAGCACAATGTTTCTTTGAAATTTGCACTTCTCTGAATTTTTCAATGCAGTTCTCCAACTGCATTGTCCTAAAACTAGGCTAAATCCTGCATAAGAATGAGTATCTTAGTGAAAATAATATACACAAATACATATTGTTAGGGGAAGTGGATTTGCAAAAATGTGTATATGAAGCAAAATTGCATGCAAAAATGTGTATATGAAGCAAAATTGCATGTAAAAATTAGTATTTCAGGACAATTTTGCACTCAAATTCTGATGAATTTTCATGAGAATTTTATTTATTTATTGCACCTTTTCTCCATTGAACTCAAGGTTACATACACAGTTTCCCCTCTCCTCATTTAATCCCTGCAACAACCCTGTGTGGTTAGGATAGGCTGAGATTCATTGACCAGCCCCAGGTTACCCAGTGAGCTTTGATGCCTTATGAGGAACAGCTTAGGGAGCTGGGTATGTTTAGCCTGGAGAAGAGAAGGTTAAGGGGTGATATGATACGCATGTTCAAATATATAAAAGGATGTCATATAGAGGAGGGAGAAAGGTTGTTTTCTGCTGCACCAGAGAAGCGGACACGGAGCAGGGGATTCAGACTACAAGAAAGAAGATTCCACCTAAACATTGGGAAGAACTTCCTGACAGTAAGAGCTGTTCAACAGTAGAATTTGCTGCCAATGAGTGTGGTGGAGTCTCCTTATTTGGAGGTCTTTAAGCGGAGGCTTGACAGCCATATGTCAGGAATGCTTTGATGGTGTTTCCTGCTTGGCAGGGGGTTGGACTGCATGGCCCTTGTGGTCTCTTCCAACTCTATGATTCTACGATTCTATGATAGCTGAGTGGGCATGTGAACCCTGGTCTCCCAGGTTCTAGTCTGACATTCTAACCACTACACCACACTGGCTCTCCAAAATTGTTTAAATCAGGCATCCCCAAACTGTGGCCCTCCAGATGTTTTGGCCTACAATTCCCATGATCCCTAGCTAACAGGACCAGTGGTCGGGGAAGATGGGAATTGTAGTCCAAAACATCTGGAGGGCCAAAGTTGGGGGATGCCTGGTTTAAATGCTGTGGAAATGTGAAGAACTGAACTGACCCTGGCAGAACTTTCCTGGAAGATTCAGGAAACCTGAAGGAAAGGAATTCTTCATGCAGCACATAGCTAAACTATAGAACTCACTCCCACAAGAAGCAGTGAGGACCACCAACTTGGATGGCTTTAAAAGAGGACTGGATAAATTCATGGAGGGGAAGGCTATTGGTGGCTATTAAGATGACTATGTTCTACCTCTTCTGTCAGGGGAAGTTGCTGGGAATCTCAGGTGGACAGTGTGCTGTTAAACTCAGGTCCTGATTGCAGGTTTCCAACAGGCATCTGGCTGGCCACTGTGAAAACAAGATGCTGGACTAGATGGCTGATCAATCTTATGTCCTGATCCTCTTAATGCTATAAAAATACTAAGAGAAACCCACATGCATATATTCACTCATCCCTAGCTGTATTGCACCCACTGTGTAAGACTAACCTGGCTCTTTCTTCCAAAGGTACTACCCATAAAGAGACACAGGGGAACTGATATAGATTAGAGGAAGAGTACATGAACCCCGAATCAATCCATAGCGTCTGCATTTAGGCCTGGGGTATGCTTATTGCTTGAAATCCTGAAGAACAGCTGTAGATAATACTGGGCTCCATGGACCAGTCATCTGACTCAGATAAGGGATCTTCCTGTTTAAATCAGCCCTTTATCCAGAACCTTGAGAAATCATATTTAGAGAAAGCACCAAAGTGCTCAAGAAGCACTTGGGTCATGCAGAATGAACCAGGTTCAACCCCTGGCATTTCTAGATGAGATTGGGAGTGCTTGAAACCCTGGAGAGTTGCTTTCAGAAAATGGTTCTAGATTCAGGTAGGTAGCCGTGTTGGTCTGACGCAGTTGAAATAAATAAATTAAAAATTAAAAAATTGTCCAGTAGCATCAGTGGATCTGAAGAAGTGTGCATGCGCACGAAAGCTTATGCCCAGAACAAACTTAGTTGGTCTCTAAGGTGCTTCTTTATGGACCATAAAGAAGGCTGATTCCGAAGAATGGATGCTTTTGAATTATGGTGCTGTAGGAGACTCTTGAGAGTCCCATGGACTGCAAGAAGATCAAACCTATCCATTCTGAAGGAAATCAGCCCTGAGTGCTCACTGGGAGGACAGATCCTGAAGCTGAGGCTCCAATACTTTGGCCACCTCATGAGAAGGGAAGACTCCCTGGAAAAGACCCTGATGTTGGGAAAGATGGAGGGCACTAGGAGAAGGGGACGACAGAGGACGAGATGGTTGGACAGCGTTCTCGAAGCTACGAACATGAGTTTGACCAAACTGCGGGAGACAGTGGAAGACAGGAGTCCATGGAGCTCAATGGGATGGAATTTGGGCCAACGTCTCTGTCTAGCCTACATCACAGGGTTGTTATGAACATAAAAGGGGGAGGGGGAAAGTATGCATGCCACCATGAGCTCCTTGGACAAAATATGGGATATAAATGTAAAGATAAACGAATCAAAGGATATCCTTCCAGGAACAGGAGACAGACCCCCAAAACCAATAAGAGGTGCCCCCCCCACCGAACTATTTGTGTTTCCAGCAACATCCACCCTGTGACCAATCCAAGCCTTTTGGGTCAATCCTAGAGTACAATTAGTAAATCTAGGGAGTGGGGGTGGCAGATAGGGGGAGAGAAAGAAAGGAACAGATCATAAAAGACTTGAAAATTAAAGGACGGTGGAGGGCGGAATCTGCTTGCATTGGTTAGGTCATGCCACCAAATAATTAACACAAACAAATAGGGTAATAATTACATTTGTTTGGGGTGACAGGAGGTATACAGCCTCTGGATGGGTCAACCGTGATGCCTCAAATTCAGTATAAAAGGCTCCACACATGCTTAGTTTTACCAACAGCTCCCTTGAGGAACAATCTCTCCAGACTCCTTCTCCTTTGAGGAAGTAAGTCTAACTGAGCCTCTGCTGTAAAGCTAAAGTCTTTGCTTTGCTTTGTTTTGAAGTAGGTTTTAATAAGAAGTGGGTATTTAGGAAGCAATGTTTGAAGCAAGAGGTGTAGGGTGGGGGAGAGGGCAGAACTTGATTAAATGGGATTAAGTGACATGAGGTAGACTTTGCTTGAACATTGCAGGGGGGACCCCTCTTGAGGACTAAAGTAATCTGACAGAGGAACCAAATAGATCTGGAAGGGTAGTGGGCGGTCCCTCAGAAAGGGTGTTCAAGTGGAGGCTGGGCAGATTTCTGCAGGGGCTGTTCTAGCACTGGCTTTCCAGTGAACAGGGAGTTGACTAGAAGACCCTGATATTGACAGAATCACCCATTCCATTTCAGACCTTCCTATATCCAGGAAAGATGACCTACGGAAATTGTTGCTTCACCTGCGAGTCTCAATGCCCCCCTCACCATGTGGGGATCCAGCCTCCCCCTTTCTGCATCACCATCCCAGGACCCATCATGAGCTGCGCCCGTGACTCCTGTGCTGTGTCTTGTGATGCACCCTGTTGCGGAGGCTGGGGCGGCTACGGAGGAGGCTGGGGCGGCTATGGAGGTGGCTGGGGCGGCTACGGTGGTGGCCGGGGTGGCTATGGAGGAGGCTGCTGTGGAGGCAGAGGATGGGGTTGGTGAGGACCTTGACCAAGGGCATCCCCACATGGTCATTTTTGGAAAGTAAAACTATCCAGCAGTGGAAACCCACCTTGAGGATTTGTGCCTGAGCCTCTGAGCCAAGGTCTCCAAAGTCTCATTTGTTGAACTAATGTTCTTCAGTGAGTTCCCTTGGGAAACCTGGGTCCTGGGCCTCATATTTTCTTTTCCCTATTACTCTGTTGTCTTCCCTTCCCCTCCTCTGAGATCTTCTTCCCCTCACCTCCACTTCATGTGAAAGAACCATCTTGAATTCCCTACAAGACTTCTGGAGATTTCTAAGCAGAGTAAAAGCCAGGTATCTACAAACAGAGTCACGCTTAATGCACCATGAGATGTGATTTATTTATTTTTGATTTCTCATTTGGTTCCGTTGACTCCATCTGCCCTGCTAGTCTTCCAAGCATGCAGCAAGGAGCAGGGCAGATGAGGATGGTGGAAATGTGGGTTTCAATATCACACTCTGTAACTCAGCAGAACAACAGCAACTGTGTTCTTCTCCCATCAGATGCTTTCATGATTTCTCTCTGCTATTGTTGAGATCTTAGCTATGAACCTTTGCATTCTCTCCTCTTCAAAACAGAATTCATTCATTGTTAAATCTTGTTTCTCAATAAATTAATGTTGCATCTTACTTTTGGCCTCTCCGATTTTGTTTTGCAATCTGTCTCTCTCACAGACATGACAATCACACCTGCACACAAGCAAAAGGTTGTTTCCAAATCTAGTCCTACTCTGAGTCAATGATCATGACTAACTTGGGTCCATTGCTTTAAATGGGTTTGCCCTCAGTACAAGCCTAAGAATGCAGCTGTGAGTTGCTGGGTTGGTGCATAAGTGCATCTTGCCTTCAACACCACATTTCTCATCAGATGCCCCCAGGAATCCCCACAAAGAGCTCCTGGAGGGCACAGCCCTCTCCTGCTGTTGTCTGCCCATAGTGTTTGGGTCACAGCCATCCCCTTGCTCTTCATTCTCCACATCACATCTTGGGAAGGACACATAGCTTGGTGGGACTAGGGATTATTTCCATTTTAGTGCCTCAATGATGCTTCCAGACCAGCATATCTGATGCTTCTGTACCTACCTCAAGGGCAGCACCACATAAAGCACATTTAAGCAATCCAACTTGGAAGTTACCCTTGGTCATGACAGCTGGAGTTGGTGGCTGCTGTAGTCCCACTCCTCTAGTATTTGGTTCAGGGCCCTTCCCCCTCTTTCATTCTGAAAATTGCAGCTTGGGAGGAGCCATAGGTTGATCAGTAACCCATGTTTTCCATGTTGAAGTTCTCAGGTCCCGTCTTCATGTGAATCATGGGTGTGGGAACCTTTGGCTCTCCCTGTGTGGTATCTGGGTCACTGCCACCCCCCAGCTTTCATTCATTATCCACATCCTAACTGAGGTAGGATGCAAAGCTCAGAGGGGCAACCCTGCATACCCTCCAACATTCCTCAGATGAAAATAAGAACATTCTATTCTACATCAGTGACCCCATCTCCAATACTTCTGTTTTCAAATATATTTTTTAATTTTCCAAATTATTACAAACCAAACCAAATAACTTTAATTTAATTCAATTCCTTAAAATCAGGTTTCCCACCCCTTTTGCAACCATGTGTCGATCGTTTCCTCCCATAGTTGCACCATTTCTTATCTAGTGTACAGTTGTTATCCTTCACTTGCCATTACACCATTCTTCCAGCTGACTGCTTTTTTCCTGCTTACAAACAGAACCTCTGTTACATCTTATAAATATAAAATCCATTTCACACGTGCAGTCCTTCAAATACATTTTTGTTCCAGACCTGGTGTGCTGGGAGAATTAATTGCTGTTTTCCATTGTTCGGTTCTGAACAAGAGCCTGCCAAAAACTTCTTCTTCTGCATGGCCAATGTCAACATTCACCGTCTGAATGTCAGGAATAGAGGGAATGCTGCTTTATTAGTTGGACTCAAGTCAAAAGTAGCTTCAGATGCTCAACCAGAGCCTTCCTCTGTGGTACTCAAAGATCCCGCTGTCTTTTGCAACATTGTACCTGCTTCCCCTGTTTTCCCTAGGAAGGGCCATGGCTCAATGGTTTGCATGCAAAATGTCTTGGGTTCAGTCCCTGACCTCTCCAGGTAGGCTAGGAATATCTGACCCCTGAAATTCTGGAGAAGTACTGCCATTCAGTGTAGACAACCCTGAGCTAGAGGAACCAACTCTCAGTCTTTATCAACTAGCTTCCCATTTAACATCCCACTCACACACAAAACTCGCTTCCCATTTAAGCATAATATTTAAGTCAGCATATGTTGTTCAGAAGTTTGAGGATTAAGGATAATGAGCTTTGCTCTGGTAAACAGTTAAAGTGTGTATGTAACAAGGGCTGGTGGGTGAGGTTGGTGTTTCCTTGATTCATATTCTGCTCTAGCCACAATATTGAAGTTCTGCAAAAATGTTCTAACTACTGTGGGAACAGGACGCGTCTGAGAAGAAGAAGAAGAAGAAGAAGAAGAAGAAGAAGAAGAAGAAGAAGAAGAAGAAGAAGAAGAAGAAGAAGAAGAAGAAGAAGAGTAATAATAATTGGGTGCATTGTCAGGGCCCCAGGCTGCTATCCTGATAACACAGCATGCAAGTCGTAACGAGCTTGAAGATTTATTGCAAAACAAACAATCAGTCTCGGATGCTCTATCAGAGCTTCTGTACCTTATGATTCAGTTCACCCTTCTAAGGAGTGCTTCCTGGTTCTGCAGAATATCCTGAACCTATGGCCCTTACGTTTCTGGGTTTGTTTCCTTTCTAATACCTTTCTCATACATCTACTCCTTGGGCTCAGGGGATTAATTGCCTCCTCTTCCAGTGAGGAAATGCTACCCCTCCTGCTTTCCAAGCCTGCCTGTGCTTCTTGAGCAAGTGGGCATCTCTCCCTCCTGCTCTCTGCTAACATCTTATCAACATTCCATTCTGTGTCAGGGGGAGGGAAAGTAGACAGCTGACTGCTCCCAGCTGCCTGACTGCTTCCTAACTCATGCTGCGCTTCTCTACTTGGGGCATATGTCTTCATGACATGCATGAGCCAAGCCATGCTGTTTGTGTCCTTTCATCATCCATGTCCCAGACCAACAATAGCTATGGGCAGATGACTATGCAATGGGCAATTAACCCTCATTGATTGGTGGATAGAAACAAACAGGAAATATATGAAGATAACATCATAGGTTTGGGAAGTTATGTTAGATACCTATGTAAGAGAACATCATACTATTGTTTGGCTCAACAACAGCAGTAATGTTAGATTCTGCCATGATGAATTGATGGGGCCATGTTGTTGTTGTTTAGTCGTTTAGTCGTGTCCGACTCTTCGTGACCCCATGGACCATAGCATGCCAGGCACTCCTGTCTTCCACTGCCTCCCACAGTTTGGTCAGACTCATGTTCGTAGCTTCGAGAACACTGTCCAACCGTCTCATACTCTGTCATCCCCTTTATGATGATGGGGCCATAAAGATGTACATTAGAGGCCTACAAACAGCCACACACCATGAAATATGAGTGGCCTGTTGGATAGCACTATGGACAAAAATATATGGTGAACTGCATTCCTAACCCTGATAAGAAGATATGGTGTCAATGGCATCTACTCCCCCCACTGACTTTGGGTCCTCCATGTAAAGAAAAGCCCTTGGACAGAGGTGATATTGCAGATATTGAAAACCCCCGGTACCAAATCAGATGAGTCCTTCTTCCCAAGTAGTATCTACACCAGGAGTGGGGAACCTTTTTCAGCTTGAAGGCCGTAATCCCTTCGGGATGACTCTAAGGTGGGCATTGGTGGGAGGCAAAACAGGGTAGAAAAACAAAGATGGATGCCACATTTGTGAATTAAGACTTCCTTCTTCACACTCTCTCTATCCACCACCTACACAATAAGAAACATTACCAGAATATGTGGACCTGTTCCATCCTGCTCCTTCCTTGTGTATTTTTTCTGGATGTTTTGATGAGGATTGTGGCATGAGAGAATCCCAGGCCTGAGATTCAACATCCCTGAATTGCACCCACCAGCAGCTGGTCCTCAGGGTGTCTGGCAGATATAATTTCCTGCCTCCTGAGATTCATAATATCAGGTATGAGAAAATTTGTCACCCTCCACATGGAGTGGGGCTACAGCAGCCACCAACTCCAGCAGTCATGTCCAACGGTTGGATTGCTTGAATGTGCTTTATGTGGTGCTGCCCTTGAGGTAGGTACAGAAGCATCAGATATGCTGGTCTGGAATCATCATTGAGGCATTAAAATGGAAATAATAGGTAGTCCCACCAAGCGATGTGTCCTTCCCGAGATGTGATGTGGAGAATGAAGAGCAAGGGGATGGCTGTGACCCAAATACTATAGGCAGACAACAGCAGGAGAGGGCTGTGCCCTCCAGGAGCTCTTTGTGGGGATTCGTGGGGGCATCTGATGAGAAATATGGTGTTGAAGGCAAGATGCACTTATGCACCAACCCAGCAACTCACAGCTGCATTCTTAGGCTTGTACTGAGGGCAAACCCATTTAAAGCAATGGACCTAAGTTAGTCATGACCATTGACTTCAAGGGGTCAACTCAGAGTAGGACTAGTGTAGTACCAGTGTGATTGTAATGTCTGTGAGAGAGACAGATTGTAAAACAAAATCTGAGAGGCCAAAAGTAAGATGCAACATAAATTTATTGAGAAAGAAGAGTTTCCAAAGAAAGAATTCTGATTCTAAGAGGAGAAAATACAAAGGTTCATAGCTAAGATCTCAACAATAGCAGAGAGAAATCATGAAAGCATCTGATGGGAGAAGAACACAGTTGCTGTTGTTCTGCTGAGTTACAGAGTGTGATATTGAAACCCACATTTCCACCATCCTCATCTGCCCTGCTCCTTGCTGCATGCTTGGAAGACTAGCAGGGCAGATGGAGTCAACGGAACCAAATGAGAAATCAAAAATAAATAAATCACATCTCATGGTGCATTAAGCGTGACTCTGTTTGTAGATACCTGGCTTTTACTCTGCTTAGAAATCTCCAGAAGTCTTGTAGGGAATTCAAGATGGTTCTTTCACATGAAGTGGAGGTGAGGGGAAGAAGATCTCAGAGGAGGGGAAGGGAAGACAACAGAGTAATAGGGAAAAGAAAATATGAGGCCCAGGACCCAGGTTTCCCAAGGGAACTCACTGAAGAACATTAGTTCAACAAATGAGACTTTGGAGACCTTGGCTCAGAGGCTCAGGCACAAATCCTCAAGGTGGGTTTCCACTGCTGGATAGTTTTACTTTCCAAAAATGACCATGTGGGGATGCCCTTGGTCAAGGTCCTCACCAACCCCATCCTCTGCCTCCACAGCAGCCTCCTCCATAGCCACCCCGGCCACCACCGTAGCCGCCCCAGCCACCTCCATAGCCGCCCCAGCCTCCTCCGTAGCCGCCCCAGCCTCCGCAACAGGGTGCATCACAGGACACAGCACAGGAGTCACGGGCGCAGCTCATGATGGGCCCCGGGACGGTGATGCAGAAAGGGGGCGGCTGGATCCCCACATGGTGAGGGGGGCATTGAGACTCGCAGGTGAAGCAACAATTTCCGTAGGTCATCTTTCCTGGATATAGGAAGGTCTGAAATAATAATGGTGAATTAGTCAATTTTAGGGTCTCTCAATTTCTGATTGTTTAAGGTTTCCAGTGCCCCATATTCCTACATCAGTTTATGAGTTTAATTTATCCTTTTTCAAAATAATAATATTAATAATTCCACACACCCTCACGAAAATGTATCTGCTTTTTAGTGAATTGCATGTAATATTCACATTCTTGCAAACCCATTTTCCTTAAAAATAATATATGTACAGTGGTACCTCGCAAGACAAATGCCCTGCAAGACGAATTTTTCGCAAGATGAATGTGTCTTGCGATCTGATGGTGACTCGCAAGACAAATTTGTTTTGTGAAAAATTTGTCTTGCGAATCGCGGTTTCCCATAGGAATGCATTCAAATTTAATTAATGCGTTCCTATGGGCAAAAAAAGAAATTTCAATGCATTCCTATGGGACACTGCGATTCGCAAAATGAATTTTTCACAAAACGAATTGACTCACAGAACAAATTAAATTCGTTTTGCGAGGCACCACTGTATATGGTTCTTATAGTCACTAATATATGCATTTCTTCTGTAAAGGCTTTAATTCTTTGTATATACATTTGTGTATTCAGTAATCGACTGGGGAAGAGCATTGCAAAATTTGGAGCACACTAAATTTCTAACAATGGATGTGTTTTAGTCCCCCCCCCCCAAATGATAATTAAGTAGGTTTGCCTTTGAATATGGACTATATGGGATTTCTCCACCATTCCTAATTGGAGACTATCAGAGTGAGCATGTCAATTAAGAGATGGCACCATTGCTAATTATAATAGACTACTGGAGAACAGAGCACACTGATGTTGTATCTTTTCCCCACCCTCCCAAAAGGCAAATAAGATAGTTGATTGGGTGCTAAAGAATTGACCTATGCCCAATGCACTAATTCCAGAACTGCAGAACAAACACCCAACCAGCCATAGGGAAGTAGAGGGACCTTGTAAGGTCATATAGCCCAAGGATCTCTAACTTTTTCAGATCCAGGACCCACTTTTAAACCCAACATGCATTTGGGAATACATTTCTTAATTTGTTACTATATATTTGCACAATGATAGTGCTCCTACTGCAATCCAGCTTGCAACAGGTCACAAGCCACTAGTGGGTCCTGACCCACCAGTCAATCACCAGTGATCTAATCAGTGCCTGAGCTCTCTGCAGGGGATCCAGTGTTTGAACACCCCCTGCAGAAGTCTGCCCAGCCTCCACTTGAATCCCCCACAGGCCATCTGCACTCGAGGTATATCTGGTTCCACTGTCAAATCACTCTTTCCCTCAAGAGAGGTTCACCCACCAATGCTTGATCCAAGTCTACCCTCATGTCACTTAAATGCACACTACACCTCCTACTTCAAACATTGCTTCCTAAATACCAAATTCTTACCCAAAACCCACTTCAAATCAAAGCAAAGACTTTAGCTTCGCTGCAGAGGCTCAGTTAGACTTACTTCCTCAAAGGAGAAGGAGTCTGGAGAGGTTGTTCCTCAAGGGAGCTGTTGGAAAATCTGAGCACCGGTGGAGCTTTTTATACTGAATTTGAAGTGGCCGAATGGGCAGGCAACGCCACTGCGGTTGACCCATTCAGAGGCTGTATACCTTGTGTCATGCAAAACAAATGTAATTGTCACCCTATTTGTTTGTTTGTGCTAATTATTTGGTGGCATGACCTAACCGGTGCTAGCAGATTCCGCCCTCCACCATCCTTTAATTTTCAAGTCTTTTATGAGCTCTTCTTTCCCCTCTCCCCTTCTTCCCCATTTATGATTATTTTCATAATGTCCTACTGTGCTCTGGGATTGACCCGAAAGCTTTGGCTACATTCTCAACACTGTGGATAGCTCTGGAGACACAACTGCTTCACGGGGATCATCTTTTGGTGGGATTGTCTAACTGTCAGATTGTGTGATTTTTCACCACCAACTAGGCATAGCCACCAACTTGTGCAGCTTTAAAAGAGAATTAGAGAAATTCATAGAAATTCATATCAATGGCTGCTAGCTACAGTATGATGGAGCCTATGGTCTGTCTTCATGGACTATAGAGATGATGCTCTACCTCCATGACTGGAAGCAGTAATGCTTATGAATACCATTTGCTGAAAAGCACAGGAGGTGAGAATGCTGCTGTGCTCAGGCCCTGCTTGTGAGTTCTAGCAGGGGCATCCAGTTGGCCTCTATGAGAACAGGATGCTCATCTAGATGGGTCACTAGTCTGATCCAGCAGCTAGGCTTTTCTTATGTTGCTCTTATCCTTTTTGACTGGGATGATGGGAGTTGTGCTCCAATGACATCTGGGAAGGCACAATATTGGTCTATCCTGACTGATCTACCAATCCTGACTCGTCAACTCTCGTATATTTATGTAGGTTTAAGAAATAGGAATGAGGGCAGTTGGGTGCTAGATGGGCCTGATCTAGCAGACATGCTGTATAAAAAGTAAATACATTCTTTTTTCTACATTTATATCCTTCCTTTCCTCTAAGGAGCTCCAAGCGGCATACAGTGGTACCTCAGGTTACAGGCGCTTCGGGTTACAAGTTCCACTAACCTGGAAGTGGTTGCTCCAGGTTAAGAACTTTGCCCCAGGATAAGAATGGAAATTGCGCACCAGCGGTGCAGCGGCAGCAAGAGACCCCATTAGCAAAAGCACGCCTCAGGTTAAGAACCGTTTCAGGTTAAGAACGGACCTCTGGAATGAATTAAGTTCTTAACCGGAGGTACCACTGTAGTCTGTATTTGTGCAACTCTCCCCTAGTCAGGTTCAGAATCTGAGCCAGTGTGTTGGATCAGGTCCAATTCAATCCAGGATAACCCAGACCTGAGTTGAGCTGGGGGCTTTATGGAACCTTAAGAATTAAACATGAGTTTTGTAATGATGATGATGATGATGATGATGATGATGATGATAATTTATATCCCACCCATCTGGCTGGGTTCCCACAGACACTCTGGGTAGCTTACAGCACATATAAAAACATAGCAAAATGTCAAACATTAAAAACTTCCTGATACAGGGCTGCCTTCAGATGTCTTCTAAAAGTTATGTAGTTCTTTATCTCCTTGACATCTGATGGGAAGGTGTTCCACAGGGCAGGTGCCACAGCCAAGAAGGCCCTCTGCCTGGTTCCCTGTAACCTTACCCTGAGAAGCTGTTGGAGCTGGACCTCTGTGTCTGGGCTGAACGATGGAGGTGGAGACGCTCCTTCAGGTATACTGGGCCGAGGCCGTTTAGGGCTTTCAAGGTCAGCACCAACACTTTGAATTGTGCTCAGAGATGTATGGAGGAGAAGAAGGAGACCCAGGCTGAGACTCTCCCCCCAAAGTCCAAATGCAGGTTTAATCAGATTGGCTGGGGAAACACAGCCAGATGGGCGGGGTATAAATAATAATTTATTATTATATTATGTTATCAAGGTTAAAAGCCCTAATTAAACATGTGATCAGCTCCAAGGGGTGGTGGGAGATCAAATGGTGACAGGCCATGCCTACATTCACACTATACATTTAGAGCACTATGATACCACTTTGAACAGTCATAGATTTCCCTGAAGAATTCTGGGAGCTGCAGTTTTTAAGGGTGCGGAGAGATGTTAGGAGACACTCCCCCACCCCAATTCCCCTCCCAGAGCTGCAATTCCCAGATTTCCCTGGGAAGAGGGATTGGCTGTTAAACTCCTCTGCCCTTCCCCTAAAAAACAACATTCTAACTTTCATGGTTCTGAATTAAAGCTCAATTTACATAGAGACAGAGTTGTTATGGAGTTAGTCTATTTGTCTATCTCGGTCTGCATTGTCTATGCAGAATAGCAGCAGTTCTCCATTCAAATCATATGCTCTGCAAAATATCCCACTGTCTCCAGTGCCTTCCATCATGTTAAGAAATGGCTTTCAGATTAATCCCAGAATAGGAGATTCTGAAAGAATAATAATAATAATAATAATTGGGGAGAGGGAGAGAGAAAGGAACAGCTCATAAAACAGCTGAAAATTAAAGGACGGTGCAGGGTGGAATCTGCTTGCATTGCTTATGTCATGCCACCAAATAATTAACACAAACAAATAGGGTAACAATTACATTTGTCTGGGGTGACAGGAGGTATACAGCCTCTGGATGGGTCAACCGCGGTGGCATTGCCTGCCCATTCGGCCGCCTCAAATTCAGTATAAAAAGCTCCACCGGTGCTCAGATTTTCCAACAGCTCCCTTGAGGAACAATCTCTCCAGACTCCTTCTCCTTTGAGAAAGTAAGTCTAGTTGAACCTTTGCAGTGAAGCTAAAGACTCTCTGTTGATTTGAAGTGGATCTTGGTAAGAATTGAATATTTGGGAAGCAATGTTTGCAGTACAAGGTTGTGTCTGTCTGTCTGTGTCTATGGGCAGAATCAATCCAATGGGTTTATGTGACAGGAGATAGATTTTGGGTGAACATGGAGCGGGAAAATGCTTTTGATGCTAGTAGGAATTTAACAGTGGAACCAAGTATACCTAGAAGAGTGGTGGACTCTCTCTTCTCACTGGGGGTTCTCAAGCAGAGGCTGAACAGTCTTTTGCAGGGGACAGTCTACTGCTAGATGACCTGCAGTGTGGAGAGGGGTTGACTAGATTTACCTTGCAAGGTTGATCTCCAACTCAGTGACCTGTTGCGGGTGATGCTTCATCTCTGAATTTACTATATTAAATATAGCTTGCATTTTCTGAGCACATTATCTTTAGCACATGTTAAACCTTCTAGTTAGCCTATTGATTTTTTGAAGTTGGGAGTAAGTCTAGGGATGGGTGAACTACTCATTCTCTTAGCTTATCAATCTTTCTTCAGTTCTCTACATCATACATACACAGGAGAGAGAGGGAGAGAGAGAGGGAGAGAGAGGGAGAGAGAGGGAGAGAGAGAGAGATTTATTAGCATTTTAGTAGGGAACACCCCAACATTTGCATGCAATTTTGCCTAATATGCACATTTTTGCAAAGCTGTTCCCCTTTACTCAACACATTGTTGTATGTTATTTTTGCAAATATATACATTCATAAGCACACCTTACCTTAGTACATGTATTCCTGTATGCAATACTTTGCTGCAGAGATGCATTGCAAAATTCAGGGAAGTGAGAATTGTAAAGGACAGCTTCATTTCCATTCACCTACTGATCAAGAAACTGCAAATTAAGTAGGTCTTCCTTTAAATGTGAAGTGAATTGACTTTCTACCCCAACCCTATAAAATAGTAATACTCCAGGATTGCTGTTCTCCAGTCGTCCATCCCAATGCCATATGGTGCCCCTAGATTTATTCACACACCCTTTTCCATTTCAGACCTTCCTTTCTCCAGGAAAGATGACCTACGGAAACTGCTGCTTCACCTGCGAGTCTCAATGCCCCCCTCACCATGTGGGGATCCAGCCGCCCCCTTTCTGCATCACCATCCCGGGGCCCATCATGAGCTGCGCCCGTGACTCCTGTGCTGTGTCTTGTGATGCACCCTGTTGCGGTGGCTACGGAGGTGGCTGGGGCGGCTACGGAGGTGGCTGGGGCGGCTACGGAGGTGGCTGGGGTGGCTACGGAGGAGGCTGCTGTGGAGGCAGAGGATGGGGCTGGTGAGGTCCTTGGCCATGGCCATTTTCAGAAAGTAGAGCTACCCAGCAATGGAAACCTACCATGACAACTGGTGCCTGACCCTCTGGGCCAAAGTTTCCAGGAACTCACATGCTGAACAATTTTTAAAGTTCCTCACTGAGTTCCCTTAGGAAAGTTGAGTCTTGGGTCTTTCAAGATACTGCATCTTCTTCCTGTGCTCTCTTCCCTTCCTCTCCTCTGAGATCTTCCTCCCTGACCTTCTCACTCATGGGCAGTTCTATGCTTGATCAGTTTTGGTTTCGTTCTTTTGTCCCAATCTGTCTTGGTAGTCCTACCAACATGCAGGTAGGAACTGGGTCAGATGAAGGTAAAGGAATGATAGACTCCGGTATCAAGCTCTAAAGCTGAGCAGAAGGAAAAGAAGTGTGTCCCCTATCTCATTTGAAGTTTTTGTGATGTCTCTCTGCTATTATTGATGTGACCTTGGCTATTCATTTTCTCCCTGAAAGCAAGATCTTCCACTGGAAATGCCTCTTTTCTTTCTCAATAAAGTGTTATTGCATCTAAGCTTCAGCCTCTCGTGTTTTACTTTTCTTCCTCGGTTGCATGAAATCCACACATGCACCGAAGGCTAGAATACAAAGGAGATTGCTGGATCAGAGCAAAAGTTCAGTTGAGTTCAGCGTCTTGCTCACCCTGATGGCCAACCAGATGGAGCCAGGATGTCCATGAACAGACCATGGAGGCTAGAGTTCTCGATATCCATCTTGTTTGCCCCTAACATTTATTTACTTATTATTTAGTTGTAGCATCTGCACCCTGATCTTCAGCCAAAAAGGATCCCAGGGCAGTTTACATGCAATCTGAACAAGACAGTCCCTGCCCAGAGGCTTACGATCTAAAAAACAAACAGACCTCCGCAGAGAAGGGGGAAATGACAGGGAGGGGAGAGGAAAATCAGAATCAAAACTCAGTTTCTAAACAGTTGTTCCCTGTAATGAGAAACTGGCCATGTAGAGGATTTATGCTAACAATTTCAAGGGCAGGAGGTGCTTGATGGAGCCGGGCTTTTGAAAAGCTGATGAATTGAGAAGGGCATGGAATGGATACCCCCAGAAGATGGTTGAGGGCAGGGCTATTTTTCTATAAAAAGAAGTCCCAGAACTCATCATGAATGCCTCCCTTGTTTTCTTATAATGGCAATGGAGCCCACCTGAGAGGGGCCAGGACTGAGTTCCTGCTGGAAAAAAATCAACCCTGGTTGATGGGAGAGGAAGTTTGGTGGAGCCTGATTTGGCCCACAGCCCTCCCCTCACTTGTCATTATCCCCACCCCAACTGAAAGGAGATCCATAGATGGATGGTATGGTCCATGATTTCCCTGATGAAGCCCCCAGGTAACATTCTCCATATATAAAGCATGGGCAAGGGGGTCTGTGGACCCCCAGATGCTGTTTGACTGCAACTCCCATCATATATTGATTTATTAAATTCATACCCTCACCTTCTTCCCAAAGGAGCCCAGGGTGGCAAACACACAAGCTAAGAAACAACTGAAATATCTAAATAGATTTAAAAACAATTCCAATACAGGTGCAGGCTGGGGGGAAGATATTTACTTAAAAGGCTTGTTAAAAGAGGAAGGTCTTCAGTAGGTGCTGGAAAGGTAACAGAGTCACCCTCTGGCTATTACTTAACAGAAGCAAAGACCAGTGTGTAGGTGGTGCAACACTAAAGGAAAGATTCCAGTCTTGTGCGAAACAGGTCCTTCAAAAGAAGGGGGAGGTTCTCTCTGCTGCATACCATAGCACAGGGACCAATATGGTACATAAGGGATGAGATGATATTGTTATAAAAATTTCAAGACACACAAGCATACAATGGCAGAAACACACTCCACAGAAAACCAACCCTTCATCCTTCAAAAATTAGGGAATAATCCCTGAGGGGGAAAACCACTTTATTTGATTAAACAGAGCAATCTCAAAGCAATCTTGGCTCTCTTAAGGATACCAAATACAGTCATACCTTGGTTTAAGTACACCTTGGTTTGAGTACTTTCACTTTAAGTACTCTGCAGACCTGTCTGGAATGGATTAATCCACTTTTCATTACTTTCAATGGGAAAGTTCGCTTCAGGTTAAGTACGCTTCAGTTTAAGTTCTCCACGGACCGTCTGGAACGGATTAATCCACTTTCCATTACTTTCAATGGGAAAGTTCGCTTCAGGTTAAGTATGCTTCAGGTTAAGTACAGACTTCTGGAACCAATTGCGTACTTGAACCAAGGTACCACTGTACTGTATTCTCTCCACACCATGCTTAATTTTAGATACCTATATCATGTGCTATCATATTCACCTTTCCTCTAACTAAGAAGTCCCCAATGGTGCAGCCTTTCCTTTTAGGGGAGTCACTTCCAGTGGCGTAACGTGGGTTGCCAGAGCTCAGGACAAGGCAATTATTGCAGCAGTGCTGCTGCTGCTGCCCGACGGAGCTGCAGAGCAGAGGTGGGACATGTGCGTGTGCCTCTACCCGACTCTCCCACTGGTGAGGAAGGCCACACAGCTGAGGGATGCAAGGGTCTGACCTCTCCCAGCTCCTGCTCAGCATGCTGCTCTGGTGAGGCAGGCAGAAACAAACCCCTGTGTTGCAATGAGAACCAATCACAGAAATATAGACACAACACGTAGGCTAATAACTGTTAGAGCATATATAAGAGAATAATTACATTATTCAAAAAGTAGAAATAAATCGTGATTTATACCAAACTTAAAACCATGGAGAGACCTAGTCTGAATAGAGACATTGGATTCTTATCTCATTATACACGATAAAGCTATTTTTTTTTTTGCCTTCTCACCCCTTGCTTTTTCCTGTAAGACCAATTGCAGTCGTTAACAGTCGTCCACAGGTTTACCACCCCTCTCAGCCAATCACCCATTCCCACCCCCCTTCTGAGTAATACCCCTCCCCACCCTCCCACTATATATAAGGGTCTGGTGACTTCTGTTTCAGTGTATCTGAAGGAGTGTGCATGCACACAAAAGCTTGTACCAAGAACAAACTTAGTTGGTCTCTAAGGTGCTACTGGAAGAATTTTTTTTATTTTGTTTTGACTACGGCCGACCAACACAGCTACCTGTAACTAAAAATAACAAACTTAGCTGAGATGATGAAACTGAGAGAAAAGTCATTGTTAACATTTCCTGAAGATTGGAAACCTCTCCAAACTTTTTGTGTGGGGAAAAAAAGAGAAAAGAAATAATGGCATTTGGATTTGAGGATGGAAGATGTTTGTTTATAGAAAGTGGTTTTTCAGGGTGTGATATTGGAGTGGATGAAGTGAATATTGTTTATATACAGTGGCCAGATGAAGTATAAGAAGTTCTTTAATTTCTGAACTTTATTTTTATCTCTCTCTTTAAATCTCTTGTCTGCTTCTTCTTTATTTCTCTCTCTTTCAATTTTTCCTGGTTTCTCTCTCCCTTTTCCTATGTTTCTATTGTATTTAGATCAATGTTTCAGTTTTGGACAAAAGAGAGAGAGAGAGAGAGAGATTGATTTGATATTAAGCTTTGAATTTCTCTTTATAAATCCTAATAAAACTTTTTTTAACAGCTCACTTAGGGCTGGGAGAGACTCCCTGTCCGAAACCCCCGAGTTGTGACTTCCAGTAAGCATATAGACAAATAAAGAACTAGATGGTGCAATGGACTGACTATATGAGAGCTCCTCATGATATTTATATATAACGAAGTAGTTCATTTCGCTGTCAAGCATCTTTTAGGGAGAACTCTCTGATGATGAGCTGTTTGACAGCAGAACAGACTATCATTGGCATTATTTAAACAGAGCTTGGAGGGCCATCTATCAGGGATTCTTAACCTGTGATTCCTGCATTGCAGGGGGCTAAATGAGATGATTCCTGGGGGTCTCTTCCAACTCTACAATTCGATTCTATGAGTTTTATGTGATTCTATGAATTCCCTGCAATTCTGTGAGTTCTAGCATGTGGATATGCAAGAATCCTTAGGGTTACTCCCTCCTGTGCAAAGTTGCAGCTCAGAGCTACTCAGAAAAGGAATGAGAAACTATCATTTTCAAATGTAACCTTTTATTGTTTTGACAAGTCATGCACATTCATGTACAAAATCAAAAGACCACTGGCTTGTTTGCCAAGGTTTACTTTTAAGAGAGGTTGGGGATGTCTCCTACATATTTAAACCTGACTGCTGCTTACAATTTGTCAGAAGGAATCTGGGAATTGAATGAATGGCTTAAATTCCACCCGTCGCTGATGAACCGCATCTACTCCCAGGGGCCTTGAGAAGATTTCAGTTTCCCCAGCCAGACCCCCAGGGGGAAGACGTGCAGGGCCTTGGGTTGCCCCATGCACCGTAGCTCCCTTGGCCGCCAGATCCGCCGAAACTACTGAAACCGCCGAAACCGCTATGGCAACCCATCCGACCAGAGCCACCATATCCACCGCCACAGCTTCCACAACCTCCGAAGCCACCAGAGCTGGCGTACGATCCATAGCTGCTTGGCTCATAGCATCTGGGCCGAGACGTCGTCGAACCAAACCAGTGGCCTGAGCCTTGGCTAGATGGCTCCCGGCATGATTGGTTGCCACTGCATGATGACAGTCCGCAAGTCCCGTAGTTAGTCATCCCTGGGAGAGCAAACAAAGGCCTGGAACAGACAAAGCAGAGACAAATCCAATGCAGGGTATGTGGTGTCAGGCAGGCAGGCAGGCAGGCAGGCGGGGGGGGGAGGGAGGGAGGAGAGAGAGAGAGAGAGAGAGAGAGAGAGAGAGAGAGAGAGAGAGAGAGAGAGAGAGAGAGAGAGAGAGAGAGAGAGAGGCATACACACAGAGAGAGGAGTGTAATAAGAGACAGGTGTGAAAAGAATCAGAGGAGAATGGGGGCAGACAGGTTAGGACAAACATGCCCTTAATTCACTTAGACCAGGGGTGCTGAAT
Source organism: Zootoca vivipara (assembly GCF_963506605.1). Taxonomy (NCBI): domain Eukaryota; kingdom Metazoa; phylum Chordata; class Lepidosauria; order Squamata; family Lacertidae; genus Zootoca; species Zootoca vivipara. The sequence goes on from NC_083292.1 coordinate 40,393,092, forward strand.
AAAATATAGACAATACTGAGGACTCAGCTATACACCTGCATATAAAATGTTTTTAAGTATGTTGTAAAGTGCAATATACAAATGTGACACTAGATGGCGGCAGTGAGCTATGCTAAATTCAATATATTTTTCTATTATTATTTTTTACAAAAACAATAACAACAACATCCCCACAGCATTTTGTTATATGTGTGCAGATTCCTGAGCTTGCTGGACCAATGTTCTGGTCTGCTATGATTTCTCGCCAAACCAGAGAAGGAGGGCCTATGGCTTCTTGGTGGTGTAAACATTTACTGACTCGTGAAGTTGCTGTTTTTGCTCTGATGGCCCAAAAGATGAGAAAGAAGACCCTGGACATTATAGCATTGAACTGTAAGGGAGACACAGAGATCTAAGCAGAGACTATGATTTGAGGCACAGCAGCCCTTCGCTTGTTGCATTTGTTTTTGATTCAGATTTGTCATGGCCAATGGCTAGCATAATATAGTTATTTGGATTGGGTTTGCTATGAGGCCGCTTCCCAACTCCCTATTTAAATGGCCTCTGTAATCAGAAACATAAAGACTACAATCTTGCCATTATGATTTTTAAGCAAAAGGTCATAGCTGAGTGGCAGAGCAGCTGCCTTGCATGCAGAAGGCCCCAGGCTCAACCTTCAATTGCATTTGCAGGTTCAGCTGGGAAATATTACCTGAAGAGCCACTGCCTGTCAGTGTAGACAAAACTAAGCTAGATAGATCAATGGTCTGACTCAGTATAAGACAGCGTCCTACATTTTTTTCTCTCTCTGCATAATGCTCAGTTGAAAAATCAAATAGCTCAAGCAAATGCTCCTAGGGTTTTAAAGGGAGATTTAGTCAAGCTGGACTCACCCAAGTCTTCCTCAGAATCCAAAACGAGAGAAGCCAAGAAAATGTGTTTAGCAAATGCCTTGAATCCTCAACACTTTTATACTCTTGCCATGGACAGCTGTGTCGGTAAAAAAACAAAAAAACACACCTTCATTGTGCAACTTTTAGGGTAATTATAGGCCCAGGATTGTGGTAGGCATCACAGCGAGAATAATCTCATTGTCGCCCCCCTCCCTTGTTGCCTCAATATTTGTACAGTATGTGCTTATTAGCTTTTGAACTTTCTTGCTTTGTAGACTTAGCAACTGCCTTCAACCTTCATATTTTTTTACACATTGGGGGAGAGAGAGGAGAGTCCCTTTGTGAGCACACTCTGGAATAATGAAATGATACTTGAGTGAATTTGGGCTACGGTTTATTAGCTCCCACAGGATGTGCAATGCAAGACACACAGGCTTCAACACTAACTCTCCGTTGCCCCTTCAGACGTAAAAACAAAAAGAGCAGTGAGATGTTCAGACCATGTTCAGGACTTCTTATGAGGGAGGATGCTGAGAGTCAAATTTTGGTTTGGTTTTTGGCAGAATTTAGGCCACAACTTTATTGATTACAATCAAGGGAGTGGTTGCATAGGCTCTGGTTCAACTAGCTCCCTGCAGCCTTGCAGGTGGCGCTGACCCAGGGCACCAACCATAGGTCAGCCTCGGGTGAACACCTGGGACAGTGGAAAGCAGGAGCCCTGCTAGTCCTCCACCCAGATGTCCCCTAGACTCAGGCTCAGGCCCCACCCCATCACAGGGAATAATAATAATAATAATAATAATAATAATAATAATAATAATAATAATTTATTTATACCCCATCCATCTGGCCGGGTTCCCCCAGCCACTCTGGGCAGCTTCCAACAGAAATATTAAAATACAGTAATCCATCAAACATTAAAAGCTTCCCTAAACAGGGCTGCCTTGAGATGCCTTCTAAAGGTCTAGTAATTGTTGTTCTCTTTGACCTCTGATGGGAGGGCATTCCACAGGGTGGGTGCCACTACTGAGAAGGCCCTCTGCCTGGTTCCCTGTAACTTGGCTTCTCGTAGCAAGGGAGCCGCCAGAAGGCCCTCGGCACTGGACCTCAGTGTCCGGGCAAAATGATGGGGGTGGAGATGCTCCTTCAGCGGTTGGAAGACCAACCAATGAGTCTGTGGATTCTTTAGCGGAATACCCAATGCATAGGGATGGCCAGACCGGCCTGCCACCTCTATCACCTGAACCAGAGCCTATCCGCAACCTTACAAGCTGTGACGATTTGCTACGTGGCAGGTGAAACCCAAATGGCACCAGCCAATCAGTCCAGTGGGGAAAATTCCTGCCATGCCCCTGTCCCAACGACAGACGATAAACGGCGGCATAACAAGGTCATGTGTGCAAGCCCTAAATATAGGGAGAAGTGGGCGGGTGTTCCGATGCACTGGCCCAAAAGAGGAAGCTCAGGGACATGTGCATGGGCTTAAATAGAGGTCCCTCAATGAACTGTAGCTGGCATCCCATTGGTCTGCTTGCCCCCAGCATCAAGGGACCTCCAATAGGGTGCTGTGGCCATCCAAACGTTCCCACCCACAACACAGGGTCTGGTTGCTAGGTCAAACCGCATCACGTGCCCTCTTGTTAGGGAGGACCTGATTAACACTTCTGAACAGGAGGGCAGAGATGCTCTCGTGCTTGGGTCCTGCTTGTGCGTTTGCCACAGACATCTGGTTTTGCCCATAGCTGCCAAGTTATCCCTTTTTTAAAGGGATTTCCCATTATGCTGAATAGGCTTCCTCGCGAGAAAAGGGAAAACTTGGCAGCTATGGTTTTGCCTTGTGAGAGCATGACACACTGGACTAGTTGAGCCCCTGGTCTGATAGAGCAGTTGGGCTTTTGTTAGGCTCTTAGGCATGGCATTCAAACAAAACACACCACAGGCACAGCCAAGCTCTTAGGTGTGTTTCATGGTAGGTTTCGGGATCTTGGCTATGATGTACATATATTTATCCACCTATAAAACCGAAACATTAACAATGGGAAGAGAGAGGGAGATTTCCTCTGAAGAGAGTCTGTTTAAGAAAGGCTTCAGACTTACTGTAATTAGCTCTTCAGATGTGGGTAGGGTTGTGAAATGTGGGTTTTCCTACAAAACAAAAGTTATACGCTTGGGAAACAAAGACCGAGGCTGGATCTCTAGACACATCAAAGAAGCATTTCAATATGCTTAAAGCTTTGTAAATGTAAACAGGGAAAACAGGTAGAGAAAAAGGGGACTCCTCGTCGCCATCTGGTGGCACAATGTTACACCACACATATAAATCCGTGTTTAAATTTATAAAACGCTTTAAATTGAAATGCTTTTTCGATGTGTCTAGATCCAGCCTAGCTGAATCCTAGGGTCGTTGTTGTTGGGTTGGGTGTTTTTTTAAAAAATCTAAACAAAAACAAGTCAGTTAGGGAGATCTCTTCCCCATCAACTAATCAAGTAGAGAATTTATCACCCTGGTTATTCCACAAGAGGGAGGTGAAAGGTCTGTGAGTGCCCCCTGCTGGAATTTAAAGGAACATAAATGAGACGAATAGATGCCCTCTCGGATTCTGGCATCTGTCCTCCACTGCCTCATATGTAGCCCCCCTCCCTTTCTCATTTGCTCCTGCTTTTATCTAGGATTTTTTTTAAAATTTATTTAAGATTTCTTGAATTGCAAAGGTGTGTGCAGTGTCACTCATATTTTAACATGTATAATTTTTGCAAATCAGTTTCATTTGTTAAGACGCTAAGAAGAAAGAGGGAAAACAAGGTAGATAGGGGATGAACAACTACACCCTTGGCCAACCCAAATCTCTCTCACCACCAAAAGAACACAAGCGAATAAAGGAGTACCAGCACAAACAAAGCTGACATCAAGCCCTACATATATTAAGCAAAACAGAAACATCGTCATCTAGGATTTTTTTAAAAAAAGAAAGAAAGAAAGAAAAGAAAGAATTCAGTCTGTTCCAGTGTTTTGTTCCTAAGTATGGTCTGTCCCTTTAAAATAAAGTAGAGCTTCTAGTTCCACAAGGTTCTGAATAAAGGGCTGATTTAAATAGGAAGATGCTATCTATTGAATCAGACCACTGGCAGGGCCGGTGCTAGGGTTTTTTGCGCCCTAGGCAAAACACCTTTTGGCGTCCCCGGCACATGCGTCATGACGCATGCATCGCACGTCATGACGCATTGCTGATGCCCCTGCGTTCCCTCCCGCCTATGGAGGGGACGCTGTGAGCTTCAGCTGCCGCCACTCGTTCTCTGCAGCCGCTGAGGAGCTCACAGCGTCCCCTCCATAGGTGGGAGGAGCGCGAGCTGTGGGAGGGCGGTGGTGGTGCAGGGTTTTTGCGGGGCAGGCTGCCCAGCGCCCCCTCCATTTACATGCTCTAGGCAACTGCCTAGTTCGCCTAAATGGATGCACCGGCCCTGACCACTGGGGTAAGTTGTTAAAGTGCTCTGAGAATTGCAGCCGTATACTGAGAATAAGCGTCTCCTAAAACATGTATTGTAAAACAGCTAATAAAAAGAAGTAAAAAACAAACATCAGGAAAGGAGGGGTGGGAAGTCACAAAGGAATTTTTTGTATATGACAATAAATGTTTTGGAATATTTTTGGAAATTTAATAAAAAATTACACACACACACACACACACACACACACACACACCAATCCTGGGCAGAGAGGAAGTGAGCTGTCAAGCAAGAGGTACGACTGAACTGAAATGTCTCTCTTGGGAGGGAGATTGTCTTCCTTTCCCTGCCTTCAAGAAAAAGAAGGCAACTTTTCAAACTTTTCTCAGAATGTAGAGGGCTGTCATGAATCGGGTAGGGATAGGATTCAGTAGTTCTCTCCAGTGGTTCTGTGCCATCTAACAACTTAACCACATAATGAAAGAGTAAGATAAAAAATGAAGGCAATGCAAATTATCTGAAGGAACTGTGCATGGCCCGTGTGTGTGTGTGTGTGTGTGTGTGTGTGTGTGTGAGAGAGAGAGAGAGAGAGAGAGAGAGAGAGAGAGAGAGAGAGAGAGAGAGAGAGAGTTAATTTAGAAGAGAGACTGGCATGCAGCCATTTTGAAAAACCATATACACATTCTACAGCCAGTTTGACTTTTATTGCAAACTAGTTTAACAACCGTTCTCTTTCCCCAAAGGGAAATTTAACAACTGCAGTTCTGTCTGGATATCTTATTATCTCAAGCACTGACTGAGTTCTCAAGCACTGTCAACTACAGTTCCCATTGGGGGGAAGGAAGGCACGCCAAGTGGCAGGGGCTGAGGGGCCTTCAACCCCCCCCCATTTTTTTCAAGGAGGGAGCTGGACTCCCCCCAAAATCCTGTGGCCCTGCTCCACCTCCCTGCCTGATGTCGTGTAGGGAGGAGGAGTCCGAGTGCAGAGCCCATTGGGGGAGGGGGGGTAGTGAGGACTACTGACCAATCTAAACATATACAGTATATGTTTTTAGCTGTGGAACAGTCCTAACAGCAATGGTGTTTATGTAATTTATTGCAGCATTTACATCCCACTCTTGTAGTACAAATAGGCCTCTGGACAGCTAACCATAGAAATTAGTACCATTTCATTTCATTTTTAAAATGTGAAAAACAATAACAACAGAGACAGGATCAGCATTTCTTTTCTTTTCTTAAAAAAAACCCCCCAAACCTCACATTTTACATGGGTCTTACCTTTTCTTTTTTTCTTTCTGGCTACAAAATTTCCCCTCTTTTCCCTCTCAGATCAGGTAATCTTTTGGTCACAGAACTACAGAAGCTACTTTCTCCCGAGTCAGAGCATTGGGGTCTATCTAGCTGGGTATTGCAGACCCTTAGCAAGTGTCCCTATTTTCCAGGGACAGGTCTGGAATCCAGAAGCCGTCCTGGTTTCCGATTTATCCTCGAATGTCCCACTTTTCCTTAGGACGTCCCTATTTTCTCTGGAAACATATTGGAGGATATTGAATAGGATGTTTTGAGAAATGTTGGTGGCTATGGCACTGTTGAAACTAGCAGCTTCTCTCCAAGGTATCAGTCTTTTCCAGCCCTCCCTGGAGATGTGCAGAATAGGTACTCTGTCCTTGAACTACAGCTCTTCTCTTAAAGCGGAATTAAGAATCCAGCCCTGGTGGTTCTGAATAAAGGGCTGAGCATAGAAATCTGCCTTGCACCAGGTCAGTCCAGCAGCCTATCTAACTCGGGGCTGTCTACACCGATAGATCGTCACTCTACAGGGTTTTGAACAGGATCCTCCATCCTCCTCATCCAGGATGCTCCTCCTCATCCTGGAGAGTGGGGTGCCACAGGGTTCTGTCTTGGGCCCAGTCTTATTCAACATCTTTATCAATGACTTGGATGATGGGCTTGAGGGCATCCTGAGCAAGTTTGCAGATGACACCAAATTGGGAGGGGTGGCTAATACCCCAGAGGACAGGAACACACTTCAGAATGACCTTAACAGATTAGACAACTGGGCCAAAGCAAACAAGATGAATTTTAACAAGGAGAAATGTAAAGTACTACACTTGGGCAAAAAAAATGAAAGGCACAAATACAGGATGGGAGACACCTGGCTTGAGAGCAGTACATGTGAAAAGGATCTAGGAGTCTTGGTAGACCACAAACTTGACATGAGTCAACAGTGTGATGCAGCAGCTCAAAAAGCCAATGCAATTCTGGGCTGCATCAATAGGAGTATAGCATCTAGATCTAGGGAAGTAATAATACCACTGTATTCTGCTCTGGTCAGACCTCACCTGCCAAGCAGGAAACACCATCAAAGCATTCTTGACATATGCCTGTCAAGCCTCTGCTTAAAGACCTCCAAAGAAGGAGACTCCACCACACTCCTTGGCAGCAAGTTCCACTGCCGAACAGCTCTTACTGTCAGGAAGTTCTTCCTAATGTTTAGGTGGAATCTTCTTTCTTGTAGCTTGAATTCATTGCTCCATGTCCGCTTCTCTGAAGCAGCAGAAAACAACCTTTCTCCCTCCTCTATATGACATCCTTTTATATATTTCACCATGCGTATCATATCACCTCTTAACCTTCTTTTCTCCAGGCTAACCATACCCAGCTCCCTAAGCCGTTCCTCATAAGGCATCATTTCCAGGACTTTGACCATTTTGGTTGCCCTCCTCTGGACACGTTCCAGCTTGTTGTCAGTGGCAAAGCTGCATGCTCCGCTACTGGGGGTGAAGAGCAGGCAGGGGCATGGCTGGCACCCCCCGGGAGTGTGGCACACCACCCACAGGAGCATGATACACATCTGGGGGCGTGGCACGCTGCCGGTGGGGTTGTGGTGCCCGGCTCATGTGTGGGGAGTACATGGCTGGTGTCCGGGGGGGGGCACTGTGATGGCACCCTACTGGAATAGTGGTGCCAGGGGCGGTTGGCTCCTTCTGCACTCCCGTTCCTCCGCCAATGCTTGTTGTTCCAACCAGTCCAGCAAAACCAACTTTTTGCTCACAGTGTGCAGCACTGGTGTACACTGAGATGTTCTCACTGAAGCCTTAAATATTATCCAGGAATGCTGAGAACACGTCATCACCTGTGGTTGGGGGTCACCTCTCCATGGCCTTGTCTATGTTTATATCCAGCAAGGTCATAACAAATGTCACAGCAAATGTCAGGCTACAAAGGGATGGGGCAGCCTTAATATTCTCATGCTACTCTGCTGTCTTGTGACTCACATGGGGACTGAGGAGACATGACCCTGCGTCTCCACTCCTTTTGTCAGGTGGCCTTTCTATAATAAGCGCTGATTCCAGCAAGCTGTGATTAACTCTTGGAGAGCGCTAATTGACAGAGTGGCGTTATTTCAACTCCCAGCGACGGCGAAATCTAGGTCTGTGCCTAGATGCACCTTTGAGGGCATCAAAAGGGGAAATTTGCAGGGCATCACACCTAACTCCTCATAATACAGTGGTCTTCTGGATATTTCCTACCTTAATTTTTTGATGAATTAAAGTATCTCTGCATAGATCCAGCTGTATGGTTAAAACTGTGATAGATTTTGCCAGTGTTCGAGAAGCAGTGTGACCCCCATGACTAGATAAGATTTTTTTTAAAAAAGCGTGTTTAAAAAAACAAAAACAAAAACAAACCTCTTCTACATAACAGTGTATAATCTAGAAATAAAAAAATTCCTTCGACTCAGACCAACACGGCTACCTACCTGTAACTAATCTAGAAATGTTATGCTTGCCTAGATGGTCTCACTATCCCCGGAATTCAAACCCAGTCCCTTGGAAAGGCAAGGGAGAAACCCCTGATGGTTAAAGTGTTCATAAAAAGAACAACTCCTGTTTCATCTTCATTCAGATCAGGTGCAATCATTGAATCGAGAGTCATAAATCATTACCATTTTGGGGGAAATTACCTGTGAAGCAATTACTGCATTTTTGTTGCTGCTGTTTTCCAAATGAGGCTGTTATTAAATCTGGGGTTATATAATTGCAAGAACAAATTAGGGGCATAACCCAACATCACTTGACATGTGAAACCGCTAATGAATGCTTACAAGGAGCGCTGAAATCCTTTGCAACAAAAGAACCTAATGAAATCCCCTCTGCCACAAGGATATCATGATGCTCTTTCTTTCTAACAGATCCATTCTGACGGAGGGGCTGGAGTCACCAGAATAGTGACCTAACTCAGGTGACCTAAAAGTAGATCCCATTAAACTCTATGGCAGGCATCCCCAAACTGCGGCCCTCCAGATGTTTTTGCCTACAACTCCCATGATCCCTAGCTAACAGGAGCAGTGGTTGGGGAAGATGGGAATTATAGTCCAGAACATCTGGAGGGCCAAAGTTTGGGGATGCCTGCTTTATGGGTTGTCTCCAGAGTTAGTACTATTTAGAGTAGATCCACTGAGATTAATGGGCATGAGTAGGATTAATTTTCGATAGAACCTACTGACATTTCTGAATTGACCATTATTGAACTGTGCTGTTAAGCCCCTTTAAGACACTCCCCTCTTATTTCTTTTAAAAGACGGATATTGATTGCAATGATTCTCAAAATAACTGGCTCTGGATATACCCCGTCAAACTCCTTTCTTACATTTGTGTTCTTCATGGGTAAAAGACACAGTAGGTTTGTCAGAGCTGCAATGCAATGTTGCAGCATGAATTGCTCCTGCTCAGGGGGCCAGTCAGCCAAGACCTTCTCACTGGCATGGCAGCAACCAGTGCTTTTTTTTCTTAAAAAACATTTAGGGTGTACTCTCATTTTCCTATTCATATTGAAATACAGACCCTCAATGAGGCCAAACTTAGAGTCACAAAATGTTTAGAGGTATGCATATTCCTGCGTCCTCCTAGAAAAAAAACACTGGAAGCACCTATGGAACTCCCCGCCTATTGATATCAAGCAGGCGCCTCCACAGTACTCTTTTTTGCCAGCTGCTAAAAACATTTGTTCGCTTTGACAAAGTTACCCAGTTGTTTAAAAAAGTTGGTGCAAGTTTCATTCTGTTTTTAGTCTGTTGTCTTTTTATCTTTTCAAAAGTCTTAAATTACTGTTGTTAATTTTTATGGATGAAAATATTATTGCTTTATCTTTTTTTGTAATCTGCTTTGAGGTGGGGTTTTTTAAACCAATCAAATGGTGTATAAAAATTTATGAATTTAAATAAATAAATAGTCCACATGGTCCAGTTTTCTGACGTTCAGACTTTTTTCTCCCTTCTCCCTTTAACACTTTAAATACTGTTTTTATTTCTTTTCATGGTACAGAAGATACGTTTTGAGAAAACAATTGTTACAACGGCAAACCACAAATAACCTGTCCTGATAAAAATTACAGGCTTTTAACATGCCATGTGTTAAAGTTTCATTCGATTGCTCTACCGTAAGAGATCGCGCCACATTTCCCCATGAGTGCTGGGTGGATTCCTACCACAATCTTAACAATTTATGTATTCAGTAATACATTTGCCATATGTTATAAAAGGAATATGGGTTGTGTTTGCCCTTTGCCACAAAGGATAATCATGAGCAGACGGGATCCTGAGCCCAAGCAGGGTCCAGAGTTCACCTCCCCATTCTACTAGGACCCTCCTTGGGGTCGCTCATCACCAATTTCCCCAACTCCTCCCATTCCTCTTCAGGATTTGACCATCCTCTTCCTGACCCCACCATGGGGCTCAGGATGACATGGTCAGCAAACTGATGACATCTATTTGTGTCTTCATTCGGTGGTGGTGTCGGGAAGCCGGGAAGCAGACAATAGGCTTCCAGATCTCTCCACAAACAGTCATTAGTGTTTTATACGCTTGAAATATGTTGCTATTATTATTATTGCCTCTATGGCTTGTCCCCAATCTTAATTGGCTCTGATGTTATTTTGGTATAATAGCCATGCAAGAGGTCATCAACCACAGCAGAATGTGTCACAAGTCTCCCCAGTTTATGTCGTGATATGTCGTCCTTTGTTTGTGGGGAGGGAGACACCTAGCCTCCAGTGCATGTTCATGTCAATGAACGCCCATTGCCACCAAGGGCAGGCTCCAGACAATTGAGGTGTTACAGCAGGTGAGCTTCATGCTCTCTTCACCTGCTGATAGCATGTTTCTCAGTATTGATAGCATCCAGTCCTGAGGATTGGATTGCACGGCTGACAAGGATCATATGTTTAAAACGAAAACAGAGTGGAGGTCTTGTATGTGTTAGGCTTCTACTGTATATGCTTTGGAGTCCACACCCTCCAACATTTCTCTGATGGAAATAGGGACATCCTAAGTGGGATGTCCTAAGTGGGACATTCCAGGATCAAATCAGAAACCAGGGCAGTTTCTGCAGATCTAGGACTGTCCCTGGGAAATAGGGAGACATGGAGAATCTGAGAGTCTCTGGGTTTGTAATGCTTAACACTTCTTCCCCCACCTCACACTGGAACACCGTTGTTTTCAATTCAAATCACTCTGAGTTGGGGGCACTGGCAGAGGAAGAGGAGTGCGGGGGGAGCACACCGCCCCCAGCAGCGTGATCCCAGTGGGGTGCCATCGCGGCTGCCCTCACCCACGCTGGGTACCACACCCCCAGGACACGCTTCACGCCCCCGGGACGTGGGCCAGCCCCACCCCCACCTGCTCTCCACCCCCCAGTGCCAGAGCATGAAGCTGGGTGGGGGGTTGTTTGTTTGTTAGGTTTTTTTTTCAGTTAAGACAGTATATAATTTTAGCAACCAAGGGGATGCAAAGGAAAAGGCTTGGCAAGGGTTGGGGCTAAGGTGTTAATACATTTCTAAGCTTCATACCCCATGAAGACTGGAATCTGGTTTTGAAATGAAACAAAAATGGAGAACCTCTCACCACCCCACTGCACGTTCCTATCTCTGCATGCATATGCTTTGCAAATCTCCCAATTTGCAAGACAGTTGGTTCTTTCTGCTGGGTTTATGCTTTGGTGATGTTTCTTTCAAATCATCATTGATGTTATGGCCTTCATGATTTAAAACATCCAAACACACACACACACACACACAGAATGTGGCATCTGGCTTAGACTCCAGTGTCTTGAACATACGTATTTTTTCTACATTTGCATGCTAAGCACGTGCCATTGCCATGTTTTGCTTGTCCCTCAGTGGTGGACCATTTGGGCAGGCGCTTAGGAGGTAAACCAGTCCAACTGCATCCACTCCTGGCTTGAGCCCGATGGAAACAGTTGATTAACTGGGAAGGAATGAGGCCCATAAATGTATGGAGCAACCGGAACCATTGGGAATGGACGAGGACGTCCTCATTTTTATTTTTATTTTTAACTCTGGTGTTCCTAAACAGGAACACTGTACCCATACAGCAATTTGAGCCGTGATGCATGTGCGAGTTAAGTATGAGTTAGCTGCTAACAGGTGTAATGCTACGCACATTCCAACCCATGAGGTGACTCGGGAAACTGGTATAAAAGCCCTCGACTCTCAGGGTTCCTCCATACACTCTTCTGGACTTCAGCTCCTCAGAGATCAAGGTAACGTAGTCCTGCTTGGAAATATTCTGGGTCTGGATCTGTGCTGTTAGAATTACAGTTTTAAAAAGGTGTTCGCTAGTAGAAAAATAGTTCTATGAGTAGGGCCATAGGTCATAGAGCAGCTGGGGAAACCCAACCAGATGAGTGGAGTATAAATAATACTATTCTTATTCTTATTCTTATTCTTAACAGTGTACCTCCACTGTTAGAGACAATATGCTTCTGAATACCAGTTGCAGGAAACTGCAGGGAGGGAGAGTCGCTGTTGCGCTCAAGTCCTGCTTGCAGTTTTTTCACTGGTTGTCCACTGTGAGGACACGATGCTGAACTAAATGGGCCCCCTTTGACCTAATCCAACTGGCTCTTCTCATGTTCTTATGGATCAGGCTCCAGGTTCAATTCCCAGCATGAGGACTAGAGGTGTGTGCTTTTTCATGCAGAGGGCCCCAGGTTGAATCCCCAGTAGGGCTGGGAAACACCCCTATCTGAAGCTCTGCAGAGCCACCGTCAGTCAGTATAGACAACGCTGAGCTGGATGGACCGAAGTTCTGACTCAGTATAAGACCTTATGTCGAAAGCTGGGGATAAACTATTACTGAGCACTGTGAGTTCATTTCATTACTTCAAGGAGTAATGACAGCCACCAACTTGGATGGCTTGAGAAGGGTATTCAACATATTGGTGGGAAATAAGGCTACCAGGGGCTATTAGACATGGTGGCTATGTTCTGCCTTCACCATCAGAGGCCACGTTTTGGGAATCACAAGTGGGAAGGGTACCGTTGCGTTGAGACTCTGTTTGTGGGCTCCCTGCTGGAACCAGGTTGTCCCTTGCGAGAGCACAATGCTGATCTAAACAGAGCTCTTTTCATGTCCTGGTGGTGGAAGTTTTAGGTTTTGTGGGTGTTTACTTGGCTTCTCAAGCCATGCCTTGTTTAGCTTTTGCTCCCAGCCTGCTCTGCTTATAAAGCAGAACTAATGACAAGGCACCTCTGGGATTTATAGCCATGCACATCAAGATGAAAGCACAAAAACTGGTTCCTCAAAAGTCAGCCTGGGCTTACATGAGTGTTTGTGGAGTGGGAAAGAGGTTGGGGTAAGAACCTCCCCTTTGGGATGAGAGGCAACTCAATTGGTTGATGATAATTCAAGGGCAGAGGTCTGACAGTGAATGACTCAAGCCTCGCATACCCAAACACGGCTTCCTGCCAGGAACATCCTCCCAGGGGATGTGATTGGCAGAGAGGGTCCTCTTGATAGTTCCTCCACCCCAGAGGCTCAGAGGGTGGCAGCACAGGAGAGGGCTTTTTCTGTAGTGGTCCCTAAGCTGTGGGACTCCCTCACCACAGAGGTGTGTCTTGCATCTTCAGGAAACAGCTTTTGCAGAAGGCCGAAAATTTGCCTCTTTACCCTGGCTTGTGACACTTGAGGTGCACATTTTTAGGACACACTTTTTTGTTGTTGTTGTTGAAAATCATTTCTAATATTATGTTTTAATGTTTTATGTTTAATGGCCCTGGGATCTTAATGTGGAGGGCAGATAAATCATCACCATCACCATGAATTTTCTAGAAAGGGCCAGGAACTTCCCACGGGCTCCTTTAAAACATATAGCCACTTCCATGAAGACTAGAAGAATTATTGATCAGTTTGGTTCCTGAAGTGGCCGAGATGCTTTAACGATCTCTGAACTTTTTATGTGCTCCTTTCAGAATACTCACGAAACCAAAACCCTGTCCCTTAGACACCCATAAGGCCACAATCTCATTCTCCTCTTAGGCCTGAGGTTCCCCACCCTTTATTGAGACCCCGCATTGAGCCAGACGGTTGGGCTACTTGGCCTTTGAAATCCCTTGCAATGCCACAATTCTAATCAGGCTCCTTTTGCTTCCCAGTACTTTGTTTTCCAAATCCATCACCACTACCCACACGATGACTTGTGGCTACGGAAACTGCTGCAGCCCCTGCGGTGGCTACGGAGGATGGGGCGGATCCCGAGGCTACGGCGGTGGGTGCTGTAGCCCTTGTGGCTACGGCAGCTATGGCGGCTACAGCAGCAACTGCTGTGGTAACAGATGTTGCGGCGGTTATGGAGGCTACGGAGGTTACGGCGGCTATGGTGGCAACTGCGGCGGCAGCAGATGTTGTGGTGGCTACAGCGGATACGGAGGTTACGGCGGCTACGGTGGCAACTGCTGTGGTAACAGATGTTGTGGCGGTTATGGCGGCTACGGAGGTTACGGCGGCTACGGAGGTTACGGCGGCTACGGTGGCAACTGCTGCAGCAGCAGATGTTGCGGCTGGGGGTGGTAATTCTCCCTCACCTGCCACCTACGCGAGAAGCATCTGAGCAAAGGACTTGCATCCAACGCTAGCCCTACTCAGAGTAAACCCAATGAAGTGGACACAGCCAACTTAGGCTCATTCATGCCAGTGGGTCTACTATGAGTTGAGTTTCCTGGAAGCTCCCTCAATAGGGTCCTCGAGGGTCTCAGTCTCCAGCTCAGATGCCTGCCTTTCCCTTGCCATTCCTCACTGTTGCTTCCTCATCACTACACCCTGTATGCTTTGGTCTTCTCCGCAAGAGGACATCCATCCCCTTCCTCATCCTCTTTGTACCCTCCTTCCTACCTCTTCCAAATTAAATACCATACTGCATCAGAACCAATGTCTACTGAGTTTTCATTTCCACTCTGTTTTCCTTTGAATCTAGCTGAAATTCCCAATTGGCGGCGGTTGGGTTTCATGGAATTCTACTCAGTGTTGATCCAGAGCAGATTCCAATGTGTACTTAGCAGAGTAACAACTTGAACACAATGCAGGATTCCCCAAAAATAGACCAGAGGCAATTAATATTTCATCCAGCAGAGTTTTACTGCTGTTGAAGGCAAATGAGCGTAATGGTCACAAATCCAATACATTCAGGATTGGCACTGTCCATAAGAAATCCAATTGCAGCAGACTTAACTTAAACTTACAATAACTTATAATAAGTCTAAATCTTAACACTAAGCATACTATGTACAGAACACCACAATAGAAGGAAAAGAGATAGAAAGAGAAAGTGAAAAACAGGCTCCTTCTGGCCTTAAGTTTATAGTCAGCATGACCTTGACAGAGAGAGATAACAAAACCAGTTTAAGCCAGCTGTACTCAGCTTCTCTGAAGGAATAACCCAAACATCATGAACCTTCTGCTTGCTTTTTTAACACAGAGAAGCTTCCAGAACCCTCTTCAATTAAGTAGAATAGGAATGATCTCTACACATCAGATCAATACTTTCTGCACTAAGAAATGCAAACTGACAAGATGGCCCTTGGGATCCCTTCCAAATCTACATTTCTATAATTCATGTGACATAAAAGCCACTTCTGGAAATAGAATGAAATATAGCAGTGGCGAACCTTGGGGTCTTAAATTTCAGCGATGCCCCATGCAGTGCCAAAATTTGCCCTTATGACTCTCATCTTCCGCTATACATCATAGTTCTGGTGGCTCCTGCAGTATCCCTGTGCCCAGTGCAATCAAACTGGCCAGGCTCCGCTAAATCCACCTCTGAATACAACACACATGACAATTTCAGCTATGAAGGAACCATCATGGCCAGCGTTCAAGCCTGATGACTGTTGCAGTGCAGAAACATCTGCAGGGCATCAGAATCCCTTCTTCTCTTCTGCTCTGACAGGCAGTGATTTTTTCATTGGGGTTTTAGGCAGGGATCAAACCTGGGAACTTCTACATGCAAGGCAGATTCTCCACCACTGAGTTGCAACCTCTCTCTTCCACAAGATGACAAAAACTCACCAAGCGATGAGTGAAGTGAATGTTCTAGACCACAGCAGTCCATTAACAGAATCATAGAATTGTAGAGTTGGAAGGTTCCCGAAGATTTATCTTGTCCAACCCCCTGCATTGCAGGAATCTCAGCTAAAGCCTCCATGACAGATGGCCATCCAACCTCTGCTTAAACACCTCCAAGGAGGGAGAGTCCACCACTTTCCACTGTCAAAGTTCTTCCTGATGTTTACTCAGAATCTCCTTTCTTGCCAAATGAAGCCTTAAGTCCTACACTCCAGAGCACTTCCCTCTTCCATGTGACAGCCTTGAGATATTGGAAGATGGCTCTCATATCTCCTCCCAGTCTCCTCTTTCCCAGGCTAAACATACCCAGCTTCTTCAACCATTCCTCATCAGGCTTGGTTTCCAGACACTTGATCATCTAGGTCGCCCTCCTCTGCATCTTTCCTAAATTGTAGCGCCCAGAATTGGACACAGAATTCCAGTTGTGATCTGACCACCCCACTATTCCACCCCACTATTTCCCAAACTGTTGGTTTCTATCTTTTATTTATTTGTTTGTTTATTAAAACTATTACTGTAGTCACTTGCTACCTGAATATCTCTAGGTTAGGGTTGCCCTACGTCTGGTTTTTCAACCTCAAACTTTCCCAAACTTTTTGTGTGGACTTTTATTTCTGGAAATATGACAACCCTATCTAAGTGACTTATATTTAAAAAAAAATATATGCACATCCATAATAACATAGGAGGAAGAGCAGGGGATCATATAATACATTAGCATTTCATGTACAAGACTGTGGTGTTGTTTTTTTCCATAAGCTGTATTTCGTAGCAAGCAACAATAGATAATGATATATCCAAAAATAGACAAAGCAATACCACCCTCCCACTAATTAGCAAATAAACAAAACCTCTATCCCTTACCGAGACCAAAAACCTTTCACACTGAACCAACAATTTTCCCACCCCACTCAAAAGTCTGATATCAGGCCAGCTGCTGAAAAATCTGCGCTAGGTGGGTCCAGCGTTCTCTTCCATGGATGGTCCAGCATCTTGCCTCTCCCTTCAGGGAGGGACAACAGCAAAGTAAAGCAAGGAGATGGCAAGTTTTACCTGATGTGCAGTTGTCCTGGTTACGGCTTCTCTCCTGCAGCTGAGAACTGCTTGTGAGGATCCTGAGGCCTTCAAAGCTGCGGCTGCCATAAGGTGGGACCAAGTACCTCTATCAGAAAACTGTATTCAGACCTAATTAAAGTGCCTCACTTGCTCAATTATTTGACCATTCCAGGAGCTATTTGTGTTTATAAGGACTTGCTCCAAACACTACAACTTTTCTATTGGCATGATTTACACTCAAATATTCATTGTGGCAAATCATCGCCCCCCCCCCCAATTTTAATAATTGCCTCATATCCACTTGTGATTGTGATAATGAAACCATATCATCTGCAGGCAGAGGTCTCCAAACTTTTTTCAAAGAGGGCCAGATTAGGATTGAAGTTGTTGAGTTTTTCTCTTTTTTTTACAATTTTACCCCAAAGTTGTTGAGTTTTTATAAAGATTAACTGACACAGGGGGCGGATTAAACTGACCAGTGTGCCGGATTAGGCCCCCGAAATGAACTTTGGACATGCCTGCCATATAGCAAAATGGGTACCTTATGAAATAAAACCAAGGCAGGAAAGTATTTTGATCGTTTAAGTTCAAGTATGACATCATTTACATATAGATTATATGAAAGGGGAGCTAATTCACAAACTCATCATACTCTCTTTGATGTTAGAATTTGAACTTAGAATACCTATTCTAGGTAATGACTTACTGTTTAAACAATGGCAAAAAAGATTCACCCAGGTTTTTATGGCGGGGGGGGGGGGGGAACAAAACCACATGTTAAACAAATTACTACAAGATGCAAAGGAAAGGGGGAGATTGGGTGTACCAAATCTGAAATTGCATTTTGTAAGCTGTTGTTTAATGTGGAGGAAGGAGTGGTTGACCTTGAGAAATGAGAGGCTCTTGGAGATAGAAGGACAGGACCTAACATTTGGATAGCATAGTTATTTGTGGTATGATAAAGTTAAAGTCCAGGCAGATTTTAAAAAAAATCACTTTAATAAAAGTGTCATATTAAGAATTTGGAATAAATACAAACCTAGACAGTGACAAAGGAGACCTATATGGATTTCACTGCAAGCAGCTTTCTGCAAAAAAGAAAAGAAAAGAAAAAGATGACAGGCAAAGAGAAATGGAAAACATACCAAGAACTGAGAGAATCGTATCAAGGGAATTAGAAAATTAAAACAAGGGAGCAATTAACAAGGGAAGGTTACAATCTTCATTGGTTCACTTACATGCAATTAGTAGAGACATTGAAACTGGATAAGAAGAATTTTGGTATTGAACAAGAAAATACAGACTTTGAAATTCAGCCGTGTACAGATGATTGAAGATGTTATTGCGAAAATGTATAAACTCTTGTTGAAATTCAAAACCAAAGAAGAACATGTTAAAGAATGCATGATTAAATGGGCAGAAAAATTTGGTTATAATAACAGTGGGAACATATGTGGACAAAGGGGTTAAAATCTACAATATGTTATGATCTTAAAGAGAATTTTTATAAAATGATGTATCCCTGGTATTTAACTCCTGAGAAACTATTTAGAATGTACAAAGGTGTTTCAAATATTTGCTGGAAGTGCCCAGAACATGGAGGGGCTTTTTGTCATGCTTGGTGGACGTGTAAACTGGCCATGTAAAAGTGCATGTATTGGATACAAATACATGCACTGACACAGTGGATTTTAAAGGTTAATATTCAATAGAAGCCATTGAAAAGGACAGTGGAAGATTACTCCAATATATGATTCCAACAGCGATATTGTTACATGCACAAAGATGGAAAGATATAGCCAAGGGTACCGAGGGACACACTCTGATCTCAGAATCTGAAGGGGTGGCAGGGAGGGGCCAGGCACTGCAACAGCTTCACAGCAGGTGCCAGGTCCCTCTGCCTTGATCTCCCCTCCCTCTTTGACTCCAAGGTCATGCAGTGCTTTACATGTACAGAAAGCTAGGGAAGCCCAAGGGTGAAGGACATCTCCCACCAGAGCTTGCATCTGCTTGGGAGATGTCCAGAAAAGGAGGTTTTGGAGGAGGAGGCAATGTCTTCACTAAGGGCAGCCATGCCCAAGTGATCTCTGTTGTACATTAATTTCCTGAATAAAACAGTTGACTTTACTTCGAGTCTCCGAGTCTCTCTGTCCTGTTGATGAACCTGCTCCCCTGACAGCCCCCTCACATCACGCCAGCCCCCTCATCAGAGCTAGTTCTGCCATTGGGCAGCAATGAGGCTGCTGCCTCGGGTGGCAGAACCCCCCAGATGGCACACCAATGGCAGAGAAGGACCATTGTCACTGGCACCAATTTTGGGCACTATTGCATCCATTTTGGGCGAGATCTCATCCCAAATTGGTGTGATCGTGTCTGAAATCAGTGCTAATGGTGGTGATGCTCCTTCACCTGAGGCAGATGCAGCAGGGTGCACAATGGCAGCAGTGTGAGTTATGGTGGTGGCAGGAATGCCAGGGCAAGCTGGCACTTCCCGTTTCACCTCAAGTGGCAAAATGGGATGTGCCACCCTACCCATCATGGAACTAGGAGAGGACACCATCTTGTCCTTTGCCTCGTGGGACAAGATAACTTGGGCCAGCACTGCCAGGAAGATGAATTAAGCTCCACCTGGCATGATCAAGAAATAGGTTTGATTAAGCTATAATTAATCATCTTCATTGCCATGAACTCTCAGAATTGCAGCCGTGCAGGGGGTCAAGACAGGCTGTCCTCTTTTGGCATATAACTCAAGAGTCAACCGGAGTGATTTATAATTAAATGGGCTTTTATTTGCACAACACATAAACATAAGCACCTGTTGAAGCCCTTTGTTAGATGGGAACATTAAAAACACACCTTTCTCATCAAGGGGTTATTATCCTCGGGTCTTGTTTGGATTTTTTTTTAAACTGAAGAATGTCAGAAGATCTAGGTGTGTTTAAAGGCAGAGAAGCATTCAAGGTGGCCTACATGGAAAGGTCAAACTTTGGAAGAGTCATCACCTGAATGTCATCATGTGCCAGGGTGCTGTCAAGGTGCTGTCAACCCTGACATCATGGCCTGGAAGAAATGTAGATAGTAAGCTTGTTTCAGTTCAGCAGCGGAACCAGTGACCTGGAGGGGTCAGGGGCTGGGCAGAGGAGGAGGAGGTGGTGGAGACCGCCTCCCTATCATGACCCTTCTAAGGAGGAGGAAGAGGAAGACAGTATCCATTCACAATAGGGGTTTGGGGAGGTCACAGCTCAGAGGCAGATGGGGGGGAGTTAGGAAATAATGGGAGAGGAGGAGCAGGCAGAGCCAGAGTAGCATTCCAGGCCCACCATCTCCCAGAACCTGGTGAGCCTTAAAAGTAGGAGAGCAAAGAGCTCAAAGACAGAGGGCATTTAGCTGCATCTGTAGAGGAGGCGATGATGATGACGAATGGGGAAGTGGGAGAGATGGGGGGGTGGGGTGGAGATTCACTCGGTACAACGCCATTATCCAAGAGGCTGGGTTCTATAGTCTCTCGTTAAAAAGTTTGAAATTAAAAAAGGGCTGTAAGAAACTTTTCCTTGTCTTTATACTTTCCTGGATAACCAGCTGGAGCCACTGATAGCATCCTGACAGCTGGGTGCTTTCCAGGAAGAAGCTGGAAACACGTCTTGTAGGCATTCTCCAGCTGTATCTTTTCCACGTTGAGCAGTTGGTTAGACTAGGCGGCCTTCCATGGTGCCCTCTAACTCTAAAATTCTATGGAGTAGCAGATTGGGTGGCACATTGGGACAGTATGTCCGACTGTTAACCAGAAAGCCAACCAGAAAGTTAACCAGAAAGTTAACCGACTGTTAAGCAGAAAGCCCTGTTAACCAGTTTGAGCCCACTAAGGGACAGCCATGGACAGGATTCTCGCACTACAGAGGGTTGATCTAGATTGGGATCCATTCCAACTCTACAACTCTATGATTCTTTGATTTCCTGCTACTGAGACTCTGGAAGTGTTGTTGACCACTATTGTCTACTCCAGGCATGCCCAACTCACAAGAGACTGTGGTCTACTCCCATTGTCATTGATCTGACCCATTGTCATTGGAGGGAAGAGGAGCGTGTGTGGGGTGGGTGGATTGCTCAAAGGAGGGAAGTGCCGAGAGTTATTGAGGGTTTTTTTTAGGGGAGGGGATTGAGTTTTTTAGCTTTTCCCCCATCACTTTTCCTGCGATCTACCAGGATCAGCTGGAGACCTACCGGTAGATCGTGATCTACTGTTGGACATCCCTGGTACTCCAATTATTTTCTATTCAGATGTTGCTGAACTGCAGCTTGCATCATCTCTGGTGATGGCTATCTTCTACCTCCACTACCAGAGGAGGTATCCTCCAGAACACATATTGCTGCGAATTGAGAGTAGGGATAATTGCTCTTGAGACTGGGTCCTGCTTGCAAGGTTCTCATAATGGCCAACATGAGCTGAGGATAGGAGCTGCAGACAAGCACAAAAGAAGACCCTGCTAGATCAGGCCAACGTCATGTCAAATTCAGGATCCTGTTCTCACAGTAGCCAACTAGCTGCCTGTGGCAAGCCTTCAAGCATGAGCTAAGAACATCAACGCTCTCTCCTCTTGTGATTCTCTGCAACTGACAGTCAAGGTATTCTAGCCATTGTGGCTAGAAGCTATTGATACCTCTATCCTCCATGAATTTATTGAATCCTCTTTTCAAGCTATCCATAAGTAAAGCCTGCTGGACCAGCATCAAGTCCAGAATCCTGTTCTCACCATGGCCACCCAGAAGCCTGCGGGAGACCCAGAAGCAGGAACCAAGCACAAGAACGCTCTTTCCCCTCCTGTGGCTCCAAGCAGCTGACACCCAGAAGCATTCCTGCCTCCAACTGTGGATGCAAAGGGACATCCATCAGGACTAGTAGCCGTTGATAGCTTTATCCTCCATGGCTTTGTCCATTCCATCCAAGTTGGTGGCCATCACTGCCTCCTATGGCAGTGAGTTCTGCAACTTGAATATGCTCTGCATGAAGAAGTAGACCCAATTTGAGCCAAAGATCCCCAGTCCCTGAAACATATACAAGCTTGTATCAGATGGAACAATATGGGTTCACGGATGCAATGGATGTCTGCCCAGGCAATGGGGATGCTTCAATCACCGACCCACTGAATTTCTGCCATCAATGTGGGGCAAGTGATAACTTAATTATACGCTGATGATCACAAGCGATAGACGCGCTGATGCACGCATCAAGGCAAACTATTAAAAGAGCTTGAAGCGGCAAACAGCAAATTTTGGTTGGCCCCAAATTAGTACTTTGCTGAAGTTTCTTCACATCTGCCTCCCCAAATCGTATATAAAGGAAGCTGCCTTGGTGCTTCTCTCCACAGCTTCTCCTAACCTGGAACAGCTTCTCTCACCTTCTTCACCTCAGAGAATTGGGTAAGTCAGACAGCGCCGAGAAGGGTCTGGGAAAAGGAGTTGGATATTGAGCTGGGCAGGGCTGGGAAAACTGTGACCCTGCAAGTGTCACTGGACTCCAGCTCCCATCAGTACTAGCCAAGACGGCTGATGGTCAGGGGTGATGGGAGTTGTAGTCCAGGCCTGTGGAACCTGTGGCTCTCCAGATACTGTTGGACCCAGCATACTTGGCCAATGGTCATGGATGGTAGGAACAGCATTCTTGGACTCCAGCTCCCAGCAACCCCAGCCACCAGCATAGTCAAAGGCCAGGGATTATGGGATCTGTAGTTCAACCATGTTTTTGAACTCCAACTCTCAAATGGCCATGGATGATGAAAGTTATATTTCAGCAACTTCTGAAGGCCCACATGTCTCACCACCCCTAAACTATGGGACGGATTACAAATATTGACTCGGGGTGTGGGTGCACTTGGAAGGCCAGCAGCTCAGTGATAGAATTCATCCCTTGAGTGCAGAAGGTGCAAGGATCAATACCCACAATTGCCAGTTAAATGGATTTGGGGAAGCAAAACTAGGAAAGTCATACCTTTGCTTGAGACCTTGGTGATATTCTGTAACTCAAGGCAGACAGTAGTCCAGACCAATGGCCAGATTCAGTAGAAAGTAGTTTTCTTTGTCCCTCCTTTCTGTGACAGTCTTAATAGATGTGTATCTATTAAATTCAACTAAACAGAATTTTATTAAGTTGAAGTATTAATTGGCATGTAATAGATGTGAACCAAGAGTGGCTTAAGTTGGTGGGGGGGGGGGCTATTTGGCAGGAGTGGGTGGCTATTAGTCAACAACCTTCGGGATTAGAGAGTGCATAGTCTCAGTACCAGTCTCTGGAGAATACAAACAGGATTTTGCTGCCTATTTGTGGGCTTCCTATACATATCTGATTGGTCTTCTCCAATAGTACTTAAGATCAATGGTTCAGAGTGGGTTGACTATAGCAGGGTTCTCCAACACGGTACCTTCCATGTGTTTGCAAACCCCATGGGTCTCATTCAATGTGGCCAAGGGTCAAGGATGATGGCAGCAAAGATCTTCAATCTTGAGTCCCCAGATGTTGCTAGACCACAGTTTCAGTCAACCCCAGTCAGCTTAGCTGACAGGCAGATATGATAGGACTTGTAGTGTATTTGCACAAAGTCCCACTGAATTCATGGGATGGACTGTTTTAAGATTACAGTGGTACCTCGGGTTACAAACACTTCAGGTTACAAATTCCGCTAAACCGGAAGTACTACCTCGGGTTGAGAACTTTGCCCCAGGATGAGAATGGAAATCAAGTGCCGGTGGCCCCATTGGCAAAAGCTAATGGTTAAGAACCGTATCAGGTTAAGAACGGACCTTCGGAACGAATTAAGTTTGTAACCTGAGGTACCACTGCACACTGCACATATTCTCTGCATTAGAACATGGACTATTTTTAACCCTGTCTCTCTCTGTCATTTTCCTTTAGAACTTCCACCCTCACTGCTAAGATGGTCTCTGGAAGCGGCTGTGGTTTCACCTGCGAGTCTCAATGCCCCCCTCACCATGTGGGCATCCAGCCGCCCCCTTTCTGCATCACTGTCCCAGGGCCCATCATGAGCTGTGCCAATGATTCATGTGCCGTGTCAACTGATGCACCTTGCTGCGGCTATGGGGGTTATGGGGGCTACGGCGGCGGCTGGGGTGGCTTTGGAGGCCATGGAGGCTTTGGCGGTTACGGCGGGTATGGCGGATACGGCGGCTATGGTGGCCGGGGATGTGGATTCGGACCACGGTGTGCCGGAGGCTATGGAGTTTGTGGATGGTGAGGACGGGAACTGATCGGCAAAGAAGATGGCTTCAGCATGGACAATAGATCTCCTGTTTCTGCTTTTATGAAGGGCTAAGTAAGCACTCGCTGTTTCAGAAGAAGCAGTGAGTGTTCAGGTCCTCTGAAGAGCAGATCCACCTTTCCTTTCACTTCTCCGAAGATGTCGAGCTATTTCCCCACCATGACTACCACCTTCTTCTTGCTGCCTTGCTTTGGGATCAAAACGGCATGTTGACCGCAATGACTTGCTTGCTTTGCTTAGCTGGTGTAAGGGAATCGATGGCAGTGAGCTGCCTTCCTGGTCAATGCAAGGCTCTTTTGGTACTACCAGCAGATGCAAAGCTTAGTGAAGAACCATCACTACTAGTTTCCTGACCTGTTGGCTGTAGGTGAACCTCCATCAGCTAAGTTTTACTCAGAAGAGACATACTGAAAGTTAATGAAGCAAAGTTAGTGATCTCTATTAACTTTAATGGGTCAACTCTGAGTAGGATTAGAATGGGATACAACCCTGTACAGTATCTGTAATACGTGGAGAAGCAATAGCAATTCAGGGTCATTGCAAAGATGACACCAAGATAAATGCTTGTGCTCTGAACAATTTAATACCAATGTTATTCCCTCTGTTCTTGGTGATCATTTTAGGCTGCAATCCTATACGTGTTGCCCTGGAAGTAAGCCCTGCTGAACTCAGTTTGGCTTACTCCTAAGTCAACATGCATAGGATGGCCTGTTAGTGAATGACTTATGATACGTAGTTGTTGCAGGAACTGGGTGATCTCTGGAAGAATGTTGGGAGGGGCCTTAAATGAGACCAGATTAAAATGGGGCTTGGTACAGAGCAAGTTCTTGGATTTGATACCACCGAATAAGAAACTACTAGTGTGTGTTCATACTACTGTTAGTTCATTTGCACTCTTGTTATGCTTTTTCCTGCCATTTGTACCCTCTGCACATTCCCTATATTAAAATCCCTAGTCTTCATCAAAGCAATATGAGTACTTGTCTTTATTATTATCATTTAGCATTTCAATCAGGGTTTTGGCACAGAAACTCCTTTGGTTGCCCTGTCGGGAGAGAGACAAGGGAAATGTGTCCCTGTTAATTCTCCTCACACTCTTAGTGACTTTCAATACCACCCGGGTCAAAGACCCAGTTTGGCACCCCACAGACATTTGCGCGCGCGCGCACACACACACACACACACACACTCACGGGTGGCGCTGTGGTCTAAATCACTGAGCCTCATGGGCTTGCTGATCAGAAGGTCAGCATTTTGAATCCCCGTGACGCAGTGAGTTCCCGTTGCTTTGTCCCAGCTCCTGCCAACCTAGCGTTTTGAAAGCATGCTAGTGCAAGTAGATAAATAGGTATTACTGTGGCAGGAAGGAAAATGGTGTTTCCATGCACTCTGGTTTCCGTCACAGTGTCCTGTTGTGCAAGAAGTGGTTTAGTCATGCTGGCCACATGACTTGGAAAGCTGTCTACAGACAAATGCCACCTCCCTCGGCCTGAAAGCGAGATGAGCGCTGCAACCCCATAGTCGTCTTTAACTGGACTCAACTATCCAGGGGTCCTTCTTTACCTTTTTACACACACACACACACACACACACACACACACACACACACACACACACTCCTCTGGAGGCTTCGCCCAATGATGCTTGGGGAGTGTTCTTTAGTCTTGTGGAGCCTTCCGCGTGGGTTTCCTCAGAGCTCAATGTTATCCCTCATGCTGTTTAACATCTGCATGAAACTACTGAGTAGGGCATGGGTAGGCAAACTAAGGCCCGGGGGCTGGATCCAGCTCAATTGCCTTCTAAATCCAGCCTGCGGATGGTCTGGGAATCAGCGTGTTTTACATGAGTAGAATGTGTCCTTTTATTTCAAATGCATCTCTGGGTTATTTGTGGGGCATAGGAATTCGTTCATTCCCCCCCCCCATATAGTCTGCCCCCCCATGGTCTGAGGGACAGTGGACCGGCCCCTGCTGAAAATGTTTGCTGACCCCTGGAGTTGGGTCATCTGAGAACCTTGTCAGCAATAGGCTTATGACAAGCAGCTCTGCTTCTCATTCACATTTGCAGGAGTGGAAGTGGATGTAGCCGGTGCTATTTTTCTAGAAAAAGAGGTGCCAGAACTCACCATGAACACCTCCCTCCATCTCTTAGAATGGCATTGGCACCCACCCGAAAGGTGCTGGAACTGAGTTCCTCTGAGTTCCCCCTGAAAAAAGCCCTGAGTGTACCATTGCTTTGCCTCAGTGATGGGCTGGATGAGAGCCAACAAACTGAAGTTCAATCCAGATAAGACAGAGGCACTGTTAATGGGTGGTTCCTTAGATTGGGTGGATGGGAGGTGGCCTGCTCTTGATGGGATGACCCTTCCTCAGAAGGAGCAGGTTTGGAGCTTGAGGGTACTTCTGAATCCACTGCTGTTGCTTGAGGCTCAGGTGGCCTCAGTGGCCCAGACTGCCTTCCATCTGCTTTGGCTGGTGACCCAGTTATGCCCCTATCTGGATGGGGGTAGCCTATCTTCTGTGGTCTATGCTCTGGTAACTTCTAGGTTGGATTCTGGCAAGGCATTAGGGCTGCTTCTAAATTTGGTCCAGAAGCTTCAGCTCGTACAGAATTCAGTGGCCAGGTTGCTCACTGGGACAAGACGGTTTGAGCATCTTACACAAATCCTGGCCCAACTGCGCTGGCTGCCAATTAACTTCCAGGCCGAATTCAAAGTCCTGGTTTTGAACTATAAACCCTTTAATGGCTCAGGACCACAATATCTCAAGGACTGCCTCTCTCCATATGAACCTACCCAGACTCATCTGAGGCCCTTCTCTGTGTGCTGCCTGCATGCAAGGTCCAGAGGGCAGCAACATAAGAACAGCCTTTTCTGCAGTGGCTCCTTGATTGTGGAATTCTCTCCCCAGGGAAGGAGTGAAAATTGAGTTGGAGCACTTTAAAAGGGTACTGCAGCATATAGGGGCCAGGAGAAAACCACAAAGGGTCCCAGCAGCTGAAATGAGAGATGCAAATAGACGGCTTTACTCACAGTGTTTCAGGGGGACTCCCTTCAGGGACCCTCCCCCAGTCATCCTGACCAGCACTTCGCCCAGTGATAGCGCTAGCAGAGGGTCAGGAGGAGGGAATGAGGGATGGAGCGGAGTGGAGAGGGGGCTCTCAGACCTAATTAAAGTGCCTCACTTGCTCAATTATTTGACCATTCCAGGAGCCATTTGTGTTCATAAGGACTTGCTCCAAACACTACAACTTTTCTATTGGCATGATTTACACTCAAATATTCATTGTGGCAAATCATCGCCCCCCAATTTTAATAATTGCCTCATATCCACTTGTGATTGTGATAATGAAACCATATCATCTACAGGCAGAGGTCTCCAAACTTTTTTCAAAGAGGGCCAGATTAGGATTGAAGTTGTGGAGCTTTTCTTTTTTTTTACGATTTTACCCCAAAGTTGTTGAGCTTTTATAAAGATTAACTGACACAGGGGATGGATTAAACTGACCAGCAGGCTGGATTGGGCCCCCGAAATGAACTTTGGACATCCCTGCCATAAAGCAAAATGGGTACAGTATGGAATAAAACCAAAGCAGGAAAGTATTTTGATCGTTTAAGTTCACGTATGACATCATTTACATATAGATTATATGAAAGGGGAGCTAATTCACAAACTCATCATACTCTCTTTGATGTTAGAATTTGAACTTAGAATACCTATTCTAGGCAATGACTTGCTGTTTAAACAATGGCAAAAAAGATTTATCCAGGTTTTTATTGCAAGGGGGGGGGGACAAAACCACATGTTAAACAAATTACTACAAGATGCAAAGGAAAGGGGGAGATTGGGTGTACCAAATCTGAAATTGCATTTTGTAGCCTGTTGTTTAATGTGGATGAAGGAGTGGTTGACCTTGAGAAATGAGAGGCTCTTGGAGATAGAAGGATAGGACCTAACGTTTGGATAGCATAGTTATTTGTGGTATGATAAAATTAAAGTTCAGGCAAACTTTAAAAAATCACCTTAATAGAAGTGCTATATTAAGAATTTGGAATAAATACAAACCTAGGTTGTGACAAAGGAGACCTATATGGATTTCACTGCAAGCAGCTTTCTGCAAAAAAGAAAAGAGAAAAAAAGATGACAGGCAAAGAGAAATGGAAAACATACCAAGAACTGAGAGAATTGTATCAAGAGAATTAGAAAATTAAAACAAGGGAGCAATTAACAAGGGAAGGTTACAATCTTCATTGGTTCACTTACATGCAATTAGTAGAGACATTGAAACTGGATAAAAAGAATTTTGGTATAGAACAAGAAAATACAGACTTTGAAATTCAGCCGTGTACAGATGATTGAAGATGTTATTGCGAAAATGTATAAACTCTTGTAGAAATTCAAAACCAAAGAAGAACATGTTAAAGAATGCATGATTAAATGGGCAGAAATTTTTGGTTATAATAACAGTGGGAACATATGTGGACAAAGGGGTTGAAATCTACAATATGTTATGATCTTAAAGAGAATTTTTATAAAATGACTAGCTGACCCGGCCACGCGTTGCTGTGGTTTTTTCCTGTGATCCCCCCCACCCTGTCCCGGTCCATGACGTATCCTGCCCCTCCTCCCTGCACCCTGGCTCATCCCTGTGTTTCAGTAGGATACCCTTCCCTCTGTTGTCCCTGGGGAGTGTTGGCCCCTCCCCCATGTATCTCCATACCTTGGCCCCCACCCTTGGAGAAGGAACTGTTAGGTTCTGGGTTCTATTTCCCAGCATGCACTTTTGTCTGAGCCCTCTGTTGTACCTGGGGAGTGTTGGCCCCTACCCCCGGTATCTTCCTACATTGGCCCCCACCCATAGCTGCCAAGTCTCCCGTCTTCCCCGGGAAACCCCCGTTTTTCCAGCTGATCCCAGCCGAAAAAACGGAATTTTTTGTTTCTTCCCGGTTTATTGTGGTGCGGTGGCAATTTTGGAACTGGGCAGAGCATTCTCAGAAGCAACTTTTGATGCCGCTTTGCCCAGTTCCAAAATGGCTGCAGCGCGACTTCTGGTGTGGCCGCCATTTTGGAACAGGGCAGAGCAGCATCAAAAGTAGCTTCTGAGCATGCTCCGCCCAGTTCCAAAATGGCAGCAGCGCTACTTCCGGTCTGCTACTTCCGGTCCAGTCCCTTATTTCTCAGGCCCGAACTTGGCAGCTATGTTTGGAGAAGGAACTGTCAGTTTCTGGGTTCCAATGCCCAGTATTTACTTTTGTGTGAGCCCTCTGTTGCCCCCTGCCCCCTGTATCTCCATACATTGGTCCCTGTGCACGCATCGTGAACATTTCTATATATTTATATTAAGGATCGGGGGTGATGATGCGCCCTGGGACCCAGAGAACTACTTTTAAAATCCTGACTGGGGGGGGTCAAATAGCGAAGCCCCACAGCCCTGTATCAACAGACAGGCCCAGACAGAAGGAGGGGGTCATATGGGCCACTTGGCGCGGGCCTCCGAATCCAAAGGGGGCCTCGGTCAGCATATTCACAATCAGTAAAATGAAAAAAAGTAACAAAAGGATTAAAAACAGAGTCACATTATCTACCTGGCCCGGGCCTCTGTCTGGCCCTGCAAGGGCCTGGCAACAGAAGGTGCGTTATGAAGCAACCGAGTTGTTCAGTTCCATAAAAAACCCAGGAAGTGGCAAGGGGAAGGTAGGGGATTGTAAATCGAGGGGGTTGGAATCGGGCACTGCAAATATCTGAGGACTTAAACTGGGGAGAGAAACTGCATGGTTGTTTTTTTAAAAAAAAAAGACGCAGAGGGTTGCATTCAGTCGTAGTATATGTGAAATGGAGGGTAATAGCCCCCCTTCAGATCCCCCTGAGCCTCAGAGTCCCCCTGAGTCGAGGCGAGATACTGTGGAGACGGCAGGTTTCATCCCTGTGTCTCCCCCCACCCTGTTCTGACCCATTACATATCCCTGCCTTCTATTCATTGGACCTTGTTGCTGGAAAAGGCCTGTTTTCAGTTGAAACAAAATAAAAAAATTCCTTCCAGCAGCTGCTTAAAGACCAACTAAGGTGCTGCTGGAAGGATTTTTTTTATTTTGTTTTGACTACGTCAGACGTTGTGGCTAATCCCTGTGACTGCCCCCACGTGTCCCGATCCATGATCTATTCTGTTTGCCCCCCCCCCGCCGTGACTGGCGTATCTCATGACGTTTTGAAGGATGGTATTTATTTTTGTCTTGTGGTTATTTGGTGGGGGAATTGGGGGGGTAGTGCTGCTAAATTGTAAAGTAAAAACCCCTTGCCGTGCCCCCAAGTGCGTTGCTGTGGGTTATCCCCCTCCCCGGGCCTAGTGGAGGGCTGGCAGCCTGTCAGGGGCCTAAAACAAAGGCCTAGATAATGGCCGCCTTGGTGTGTTTCAGTTGCTTGGTTGATGATGATGTCATTCGGTTTGTGGGTGTGGCTTCGATTTCTCAGGAAGGGAGGTGGTGTACTGTGGGAGGAATTCCACTTGAGGGCGCTGTTTGACTTGGTGGGAAACCAGGTCTGTACCTGCGCAGGTGTGCAATTTGAGGGATTTTTGCCCCCCAAAACGCGCGGGGAGTGGCCTGGATCGTTGTGTCAAAATTTCAGGACGATCGGTCAAGCGGTTACGGAGAAAAGTGGAACCTGGATTTTGACGATTTTTACATTTATATATATATGTATGTATCACTGGTATTTAACTCCTGAGAAACTATTTAGAATGTACGAAGGTGTTTCAAATATTTGCTGGAAGTGCCCAGAACATGGAGGGACTTCTTGTCATGCTTGGTGGACGTGTAAACTGGTCATGTAAAAGTGCATGTATTGGATACAAATACATGCACTGACACAAGTAGATTTCAAAGGTTAATATTCAATAGAAGCCATTGAAAAGGACAGTGGAAGATTACTCCAATATATGATTCCAACAGCGATATTGTTACATGCACAAAGATGGAAAGATATAGCCAAGGGTACCAAGGGACACACTCTGATCTCAGAATCTGAAGCAGGGACAGGGAGGGGCCAGGCACTGCAACAGCTTCACAGCAGGTGCCAGGTCCCTCTGCCTTGATCTCCCCTCCCTCTTTGACTCCAAGGTCATGCAGTGCTTTACATGTACAGAAAGCTAGGAAAGCCCAAGGGTGAAGGACATCTCCCACCAGAGCTTGCATCTGCTTGGGAGATGTCCAGAAAAGGAGGTTTTGGAGGAGGAGGAGGAGGAGGAGGAGGAGGAGGAGGAGGAGGAGGAGGAGGAGGAGGAGGAGGAGGAGGAGATGTCTTCACTAAGGGCAGCCATGCCCAAGTGATCTCTGTTGTACATTAATTTCCTGAATAAAACAGTTGACTTTACTTTGAGTCTCCGAGTCTCTCTGTCCTGTTGATGAACCTGCTCCCCTGACAGCCCCCTCACATCACGCCAGCCCCCTCATCAGAGCTAGTTCTGCCATTGGGCAGCTATGAGGCTGCTGCCTCGGGTGGCAGAACCCCCCAGATGGCACACCTGTGGGCATCCTGCCTGCCCTTGCCCCTCCACCAATGGCAGAGAAGCACCATTGTCACCGGCGCCAATATTGGGCACTATTGCATCCATTTTGGGCGAGATCTCATCCCAAATTGGTGTGATCGTGTCTGAAATCAGTGCTAATGGTGGTGATGCTCCCTCACCTGAGGCAGATGCAGCAGGGTGCACAATGGCAGCAGTGTGAGTTATGGTGGTGGCAGGAATGCCAGGGCAGGCTGGCACTTCCCGTTTCACCTCAAGTGGCAAAATGGGATGTGCCACCCTACCCATCATGGAACTAGGAGAGGACACCATCTTGTCCTTTGCCTCGTGGGACAAGATAACTTGGGCCAGCACTGCCAGGAAGATGAATTAAGCTCCACCTGGCATGATCAAGAAATAGGTTTGATTAAGCTATAATTAATCATCTTCATTGCCATGAACTCTCAGAATTGCAGCCGTGCAGGGGGTCAAAACAGGCTGTCCTCTTTTGGCATATAACTCAAGAGTCAACCGGAGTGATTTATAATTAAATGGGCTTTTATTTGCACAACACATAAACATAAGCACCTGTTGAAGCCCTTTGTTAGATGGGAGCATTAAAAACACACCTTTCTCATCAAGGGGTTATTATCCTCGGGTCTTGTTTGGATTTTTTTTTTAAACTGAAGAATGTCAGAAGATCTAGGTGTGTTTAAAGGCAGAG
This sequence comes from Zootoca vivipara, assembly GCF_963506605.1. Classification (NCBI taxonomy): domain Eukaryota; kingdom Metazoa; phylum Chordata; class Lepidosauria; order Squamata; family Lacertidae; genus Zootoca; species Zootoca vivipara. Next base: position 40,425,381 of record NC_083292.1, read on the forward strand.
AAGCATTCAAGGTGGCCTACATGGAAAGGTCAAACTTTGGAAGAGTCATCACCTGAATGTCATCATGTGCCAGGGTGCTGTCAAGGTGCTGTCAACCCTGACATCATGGCCTGGAAGAAATGTAGATAGTGAGCTTGTTTCAGTTCAGCAGCGGAACCAGTGACCTGGAGGGGTCAGGGGCTGGGCAGAGGAGGAGGAGGTGGTGGAGACCGCCTCCCTATCATGACCCTTCTAAGGAGGAGGAAGAGGAAGACAGTATCCATTCACAACAGGGGTTTGGGGAGGTCACAGCTCAGAGGCAGATGGGGGGGAGTTAGGAAATAATGGGAGAGGAGGAGCAGGCAGAGCCAGAGTAGCATTCCAGGCCCACCATCTCCCAGAACCTGGTGAGCCTTAAAAGTAGGAGAGCAAAGAGCTCAAAGACAGAGGGCATTTAGCTGCATCTGTAGAGGAGGCGATGATGATGACGAATGGGGAAGTGGGAGAGATGGGGGGGTGGGGTGGAGATTCACTTGGGACAATGCCATTATCCAAGAGGCTGGGTTCTATAATCTCTCTTTGAAAAGTTTGAAATAAAAAAGGACTGTAAGAAACTTTTCCTTGTCTTTATACTTTCCTGGATAACCAGCCGGGGCCACTGATAGTATCCTGACAGCTGGGTGCTTTCCAAGAAGAAGCTGGAAACACGTCTTGCAGGCATTCTCCAGCTGTATCTTTTCCACGTTGAGCAGTTGGTTAGACTAGGCGGCCTTCCATGGTGCCCTCTAACTCTAAAATTCTATGGAGTAGCAGATTGGGTGGCACATTGGGACAGTATGTCCGACTGTTAACCTACTGTTGGACATCCCTGGTACTCCAATTTTTTCTGTTCAGATGTTGCTGAACTGCAGTTTGCATCATCTCTGGTGATGGCTATCTTCTACCTCCACTACCAGAGGAGGTATCCTCCAGAACACATATTGCTGCGAATTGAGAGTAGGGATAATTGCTCTTGAGACTTGGTCCTGCTTGCAAGGTTCTCATAATGGCCAACATGAGCTGAGGATAGGAGCTGCAGTCAAGCACAAAAGAAGACCCTGCTAGATCAGGCCAACGAAACATCAAATTCAGGATCCTGTTCTCACAGTAGCCAACTAGCTGCCTGTGGCAAGCCTTCAAACATGAGCTGAGAACATCAACGCTCTCTCCTCTTGTGATTCTCTGCAACTGACAGTGAAGGTATTCCAGCCATTGTGGCTAGAAGCTATTGATACCTCTATCCTCCATGAATTTATTGAATCCTCTTTTCAAGCTATCCATAAGTAAAGCCTGCTGGACCAGCATCAAGTCCAGAATCCTGTTCTCACCATGGCCACCCAGAAGCCTGCGGGAAACCCAGAAGCAGGAACCAAGCACAAGAACGCTCTTTCCCCTCCTGTGGCTCCAAGCAGCTGACACCCAGAAGCATTCCTGCCTCCAACTGTGGATGCAAAGGGACATCCATCAGGACTAGTAGCCGTTGATAGCTTTATCCTCCATGGCTTTGTCCATTCCATCCAAGTTGGTGGCCATCACTGCCTCCTATGGCAGTGAGTTCTGCAACTTGAATATGCTCTGCACGAAGAAGTAGACCCAATTTGAGCCAAAGATCCCCAATCCCTGAAACATATACAAGCTTGTATCAGATGGAACAATATGGGTTCACGGATGCAATGGATGTCTGCCCAGGCGATGGGGATGCTTCAATCACCGACCCACTGGATTTCTGCCATCAATGTGGGGCAAGTGATAACTTAATTATACACTGATGATCACAAGCGATAGACGCGCTGATGCACGCATCAAGGCAAACTATTAAAAGAGCTTGAAGCGGCAAACAGCAAATTTTGGTTGGCCCCAAATTAGTACTTTGCTGAAGTTTCTTCACATCTGCCTCCCCAAATCGTATATAAAGGAAGCTGCCTTGGTGCTTCTCTCCACAGCTTCTCCTAACCTGGAACAGCTCCTCTCACCTTCTTCACCTCAGAGAATTGGGTAAGTCAGACAGCGCCGAGAAGGGTCTGGGAAAAGGAGTTTGATATTGAGCTGGGCAGGGCTGGGAAAACTGTGACCCTGCAAGTGTCACTGGACTCTAGCTCCCATCAGTACTAGACAAGATGGCTGATGGTCAGGGGTGATGGGAGTTGTAGTCCAGGCCTGTGGAACCTGTGGCTCTCCAGATACTGTTGGACCCAGCATACTTGGCCAATGGTCATGGATGGTGGGAACAGCATTCTTGGACTCCAGCTCCCAGCAACCCCAGCCACCAGCATAGTCAAAGGCCAGGGATTATGGGATCTGTAGTTCAACAATGTTTTTGAACTTCAACTCTCAAATGGCCATGGATGATTAAAGTTATATTTCAGCAACTTCTGGAGGCCCACATGTCTCACCACCCCTATACTATGGGACGGATTACAAATATTGACTGGGGGGGGTTGTGCACTTGGAAGGCCAGCAGCTCAGTGATAGAATTAATCCCTTGAGTGCAGAAGGTGCAAGGATCAATACCCACAATTGCCAGTTAAATGGATTTGGGGAAGCAAAACTAGGAAAGTCATACCTTTGCTTAAGACCTTGGTGATATTCTGTAACTCAAGGCAGACAGTAGTCCAAACCAATGGCCAGATTCAGTAGAAAGTAGTTTTCTTTGTCCCTCCTTTCTGTGACAATCTTAATAGATGTGTATCTATTAAATTCAACTAAACAGAATTTTATTAAGTTGAAGTATTAATTGGCATGTAATAGATGTGAACCAAGAGTGGCTTAAGTTGGTGGGGGGGGCTATTTGGCAGGAGTGGGTGGCTATTAGTCAACAACCTTCGGGATTAGAGAGCGCATAGTCTCAGTACCAGTCTCTGGAGAATACAAACAGGATTTTGCTGCCTATTTGTGGGCTTCCTATACATATCTGATTGGTCTTCTCCAACAGTACTTAAGATCAATGGTTCAGAGTGGGTTGACTATAGCAGGGTTCTCCAACACGGTACCTTCCATGTGTTTGCAAACCCCATGGGTCTCAGTCAATGTGGCCAAGGGTCAAGGATGATGGCAGCAAAGGTCTTCAACCTTGAGTCCCCAGATGTTGCTAGACCACAGTTTCGCTCAACCCCAGTCAGCTTAGCTGACAGCCAGATATGATGGGACTTGTAGTGTATTTGCACAAAGTCCCACTGAATTCATGGGATGGACTGTCTTAAGATTACAGTGGTACCTCGGGTTACAAAAATTTCAGGTTTCAAATTCTGCTAAACCAGAAGTACTACCTCGGGTTGAGAACTTTGCCGCAGGATGAGAATGGAAATCGTGTGCCGGTGGCCCCATTGGCAAAAGCTAATGGTTAAGAACCGTATCAGGTTAAGAACGGACCTTCGGAACGAATTAAGTTTGTAACACGAGGTACCACTGCACACTGCACATATTCTCTGCATTAGAACATGGACTTATTTTTCACCCTGTCTCTCTCTGTCATTTTCCTTTAGAACTTCCACCCTCACTGCTAAGATGGTCTCTGGAAGCGGCTGTGGTTTCACCTGCGAGTCTCAATGCCCCCCTCACCATGTGGGCATCCAGCCGCCCCCTTTCTGCATCACTGTCCCAGGGCCCATCATGAGCTGTGCCAATGATTCATGTGCCGTGTCAACTGATGCACCTTGCTGCGGCTATGGGGGTTATGGGGGCTACGGCGGCGGCTGGGGTGGCTTTGGAGGTCATGGAGGCTTTGGCGGTTACGGCGGATACGGCGGATACGGCGGCTCTGGTGGCCGGGGATGTGGATTCGGATCACGGTGTGCCGGAGGCTATGGAGTTTGTGGATGGTGAGGACGGGAGCTGATCGGCAAGGAAGATGGCTTCAGCATGGACAATAGATCTCCTGTTTCTGCTTTTATGAAGGGCTAAGTAAGCACTCGCTGTTTCAGAAGAAGCAGTGAGTGTTCAGGTCCTCTGAAGAGCGGATCCACCTTTCCTTTCACTTCTCCGAAGATATCGAGCTATTTCCCCAACATGACTACCACCTTCTTTTTGCTGCCTTGCTTTGGGATCAAAACGGCATGTTGACCGCAATGACTTGCTTGCTTTGCTTAGCTGGTGTAAGGGAATCGATGGCAGTGAGCTGCCTTCCTGGTCAATGCAAGGCTCTTTTGGTACTACCAGCAGATGCAAAGCTTAGTGAAGAAGCATCACTACTAGTTTCCTGACCTGTTGGCTGTAGGTGAACCTCCATCAGCTAAGTTTTACTCAGAAGAGACATACTGAAAGTTAATGAACCAAAGTTAGTGACCTCTATTAACTTTAATGGGTCAACTCTGAGTAGGATTAGCATGGGATACAACCCTGTACAGTATCTGTAATACGTGGAGAAGCAATAGCAATTCAGGGTCAATGCAAAGATGACACCAAGATAAATGCTTGTACTCTGAACAATTTAATACCAATGTTATTCCCTCTGTTCTTGGTGATCATTTTAGGCTGCAATCCTATACGTGTTGCCCTGGAAGTAAGCCCTGCTGAACTCAGTTTGGCTTACTCCTAAGTCAACATGCATAGGAGTGCCCTGTTAGTGAATGACTGATGATACGTAGTTGTTGCAGGAACTGGGTGATCTCTGGAAGAATGTTGGGAGGGGCCTTAAATGAGACCAGATTAAATGGGGCTTGGTACAGAGCAAGTTCTTGGATTTGATACCACCGAATAAGAAACTACTAGTGTGTGCTCATACTACTGTTAGTTCATTTGCACTCTTGTTATGCTTTTTCCTGCCATTTGTACCCTCTGCACATTCCCTATATTAAAATCCCTAGTCTTCATCAAAGCAATATGAGTACTTGTCTTTATTATTATCATTTAGCATTTCAATCAGGGTTTTGGCACAGAAACTACTTTGGTTGCCCTGTCGGGAGAGAGACAAGGGAAATGTGTCCCTGTTAATTCTCCTCACACTCTTAGTGACTTTCAATACCACCTGGGTCAAAGACCCAGTTTGGCACCCCCCACACATTTGCGCGCGCGCGCACGCACACACACACACACGGGTGGCGCTGCGGTCTAAACCACTGAGCCTCATGGGCTTGCTGATCAGAATGTCAGCATTTTGAATCCCCGTGACGCAGTGAGTTCCCGTTGCTTTGTCCCAGCTCCTGCCAACCTAGCGTTTTGAAAGCATGCTAGTGCAAGTAGATAAATAGGTATTACTGTGGCAGGAAGGTAAATGGTGTTTCCATGCACTCTGGTTTCCGTCACAGTGTCCTGTTGTGCAAGAAGTGGTTTAGTCATGCTGGCCACATGACTTGCAAAGCTGTCTACAGACAAATGCCAGCTCCCTCGGCCTGAAAGCGAGATGAGCGCTGCAACCCCATAGTCGCCTTTAACTGTCCAGCGGTCCTTCTTTACCATCTCTCTCTCTCTCTTTCTCTCTCTCTCTCTCTCTCTCTCTCTCTCTCCCCCCCCCCCTCTGGAGGCTTCGCCCAATGATGCTTGGGGAGTGTTCTTTAGTCTTGTGGAGCCTTCCATGTGGGTTTCCTCAGCGTTCACTGTTATCCCTCATGTTGTTTAATATCTGCATGAAACTACTGAGTAGGGCATGGGTATGCAAACTAAGGCCCGGGAGCTGGATCCAGCTCAATCGCCTTCTAAATCCGGCCTGCGGACAGTCCGGGAATCAGCGTGTTTTACATGAGCAGAATGTGTCCTTTTATTTCAAATGCATCTCTGGGTTATTTGTGGGGCATAGGAATTCGTTCAATTCCCCCCCCATATAGTCCTGCCCCCCACACGGTCTGAGGGACAGTGGACCGGCCCCTGCTAAAAGTGTTTGCTGACCCCTGGAGTTGGGTCATCTGAGAACCTTGTCAGCAATAGGCTTATGACAAGCAGCTCTGCTTCTCATTCACATTTGCAGGAGTGGAAGTGGATGTAGCCGGTGCTATTTTTCTAGAAAAAGAGGTGCCAGAACTCACCATGAACACCTCCCTCCATCTCTTAGAATGGCATTGGCACTCACCCGAAAGGTGCTGGAACTGAGTTCCTCTGAGTTCCCCCTGAAAAGCCCCTGAGTGTACCATAGCTTTGCCTCAGTGATGGGCTGGATGAGAACCAACAAACTGAAGTTCAATCCAGATAAGACAGAGGCACTGTTAATGGGTGGTTCCTTAGATTGGGTGGATGGGAGGTGGCTGCTCTTGATGGGATGACCCTTCCTCAGAAGGAGCAGGTTTGGAGCTTGAGGGTACTTCTGAATCCACTGCTGTTGCTTGAGGCTCAGGTGGCCTCAGTGGCCCAGACTGCCTTCCATCTGCTTTGGCTGGTGACCCAGTTATGCCCCTATCTGGATGGGGGTAGCCTATCTTCTGTGGTCTATGCTCTGGTAACTTCTAGGTTGGATTCTGGCAAGGCATTAGGGCTGCTTCTAAATTTGGTCCAGAAGCTTCAGCTCGTACAGAATTCAGTGGCCAGCTCGTTAACTGGGACAAGACGGTTTGAGCATCTTGCACAAATCCTGGCCCAACTGCGCTGGCTGCCAATTAACTTCCAGGCCCAATTCAAAGTGCTGGTTTTGACTCATAAAGCGTTTAATGGCTCAGGACCACAATATCTCAAGGACTGCCTCTCTCCATATGAACCTACCCAGACTCATCTGAGGCCCTTCCCTGTGTGCTGCCTGCATGCAAGGTCCAGAGGGCAGCAACATAAGAACAGCCTTTTCTGCAGTGGCTCCTTGTTTGTGGAATTCTCTCCCCAGGGAAGGAGTGAAAATTGAGTTGGAGCACTTTAAAAGGGTACTGCAGCATATAGGGGCCAGGAGAAAACCACAAAGGGTCCCAGCAGCTGAAATGAGAGATGCAAATGGACGGCTTTACTCACAGTGTTTCAGGGGGACTCCCTTCAGGGACCCTCCCCCAGTCATCCTGACCAGCACTCCGCCCAGTGATAGCGCTAGCAGAGGGTCAGGAGGAGGGAATGAAGGATGGAGCGGAGTGGAGAGGGGGCTCTCAGACCTAATTAAAGTGCCTCACCTGCTCAATTATTTGACCATTCTAGGAGCCATTTGTGTTTATAAGGACTTGCTCCAAACACTACAACTTTTCTATTGGCATGATTTACACTCAAATATTCATTGTGGCAAATCATCGCCTCCCAATTTTAATAATTGCCTCATATCCACTTGTGATTGTGATAATGAAACCATATCATCTACAGGCAGAGGTCTCCAAACTTTTTTCAAAGAGGGCCAGATTAGGATTGAAGTTGTTGAGCTTTTCTTCTTTTTTTTACGATTTTACTGCAAAGTTGTTGAGCTTTTATAAAGATTAACTGACACAGGGGACTGATTAAACTGACCAGCGGGCCGGATTAGGCCCCCAAAATGAACTTTGGACATGCCTGCCATATAGCAAAATGGGTACCTTATGGAATAAAACCAAGGCAGGAAAGTATTTTGATCGTTTAAGTAAAAGTATGACATCATTTACATATAGATTATATGAAAGGGGAGCTGATACACAAACTCATCATACTCTCTTTGATGTTAGAATTTGAACTTAGAATACCTATTCTAGGTAATGACTTACTGTTTAAACAATGGCAAAAAAGATTCACCCAGGTTTTTATGGCAGGGGGGGGGGAGGAAACAACATTTTAAACAAATTACTACAAGATGCAAAGGAAAGGGAGAGATTGGGTGTACCAAATCTGAAATTACATTTTGTAGCCTGTTGTTTAATGTGGATGAAGGAGTGGTTGACCTTGAGAAATGAGAGGCTCTTGGAGATAGAAGGACAGGAACTAACATTTGGATAGCATAGTTATTTGTGGTATGATAAAATTAAAGTCCAGGCAGACTTTAAAAAATCACTTTAATAGAAGTGCCATATTAAGAATTTGGAATAAATACAAACCTAGGCTGTGACAAAGGAAACCTTTATGGATTTCACTGCAAGCAGCTTTCTGCAAAGAAAAAAGAAAACGAAAAAAAGATGACAGGCAAAGAGAAATGGAAAACATACCAAGAACTGAGAGAATTCAATCAAGGGGATTAGAAAATTAAAACAAGGGAGCAATTTCAAGGGAAGGTTACTGTGAGGGGCAAGGGATATCGCGAAGCCCCTCCCCTCCTGAGTTCCAGCCCAGCCCCGAGCGAGGCTGAAAAGAGGGAAAGCTCCAGCTCAAGTGGGGAAACAGGAAGTGGTGTCCAAGGCTCTGGCAGGGTAGAAGAGCCATCGTCCCAGGTGGGACAGGAAGGGGGAAGGAAGGGGGGGCAGGCCAGTCCCCCCAACTCCGGAACTTCACAGAAAGCATTGGGGGAAGAGGATAGGTCTCCCCAAGTTGTTATGCTGGCGCAAGACGCGCCAAAAGCCACTTGGAGGTTCTGATTCAAGCTGAACAGATGTGTCTTTGTAAATAGCACTGCCATCAGCACTGTAAATACTCAGCACCAATAAAAGATAAAATGCAGAGCTGTGTAGAGTCGTTACTCTGAAGTAGCCTTCTCCGGCCACCGTGACAGCAACCTCCAAGTCTTTCTGGCTACTTTGGAGCGGCCGCGATGAGCGCGCAAGACGCTGAGCAGTGGAGGCTGGAAGCCGCAGCCGCAGCACAGGAATTACAGAAATTACAGAACCTGACAGCGCAGGCACACCAGCAATTACTTGCCGCTCAGGAGGAAGCGCGAGGAACGCGGGAGGAGCTGAACAAGCTGGCAGAGCAGGTGAGAGCGAAAGATGAAACTGAGAAGCAACTAAGGGTGATGGTGGTGGAGTTACAGAAAAAGCTGGATGAGGAAAAGGCTGCGAGAGGTGGGGGGGTGCCCCAGCCCCAGCTAGTCCAAGTGAGGAGGGGACAGACCCTAGTCACCAAGTTTAGCGGCGACCCGAGAGAGTACCTAGGCTTTGAGACAGAAATAAATTATGCGCTGGAACTGCATGCGGCAGAATTCCCAGATGACGCGCACAGAGTCTCCTTTATCATAGAGCATTTGACGGGGGCCGCCAGAGAATGGGTCAGACCGCTCATCGCGCAAAAAAATGATTGCATAAAGAATGCAAAACTATTCTTAGAAGCTTTAAAAATCATGTATGCGAGTGACTCTGAAATGGAAGCCACAAAAGAAGAGCTTCATAACTTAACACAAGGGAAATCGACAGTTCGGGACTACTGGGCGAGATTCACCATGCTAGTGCACAAACTGGGGTGGGATCTGCACAGTGAGCCAGTGAAATCAGCCTTCTACCTGGGGTTGCACTCAGACGTTAAGGATGAGCTGGCGAGAGGTCCTAAACCGCGGACTATGGATGAGTTAAGCAAAGCAGCGCTAGCGGTGGGGGTGAGACAGGAATCCAGATGGAATGACAAACAAACGACGCACGCAGCAAAGCCTTGGTTCCCACGCTCCCAGGACAGACCACATCACCAAACCCCACCCCAGGGCCCACCCCTAGTCCCGCCCAGACCGAGCTCAGAGCCGGAACCGATGGAGATCGGTGGAGCGCGCGCGGGGGCTTTTCAAACCCCGGCGGCGCCAAGACGCAAGGAGGGAAGAGGCGGGAGTTGCTTTCTCTGCAACTCCCCCCAGCATCGCGTCACAGACTGCCCTCATCGCAGGGAGTGGCAAGGAAAGGCGGGAACGGTTGTGCCCTCCCCCACTGAAGTAGCACCACAGCAGGGAAACGAGACAGCCTGGCTGCAGGAGACAAGGGGCAGCAGCCAGGCACAGTTAGCACAAACCGGCCCCAACCCGCCCACCCGCACAGCGAGGAGCAGCGCCAGCCCACCCCCCCCCCAGAGCATGGGTGGTTCTAGAAGTGACGCTAACGCTCCCAAATGGCTATCCCCTCACGGCCCTCGCGTTAATTGACAGTGGTGCCTCGGCGAACTTCTTCTCGAGAAACTTTGCAGAAGAGCACCAGATCCAACTTCTGCAGCTGGATTTCCCCCTGCACGTCTCCACCATAGACGGCAGGGAGTTGCTGGGAGGGGCCATCACCCACCAGACCCCCCCCATGAGAATGACGGTGGGACGACACTCGGAGACACTGGCATTCAACGTCACCACCATCTCAGACCCCCCCATCGTCTTGGGCATGAGCTGGCTGGCGCGCCATGACCCCTCCATCAGTTGGCACCAGAGATGCATCACGTTTGGATCGGACTTTTGTCTGGAATATTGCATGCAGCGCCAACCAGGGGAGGGGCCTCCCATCGCCACAGTGGCCACCATGCACATCAAGGGGGGTGAGGCAATACCCAAACCGTACTGGGACCTGCAGGAGGTCTTCAGCGAAGCAGAGTCCGACCACCTACCCCCACACAGGTCCTTTGACTGTCAGATCAACCTGGTGCCAGGGGCCACGCTACCCCCAGCCAAGCTGTACTCCATGTCAGATCAGGAACTGGAGGACCTGCGTGCGTTCATAGACAAGAACCTCAAGCGGGGGTTCATCAGAGAAAGCAAGGCAGCAGGGGGCAGCCCGGTCTTCTGGGTGGACAAGAAAGACACGCAACAGCGCCGTCTGGTGGTGGATTTCAGACGGCTCAACAGCATGACGGAACCGGTGGCTTTCCCAATGCCCAGAGTGGATGACCTGCTGACAGCGGCACGCAGGGGCAAGATTTTCACCAAGCTCGACCTGAGGGGGGCGTACAACTTGATCAGGATTCGGGAAGGCGATGAGTGGAAGACCACGATGTTCACGCCTCTGGGCTCTTTTGAATATCTGGTGATGCCCTTCGGTTTGCAAGGGGGCTCAGCATGCTTCCAGGCCTTCATGCACCACGTCCTGGGGTCCCTCCTCTTCAAGAACTGCTTGGTCTTCCTTGATGACATCCTTATTTACTCCAATGACCCAGAACAGCATGTGAAGGATGTCAGGGAGGTGTTGCAGCGCCTGAAGGAGAACCACCTGTATGTGAAGCTGGAGAAATGCAAGTTTCACACCAGGGAAGTGGACTTCCTGGGCTACAAGCTGTCAGACAAGGGCCTAGCGATGGACAAGGACAAGGTGCAGGCCATCCTAGACTGGCACAGCCCCAGGACGCGCAAAGATGCCCAACGCCTACTAGGCTTCGCCAACTTCTACAGGAAGTTCATCAAGAACTTCTCTCGCGTTACGGCTCCTATCACGGACTGCCTCAGAGGCAAGCAGAAGTTCAGGTGGACACAGGAGGCGCAAGCAGCGTTCGAAAGCCTCAAGAGGGTGTTCGCTTCAGACCAGAACCTGTTCCACGTGGTGCAGGATGCGCCCCTACGCGTGGAGACAGATGCTTCAGACAGAGCTGTGGGCGCCATTTTGCTGCAACTGGATGCCAACAGAGAGTGGAGACCCTGTGCCTTCTTCTCCAGAAAGCTGACCCAGCCAGAGCGCAACTACACGGTGTTTGATAAGGAGCTTCTCGCGATCCACTCTGCATTCTAGCACTGGAGACACTTCCTTGTGGGCGCCAAGCACCCCATTCAGGTGTGCACGGACCACAAAAACCTGGAGTTCTGGAGAAGGGCCAGGGTGCTCAACCAGCGGCAGATACGGTGGGCAGAGTTCTTCTCGCACTTCAACTTCTCCATCCACTACATACCGGGGGAGCAGAACGTCACGGCGGATGCCCTCTCCCGCAAGCCGGAGTACATGGAGGAGGAGTTGCCACCAGCACCCCGGCACATTTTCCCCCCATCAGCATGGTCCTGCGGAGCAGCAGTGGTGAGCGAGGCAGAACTCACAGCACTGACGGCAGCAGATGAGTTTGCCACCCGCATCTTCAGAGAGCTGCGAGGGGGGAGGGAGCAGGCAAGAGACTTTGAGGAAAGGAGGGGGTTGCTTTTTTACAGGGGAGCCCTGTACCTGCCCACCAACCAGCTCAGAGGTAAGGTCCTCAAGCAGATGCACGACAACCCGACGGCGGGTCATTTTGGAAGGGACAAAACCACTCACCTAGTCATGAGACACTTCTGGTGGCCAGGGGTGCGGGAAGATGTTCGGGACTATGTAAGGGGCTGTGACACCTGCCAGCGAGCAAAGGTGGTCAGAGCGCCACCAGCAGGGTTGCTGGAGCCATTAGCCACACTGCACAGGCCGTGGGAAGTAGTGTCCATGGACTTCATCACAGACCTGCCGTCGTCCAGGGGCAAGACCGCAGTGTTGGTGGTGGTGGACCTTATGTCCAAAATGTGCCATTTTATACCGTGTGCCAGGGCGGTCTCTGCAGAAGAGACAGCCAAACTGTTTGTTGACCACGTATTCAGACTGCATGGATTACCTTTAAGAGTTATTTCGGATCGAGGCCGCCAATTTGTTTCCAGGTTCTGGCGGCGGCTCATGAACCTCCTGCAGGTGGAGGTCAGCTTGTCGACGGCTCGGCACCCGCAGACCAATGGACAGGCGGAGAGGGTCAACGCCATTCTGCAGCAGTACCTGAGATGTTACGTCAGCCAGAGGCAAACGGACTGGGTGGATCGCCTGCCACTGGCAGAATTTGCCTACAACAATGCGGTGCACGTCTCCACAGGGGTGTCGCCCTTTAAGGCCAACTACGGGCGCGACCTCAGATCTTTCCCGGAGAGGGAGGGGGAGGAGGAGGAGGAGGGCCCACAGGCAGAGGATTGGGCAGAGGAACTGGAGACGGTGCACCAGCAGCTCAGAGAACACTTGGAGAGGGCCAAGGAAGCGTACAAGAAGGGGGCAGATCGCCACAGGCGACCGGGGGAGGTCATCAGGGTGGGGTACAAGGTTTGGTTGTCCTCGGAGGGCCTTCCCACCAGAGGGAGGTGCAAAAAGGTGGCACCCAGAAGGTTGGGCCCCTTCACGGTCACGCAGCAGGTAAACCCGGTGGCATTCAGGCTGGCACTGCCAGAGGACATGAGGGTGCACCCAGTGTTTCATAGATCGCTGCTGTCTCCGTACAGGGAAAGTAGCAGGTTCCGAGGCAGCGCACAGACCCCCGAGGGAGGGGGGGAGGGTGGAGGCAGGGAGCCACTCAATGAAGCAACGGCCATCCTTGATTCACGAAGGGGGGTGGGGGGCCTGGAGTACCTCATGGCATGGGAGGACGCCCCGCCATCCCAAAATGAGTGGGTCCCAGCCACCCAGATACAGGAGGAATTCTTAGTGGAAGAATTCCACGCCCTCTTCCCACACAGGCCCAAGCCCTGGCACATGGAACGGGAGTGGGAGGAGGAGGAAGCACAGGAGGGGGAAAGCAGTTCACCATGGAGATGGGAAGCAGAGTTTGAAGACACGGAGGAGGAGATATGGGCATCTCCGAGGTCCATTCAGTCAGGAGACGAGGTGGACTGGCAGCAGATTTTCACCCCCACCAGCTCTGAGGCCACGGACTTTTTGGGCTTTCCCTCTTCCCAGGAGGAAGGAGGGGGACAACGGGACTGGGGGGAGGTGTTCACACCAACCGGCTCGGACAGCACGGAGTTTTTAGGCTTTCAGTCACCACCGACACCTGTGCAGCCTCTTGGGAGGGGAGAAGGGGGGCCTGGGAGGGGGGTGGATGTGAGGGGCAAGGGATATCGCGAAGCCCCTCCCCTCCTGAGTTCCAGCCCAGCCCCGAGCGAGGCTGAAAAGAGGGAAAGCTCCAGCTCAAGTGGGGAAACAGGAAGTGGTGTCCAAGGCTCTGGCAGGGTAGAAGAGCCATCGTCCCAGGTGGGACAGGAAGGGGGAAGGAAGGGGGGCAGGCCAGTCCCCCCAACTCCGGAACTTCGCAGAAAGCGTCGGGGGAAGAGGATGGGTCTCCCCAAGTTGTTATGCTGGCGCAAGACGCGGCAAAAGCCACTTGGAGGTTCTGATTCAAGCTGAACAGATGTATCTTTGTAAATAGCACTGCCATTAGCACTGTAAATACTCAGCACCAATAAAAGATAAAATGCAGAGCTGTGTAGAGTCGTTACTCTGAAGTAGCCTTCTCCGGCCACCGTGACAGTTACAATCTTCATTGGTTCACTTACATGCAATTAGTAGAGACATTGAAACTGGATAAAAAGAATTTTGGTATAGAACAAGAATATACAGATTTTGAAATTCAGCCGTGTACAGATGATTGAAGACGTTATTGCAAAAATGTATAAACTCTTGTTGAAATTCAAAACCAAAGAAGAACATGTTAAAGAATGCATGATTAAATGGGCAGAAAATTTTGGTTATAATAACAGTGGGAACATATATGGACAAAGGGGTTAAAATCTACAATATGTTATGATCTTAAAGAGAATTTTTTATAAAATGATGTATCCCTGGTATTTAACTCCTGAGAAACTATTTAGAATGTACAAAGGTGTTTCAAATATTTGCTGGAAGTGCCCAGAACATGGAGGGACTTTTTGTCATGCTTGGTGGACGTGTAAACTGGCCATGTAAAAGTGCATGTATTGGATACAAATACATGCACTGACACAGTGGATTTTAAAGGTTAATATTCAATAGAAGCCATTGAAAAGGACAGTGGAAGATTACTCCAATATATGATTGCAACAGCGATATTGTTACATGCACAAAGATGGAAAGATATAGCCAAGGGTACCGAGGGACACACTCTGATCTCAGAATCTGAAGGGGGGGCAGGGAGGGGCCAGGCACTGCAACAGCTTCACAGCAGGTGCCTTGATCTCCCCTCCCTCTTTGACTCCAAGGTCATGCAGTGCTTTACATGTACAGAAAGCTAGGGAAGCCCAAGGGTGAAGGACATCTCCCACCAGGAGGTTTTGAAGGAGGAGGCGGCAATGTCTTCACTAGGGCCTTCTCGGTGGCGGCGCCTACCCTGTGGAACGCCCTCCCAACAGATGTCAAAAAGGAAAACAACTACCAGACTTTTAGGAGACATCTGAAGGCATCCCTGTTCAGGGAGGCTTTTAATGTTTAGTAGATTATTGTGTTTTATTCTTCTGTTGGAAGCCGCCCAGAGTGGCTGGGGAGACCCAGCCAGATGGGCGGGGTATAAATAATAAATTATTATTATTATTATTATTATTATTATTATTATTATTATTATTATCATCATCATCATCATCATCATCATCATCATCATGTACAGAAAGCTAGGAAAGCCGAAGGGTGAAGGACATCTCCCACCAGAGCTTGCATCTGCTTGGGAGATGTCCAGAACAGGAGGTTTTGAAGGAGGAAGGGCTGCCCAGAGCCTGTCTTGGCAATGTCTTCAATAAAGGCAGCCATGCCCAAGTGATCTCTGTTGTATATTAATTTCCTGAATAAAACAGTTGACTTTACTTTGAGTCTCCGAGTCTCTCTGTCCTCTTGATGAACCTGCTCCCCTGACAGCCCCCTCACATCACGCCAGTCCCCTCATCAGAGCTAGTTCTGCCATTGGGCAGCTATGAGGCTGCTGCCTCGGGTGGCAGAACCCCCCAGATGGCACACCTGTGGGCATCCTGCCTTCCCTTGCCCCTCCACCAATGGCAGAGAAGCACCATTGTCACTGGCACCAATTTTGGGCACTATTGCATCCATTTTGGGCGAGATCTCATCCTAAATTGGTGTGATCGTGTCTGAAATCAGTGCTAATGGTGGTGATGCTCCTTCACCTGAGGCAGATGCAGCAGGGTGCACAATGGCAGCAGTGTGAGTTATGGTGGTGGCAGGAATGCCAGGGCAAGCTGGCACTTCCCGTTTCACCTCAAGTGGCAAAATGGGATGTGTCACCCTACCCATCATGGAACTAGGAGAGGACACCATCTTGTCCTTTGCCTCGTGGGACAAGATAACTTGGGCCAGCACTGCCAGGAAGATGAATTAAGCTCCACCTGGCATGATCAAGAAATAGGTTTGATTAAGCTATAATTAATCATCTTCATTGCCATGAACTCTCAGAATTGCAGCCGTGCAGGGGGTCAAAACAGGCTGTCCTCTTTTGGCATATAACTCAAGAGTCAACCGGAGTGATTTATAATTAAATGGGCTTTTATTTGCACAACACATAAACATAAGCACCTGTTGAAGCCCTTTGTTAGATGGGAGCATTAAAAACACACCTTTCTCATCAAGGGGTTATTATCCTCGGGTCTTGTTTGGATTTTTTTTTTAAACTGAAGAATGTCAGAAGATCTAGGTGTGTTTAAAGGCAGAGAAGCATTCAAGGTGGCCTACATGGAAAGGTCAAACTTTGGAAGAGTCATCACCTGAATGTCATCATGTGCCAGGGTGCTGTCAAGGTGCTGTCAACCCTGACATCATGGCCTGGAAGAAATGTAGATAGTAAGCTTGTTTCAGTTCAGCAGCGGAACCAGTGACCTGGAGGGGTCAGGGGCTGGGCAGAGGAGGAGGAGGTGGTGGAGACCGCCTCCCTATCATGACCCTTCTAAGGAGGAGGAAGAGGAAGACAGTATCCATTCACAATAGGGGTTTGGGGGAGGTCACAGCTCAGAGGCAGATGGGGGGGAGTTAGGAAATAATGGGAGAGGAGGAGCAGGCAGAGCCAGAGTAGCATTCCAGGCCCACCATCTCCCAGAACCTGGTGAGCCTTAAAAGTAGGAGAGCAAAGAGCTCAAAGACAGAGGGCATTTAGCTGCATCTGTAGAGGAGGCGATGATGATGACAAATGGGGAAGTGCGAGAGATGGGGGTGGGGTGGAGATTCACTTGGGACAATGCCATTATCCAAGAGGCTGGGTTCTATAATCTCTCTTTGAAAAGTTTGAAATAAAAAAGGACTGTAAGAAACTTTTCCTTGTCTTTATACTTTCCTGGATAACCAGCCGGGGCCACTGATAGTATCCTGACAGCTGCTAGATCAGGCCAACGACACGTCAAATTCAGGATCCTGTTCTCACAGTAGCCAACTAGCTGCCTGTGGCAAGCCTTCAAACATGAGCTGAGAACATCAACGCTCTCTCCTCTTGTGATTCTCTGCAACTGACAGTGAAGGTATTCCAGCCATTGTGGCTAGAAGCTATTGATACCTCTATCCTCCATGAATTTATTGAATCCTCTTTTCAAGCTATCCATAAGTAAAGCCTGCTGGACCAGCATCAAGTCCAGAATCCTGTTCTCACCATGGCCACCCAGAAGCCTGCGGGAAACCCAGAAGCAGGAACCAAGCACAAGAACGCTCTTTCCCCTCCTGTGGCTCCAAGCAGCTGACACCCAGAAGCATTCCTGCCTCCAACTGTGGATGCAAAGGGACATCCATCAGGACTAGTAGCCGTTGATAGCTTTATCCTCCATGGCTTTGTCCATTCCATCCAAGTTGGTGGCCATCACTGCCTCCTATGGCAGTGAGTTCTGCAACTTGAATATGCTCTGCACGAAGAAGTAGACCCAATTTGAGCCAAAGATCCCCAATCCCTGAAACATATACAAGCTTGTATCAGATGGAACAATATGGGTTCACGGATGCAATGGATGTCTGCCCAGGCGATGGGGATGCTTCAATCACCGACCCACTGGATTTCTGCCATCAATGTGGGGCAAGTGATAACTTAATTATACACTGATGATCACAAGCGATAGACGCGCTGATGCACGCATCAAGGCAAACTATTAAAAGAGCTTGAAGCGGCAAACAGCAAATTTTGGTTGGCCCCAAATTAGTACTTTGCTGAAGTTTCTTCACATCTGCCTCCCCAAATCGTATATAAAGGAAGCTGCCTTGGTGCTTCTCTCCACAGCTTCTCCTAACCTGGAACAGCTCCTCTCACCTTCTTCACCTCAGAGAACTGGGTAAGTCAGACAGCGCCGAGAAGGGTCTGGGAAAAGGAGTTGGATATTGAGCTGGGCAGGGCTGGGAAACCTATGACCCTCCAAGTGTCACTGGACTCTAACTCCCATCAGTACTAGACAAGATGGCTGGTGGTCAGGGGTGATGGGAGTTGTAGCCCAGGCCTGTGGAACCTGTGGCTCTCCAGATACTGTTGGACCCAGCATACTTGGCCAATGGTCATGGATGGTGGGAACAGCATTCTTGGACTCCAGCTCCCAGTAACCCCAGCCACCAGCATAGTCAAAGGCCAGGGATTATGGGATCTGTAGTTCAAACAATGTTTTTGAACTCCAACTCTCAAATGGCCATGGATGATGAAAGTTATATTTCAGCAACTTCTGGAGGCCCACATGTCTCACCACCCCTAAACTATGGGACGGATTAAAAATATTGACTCGGGGGTGGGGGGGGGTTGTGCACTTGGAAGGCCAGCAGCTCAGTGATAGAATTCATACCTTGAGTGCAGAAGGTGCAAGGATCAATACCCACAATTGCCAGTTAAATGAATTTTGGGAAGCAAAACTAGGAAAGTCATACCTTTGCTTGAGACCTTGGTGATATTCTGTAACTCAAGGCAGACAGTAGTCCAGACCAATGGCCAGATTCAGTAGAAAGTAGTTTTCTTTGTCCCTCCTTTCTGTGATAAGCTTAATAGATGTGTATCTATTAAATTCAACTAAACAGAATTTTATTAAGTTGAAGTATTAATTGGCATGTAATAGATGTGAACCAAGAGTGGCTTAAGTTGGTGGGGGGGGCTATTTGGCAGGAGTGGGTGGCTATTAGTCAACAACCTTCGGGATTAGAGAGCGCATAGTCTCAGTACCAGTCTCTGGAGAATACAAACAGGATTTTGCTGCCTATTTGTGGGCTTCCTATACATATCTGATTGGTCTTCTCCAACAGTACTTAAGATCAATGGTTCAGAGTGGGTTGACTATAGCAGGGTTCTCCAACACGGTACCTTCCATGTGTTTGCAAACCCCATGGGTCTCAGTCAATGTGGCCAAGGGTCAAGGATGATGGCAGCAAAGGTCTTCAACCTTGAGTCCCCAGATGTTGCTAGACCACAGTTTCGCTCAACCCCAGTCAGCTTAGCTGACAGGCAGATATGATGGGACTTGTAGTGTATTTGCACAAAGTCCCACTGAATTCATGGGATGGACTGTTTTAAGATTACAGTGGTACCTCGGGTTACAAACACTTCAGGTTACAAATTCCGCTAAACCAGAAGTACTACCTCGGGTTGAGAACTTTGCCGCAGGATGAGAATGGAAATCGTGTGCCGGTGGCCCCATTAGCAAAAGCTAGAGGTTAAGAACCGTATCAGGTTAAGAACGGACCTTCGGAACGAATTAAGTTTGTAACCCGAGGTACCACTGCACACTGCACATATTCTCTGCATTAGAACATGGACTTATTTTTCACCCTGTCTCTCTCTGTCATTTTCCTTTAGAACTTCCACCCTCACTGCTAAGATGGTCTCTGGAAGCGGCTGTGGTTTCACCTGCGAGTCTCAATGCCCCCCTCACCATGTGGGCATCCAGCCGCCCCCTTTCTGCATCACTGTCCCAGGGCCCATCATGAGCTGTGCCAATGATTCATGTGCCGTGTCAACTGATGCACCTTGCTGCGGCTATGGGGGTTATGGGGGCTACGGCGGCGGCTGGGGTGGCTTTGGAGGTCATGGAGGCTTTGGCGGTTACGGCGGATACGGCGGATACGGCGGCTCTGGTGGCCGGGGATGTGGATTCGGACCACGGTGTGCCGGAGGCTATGGAGTTTGTGGATGGTGAGGACGGGAACTGATCGGCAAGGAAGATGGCTTCAGCATGGACAATAGATCTCCTGTTTCTGCTTTTATGAAGGGCTAAGTAAGCACTCGCTGTTTCAGAAGAAGCAGTGAGTGTTCAGGTCCTCTGAAGAGCGGATCCACCTTTCCTTTCACTTCTCCGAAGATATCGAGCTATTTCCCCACCATGACTACCACCTTCTTCTTGCTGCCTTGCTTTGGGATCAAAACGGCATGTTGACCCCAATGACTTGATTGCTTTGCTTAGCTGGTGTAAGGGAATCAATGGCAGTGAGCTGCCTTCCTGGTCAATGCAAGGCTCTTTTGGTACTACCAGCAGATGCAAAGCTTAGTGAAGAAGCATCACTACTAGTTTCCTGACCTGTTGGCTGTAGGTGAACCTCCATCAGCTAAGTTTTACTCAGAAGAGACATACTGAAAGTTAATGAACCAAAGTTAGTGACCTCTATTAACTTTAATGGGTCAACTCTGAGTAGGATTAGCATGGGATACAACCCTGTACAGTATCTGTAATACGTGGAGAAGCAATAGCAATTCAGGGTCAATGCAAAGATGACACCAAGATAAATGCTTGTATTCTGAACAATTTAATACCAATGTTATTCCCTCTGTTCTTGGTGATCATTTTAGGCTGCAATCCTATACGTGTTGCCCTGGAAGTAAGCCCTGCTGAACTCAGTTTGGCTTACTCATAAGTCAACATGCATAGGAGTGCCCTGTTAGTGAATGACTGATGATACGTAGTGGTTGCAGGAACTGGGTGATCTCTGGAAGAATGTTGGGAGGGGCCTTAAATGAGACCAGATTAAATGGGGCTTGGTACAGAGCAAGTTCTTGGATTTGATACCACCGAATAAGAAACTACTAGTGTGTGCTCACACTACTGTTAGTTCATTTGCACTCTTGTTATGCTTTTTCCTGCCATTCGTACCCTCTGCACATTCCCTATATTAAAATCCCTAGTCTTCATCAAAGCAATATGAGTACTTGTCTTTAATATTATCATTTAGCATTTCAATCAGGGTTTTGGCACAGAAACTACTTTGGTTGCCCTGTCGGGAGAGAGACAAGGGAAATGTGTCCCTGTTAATTCTCCTCACACTCTTAGTGACTTTCAATACCACCCGGGTCAAAAACCTTGTTTAGCACCCCACACGCATTTGTGTGTGCGCACACACAATGTGGTCTGTGTCTAAACCACTGAGCCACATGGGCTTGCTGATCAGAATGTCAGCGGTTTGAATCCCCGCGACACAGTGAGCTCCCATTGCTTTGTCCCAGCTCCTGCCAACCTAGCATTTTGAAAGAATGCCAGTGCAAGTAGATAAATAGGTATCACTGTGGCGGAAAGGTAAACGGTGTTTCCATGCACTCTGGTTTCCGTCACAGTGTCCTGTTGTGCAAGAAGTGGTTTAGTCATGCTGGCCACATGACTTGGAAAGCTGTCAACAGACAAATGCCAGCTCCCTCGGCCTGAAAGCGAGATGAGTGCCGCAACCCCATAGTCGCCTTTAACTGGACTCAACTGTCCAGCGGTCCTTCTTTACCATCTCTCTCTCTCTCTTTCTCTCTCTCTCTCTCTCTCTCCCCCCTCTGGAGGCTTCGCCCAATGATGCTTGGGGAGTGTTCTTTAGTCTTGTGGAGCCTTCCGCATGGGTTTCCTCAGAGTTCACTGCTATCCCTCATGCTGTTTAACATCTGCATGAAACTACTGAGTAGGGCATGGGTATGCAAACTAAGGCCCGGGGGCTGGATCCAACTCAATTGCCTTCTAAATCCAGCCTGCTTATGGTCTGGGAATCAGCGTGTTTTACATGAGTAGAATGTGTCCTTTTATTTCAAATGCATCTCTGGGTTATTTGTGGGGCATAGGAATTCGTTCATTCCCCCCCCATATAGTCTGCCCCCCCCCATGGTCTGAGGGACAGTGGACCGGCCCCTGCTAAAAGTGTTTGCTGACCCCTGGAGTTGGGTCATCTGAGAACCTTGTCAGCAATAGGCTTATGACAAGCAGCTCTGCTTCTCATTCACATTTGCAGGAGTGGAAGTGGATGTAGCCGGTGCTATTTTTCTAGAAAAAGAGGTGCCAGAACTCACCATGAACACCTCCCTCCATCTCTTAGAATGGCATTGGCACCCACCCGAAAGGTGCTGGAACTGAGTTCCTCTGAGTTCCCCCTGAAAGGCCCCTGGGTGTACCATTGCTTTGCCTCAGTGATGGGCTGGATGAGAGCCAACAAACTGAAGTTCAATCCAGATAAGACAGAGACACTGTTAATGGGTGGTTCCTTGGATTGGGTGGATGGGAGGTGGCCTGCTCTTGATGGGATGACCATTCCTCAGAAGGAGCAGGTTTGGAGCTGGAGAGTACTTCTGAATCCACTGCTGTTGCTTGAGGCTCAGGTTGCCTCAGTGGCCCAGACTGCCTTCCATCAGCTTTGGCTGGTGACCCAGTTATGCCCCTATCTGGACGGGGATGGCCTATCTTCTGTGGTCTATGCTCTGGTAACTTCTAGGTTGGATTCCTGCAACGCATTAGGGCTGCTTCCTAATTTGGTCCAGAAGCTTCAGCTCGTACAGAATTCAGTGGCCAGCTCGCTAACTGGGACAAGACGGTTTGAGCATCTTGCACAAATCCTGGCCCAACTGCACTGGCTGCCAATTAACTTCCAGGCCCAATTCAAAGTGCTGGTTTTGACTCATAAAGCGTTTAATGGCTCAGGACCACAATACCTCAAGGACTGCCTCTCTCCATATGAACCTACCCTGACTCGTCTGAGGCCCTTCTCTGTGTGCTGCCTGCATGCAAGGTCCAGAGGGCAGCAACATAAGAACAGCCTTTTCTGCAGTGGCTCCTTGTTTGTGGAATTCTCTCCCCAGGGAAGGAGTGAAAATTGAGTTGGAGCACTTTAAAAGGGAAATGAGAGATGCAAATAGATGGCTTTAGCTGGATGTGTTAATCTCTGTTCACCTACTCACAGTGTGAAATTGTTGTTTTAAAAATTACTTTCTCAAACAGGGTTACCCATTGCCTCACTAAAACCTTAAGTAACATTATATTTTGTTTTGGAAAGCATTTTCTCTGAGGACTTGTTATTCACTCCTGTCTAACTGGAATCCCACTCAAACCTGCTGTCAGGAGCAGGTTGGGCCAGTTCAAGCCTGAGAAAGCTAAAGGACTATTTAACAGATCCAGACAAAGAAAATCAAAGATGTCTACTTGATAAATGCGCAGTTAAGGAGAAAGGGCGCCTTCCTTTGGCTGGCTTCCTTGCCTCCCTCGATTCTTGGAGCGCAGGCTACAAGTCATGGATATAACACACACATTTACCATCCCTGCAAGTTTGGTTTTTAGCCATTGCACCAGATTGGAAGGAGGCATGATTTTCATTTCGTCAGCTTCCAAACACATATGGGATTTGATCTGGATGAATGAGCCCCCAGCATGAACTGAGTTGCGTGATAATTCATAGCTAGTAATAGATCAGTCTCTCATGAGCAGCTGGGCTCCTGTGCCATCCCCACGGTTGAAATCCTGCTCCAGGGAGATATATAAACAGAGCCAGGAAAGACCTCTTTCACACCCACCTCTCCCACTTCACACAATTTCTGCCCATTAAATATTCGCAGCTACCAGTAGTGACTGGTGTTTGTTGGATTTTTTGAATAGTCAAGTTACTTTAGAGCCGGTCTAATGTAAATACTGTCTGTTTAAGAGAAACAGGTGCTGGTGATTTCTGTTAATTGCTCACAGGCGTGGGCTCTGCTCCTTGTATATAAGGCTCTGCCAGAAAGCTTTCTGTATCTCTTAGTTAGAAATCTCAGTATGATTTAACTCTCAGAACTGTATCTCTCAGTGAGATCAGTACCTTAGTTGGAGAATACTTAGTTGATTCTCAGTTGCTCTCAGTTTAAGAGATTCCTGGTTGAATCTTAGTATGAGAGTTGCTTAGTTATAATGCTAGTTTGCTGTTTAATTCTTGGTTGGTTTAATGGGAGTTATGTGGGTGTATTGTGGAAAGTTTGGATTGGATTGAAGGGTTGGAATGTGGGTAGATAAAGTTGGTAAGAGAGAAAGCATTTATCTTTAGTTTAAAGTCTTTTTAAAGTCAGTTTGTTTTTCAGTTAAAGAAACCCAATTGTTTGTATTTTCTTCTGTATACTTTTACAAGTGTATAGCTAGTAAGGGGTTTCATATAAGGGAGTTAATTCCCTACGCTCTTGGTGGTGCTTTCTTAGCCAGGTTGACTTCTGACTGTGTATACTCTGCGTGAAGCATACTTTAAAGGGCCGCTGGAAACTGGGATATATGATTTAGGTTAAGCAAGTTTCAATACCCAGTTTTCTCAAATATTATTTTTATTTTATATATACATATATATTCCAAAAGTGTTGCCCATTGGGACTGATGGGGTGGAAAGCAGGGAGTCCAACAGTAGGTGGCGCCAGAGAAAATTATAAGCAGAGTCAGCTTACATTAGTTTTGTCCCCATCCTCAGATTGTGTCTGTTGCTTGTAGGAAGGATGATACAGGTGTGTGAAGAAACTAGCCTACTGGACAAAGGTGAATTTTGCATCTGTTGTTCCCTCTACTTTTCCCTCTTGTCTCGCCCACCACTGGCACATTGCCACCAGAAGTGGC
Source organism: Zootoca vivipara (assembly GCF_963506605.1). Taxonomy (NCBI): domain Eukaryota; kingdom Metazoa; phylum Chordata; class Lepidosauria; order Squamata; family Lacertidae; genus Zootoca; species Zootoca vivipara. Next base: position 40,449,556 of record NC_083292.1, read on the forward strand.
TAAGGAATGTGGCCTTCAGGCTGAGAAAGGTCCTCCAGCCCTGCTCTCGAGAAGGTGGGTCACTGTAAGACCATCAAATCCAGAACCTACATTTACCTAACTCTGCCACTGACTAGATTTAAATTCCTAAATGCTCCTTCCATGTGCCCAACTGGAGTATCCTCCAGCCAAATGCTACCAGCAGCTGCAATTGTACCTTCTCACACTTTGCTTCATTAAGACTGAGAATGAGCAGTGCACTCCATATACGATCACCTCTACTTCTATATGCCCCAGTCTTTTCCTACCACAGATGTGTCCCTTTCTATCTGGCCCTCCAAACCCACCCTATGACACACTCCTCACTGGCTTTGCACCATTCTTGAGTTTTAGCCTGGCTGGAATGTGGCCTTGGACTCTGACCGCACCTCTTGCCTGCCTGGATGGAGGACAGAGAAGGGCGTACCACAGGATATGTGGAAAGTATCCTACTGGACAAAGGTCATATTTACATTATTGGTTCCACCCACTTCTGCCTTTGGCCCCTCCCAGCAGCGGCATGTGGCCTCTCGGAGGTTGCCCAGAAGAGGTTGTGCTCCTCAGGGTTGAAAATCACTCCCCATTCCTAAATTACCTTTAGCATTAATAGGAGGGGAAGGGAGTCCTAGGGAGATAGCTGTGCTTCCTGCATTTCAGGGGGTCGAAGTAAGTGAATCCTTGGGTCCCTTCCAACTCTAGAGTACTATCATGCTACGAGATAAATTCAGCCACAGAACAAAGAATATTATGATGCAATGAGATGTTTTTAATAGCAAGTCGATTACAGAAAGAACACAACAACATGGAAGGCTAAGGATTCGGATTTCTAGGTTTCTGCTGAAAGGGAAATGCGGTTGTGCTTGAAGCATTGAGGAGTCTAGCACGCAAAAGGAGGTAGATAGGTTTTTCAGCATTTTTTTTAAAAAAAATCAAATATTCTGCCAGTGGATTTTTCTTGGTCATCTGTCTTCTTTCCTCCTGTTCCTGTGGGGTGGGATAGTCATTTACCAGCCACATCCCCATCGAGAGTAAGGGTAGCATCCTTTGGAACCATAAGCACCATAGCAGCCAGATCCACCGTAACAGCCGTAACCACTGTACCCTCCATATCTGCATGGGTCATAGCACCCAGTACGACACGTTGTTGAGCCATACCAGTGCCCATAGCCGCTGCCATAGCAGCAAGGATCATAGCAGCTGGTGCTACAGGAGGAGTAGCCATAGGGCCTGCAGTAGCCACCATAGTAAGTCATGGTCTTCACTTGAGTTAGATCTGCGGACACAGAGTTGAAAGCATTATTCCTTCTGGAAATCATTTATTTAAGAACTGACATTAAAAGAGGCATCAGAATCATGGGATCGTAGCATTGTGGAGTTGTAAGGGACCTTAAGAGTCACCTAGTCCAACACCCTGTGATGCAGCACTCACAGCTAAAGAATCCCCAACAGATGCCCCCCAACCTCTGTTATAAACCTCCAGTGAAGAAGACCCCCCCCTCCAAGTTAGTCCATTCTGCTGTCAAACAGCTCTTGCCACCAGAGTTCTCTGCAATGTTTAACTGATTAGGGGAAAAGAGAAGACTGCAACGCACCTAAAATTACTCGGTTGCAGCCAATGCTAGTCTTACTCAGAGGAGACCCATTGAAATCAATGGACCAAAGTTATCAATGTCCACAGTAGCACAACCATGAGAAAGCATCTCTTTAAAAAATCATGTGATCTGCTAACAGGCCAGCATCTCAACACGACTACCATCTAAAATGCTAAAATGACCCATTTCCGCTTGTTTCTTGCTTATAAGAAAAAGTATTTTTAACAATAACAATAACAACAATAATATTTTTTTATTTATACCCTGCCCTCCCCAGCCAAGGCCAGGCTAATAATCATAATCATAATCATAATCATAATCATAATCATTTCGCCTGATTCAGCAGGGCCCTTCTCATCTTATGTCATATCACAGAAAGAAGTCGAAACTTAACTTTCTCATGTTAATTTATCATTACCTAGATATGGATAACTTTTGTGACGTTATTGGATGGACCTGTTTTTCCTTTATAGTTTTAAAAGCCATTCAATCGCTAAAGAACAAGTCACCAAACCAGGAACGGAAGAGATCAAGAAGAGCTTAGGACAGAGTCAAACTTACCGTGATCTTGAAGCAGCTGGAACCAAGAAGTGTTCTGTGATCAGCAATCCACATTCTGGTTCCTTTTTATACTTTGTCTCTGGCGTATAACTCATAATAATAATAGTAATAATAATAATTTTATTATTTATACCCCGCCCATCTGGCTGGGTTTCCCCAGCCTCTCGTGATTTGTGCATCCAATCCCAGTTGATGTTCTAATTAGTTACCATCCAGTTAGGACCTTGTTCACCAGGAAACATCCCTCCCAAAGTGCTGTCATTATTTATTGCACTGTGGGTCATAATGAGCACACCCTCCCGTGGGTTCCTTTTAATTTAAAACTTTATGGATCCCCTTTGTTCTGGTAATGTACCAACAAGCCAGCATCTTTCCTCCTGCCTCTAATGCAGGGGTGTGGAACATCTAAGACCATATAATGAACTGCTGAATTGGGACAACGGCCCATCTAGTCTGCCATCCTGTCCACCAGACCCTCCAAGTGTCTCTGTTTTCCAGGATTTAGAGAAGCCCTCCCAGTTTCTGATTTGATCCCGGAATGTCCCTTTTCCTCAAGTTGTCTCTATTTTCACTGGAGAAATGTTGGCAGGTATGAAATTATCTGACCCCTGAGCCATCTGAAGGCGATCCTGTATAGGGAAGTTTTTTGAACATTTAATGCTTTATTGTGTTTCTATATATGTTGGAAGCCGACCAGAGTGGCTGGGGCAACCCATTAAGACGTGTGGGGTATAAATAGTAGAATTATCAGTGTGAAATGGGACATCTCTATTTCCATTGGAGAAATGTTGGAGGGTATGGTTCACACCACGACTAACCAGATGCATGTGGGAAGCCTGAAAGCTGGACATGACCACGACAGCACTCTCCCTACCCACAATTCCTAGCAACTGTCATTCAGAGGAATACTGCATTTGGCAGAGGATGTGGCGCACAGCCATTGTGGCTAGCAGTTACTGATCTCCTTATCCTCCATGATTTTCTCTAATCCTCTTTGAAAGTCATCCAAGTTGGCGGCAATTACAGTCTTCTGGGGAATTGAGTCTTCATGCACTGCATGAAGAAGGTCCTGAATATTTCAACTTGTGGGTGCCCAGTGCTATGAGAAAGGGAGAAAACTTTCTTCCACCCACTATCTTCATGCTATGCATAGTTTTATAAACTTCTGTCATGTCTCTAAACTTACTTGCCTTTTCTCTTTAAGGTCCCAAATGCTGGAACTTTTCCTCACGCGGGTCCTTGGGCCTTCAAGCATCACCATGGCAAAACCACAGTAATTAACCACTGTGGTTAATTAGGAAGGGGAACCCAGGGCAATTCTGATGGGCATCTCATCACGCGTCTGCACATTCCAGCCAAATTGCCCTTGTAAAGTTGCACACGAGCTTCATCGCCACCTAGAAGTTTATACGAGCCGGTCAGCTATTGCAGCCTTTTCATTATTAGTTATAGGGATTCTAACATTTCTCAAGGAAACCTATAAATGCCATCGACGAAAATTAGTCATGTAATGGTGTGTGGAGTTTTGTGCAACTCTGGTGTTAAGAGGTATTTGGCCACGTGCTTTGATTCAAACTGCGAACAAAGGAGATTCCACCACGTTCACTACAATAATGGGTGTTTGGTTCATGTCCCCAGATTGTGGTGGAGCTGGCCACATCCGGAACACCAATGCTCAGTAAACTGTTCTAGGCTTGAGGGTAGGATAAGGGCTGCCATTTCACAGCTTAGGACCAATCTCCCACATCCAACATCTAATACAAATTGAGCTGTGCTATAAGGCTTCAGGCAATTCCTTTGTAAATTAATACACGTTAACTTTGAACCTGGCAGAGCAGCAATCCGGATGTGGCATTCTTCATCAGCTGGAGCTTTCAAATGACGATCGAGGGCAGCCCCAAACAGAGCACATTTCAGTCATCAAGCCTCAAGGGTACCAGCATGGGGGCTACAGTGGTCAGGTGTTGTTGGACTACAAATCCCATCAGCCCTGCTGCTTGCTGGGGCTGATGTGATATGTAGTTTAGCAACAGCTAAAGGGTCAAACATACCCCCACGTCAGGGCTACAGGTCAGGATGAAAGATGCAAGGCTTCATTGTCTGTGAAATTAAATATTTATTCAAGGAAATGGCATGCAACTCAGCAACCCTTCTCAGCAGGTCTTGCCCCTATGGATAATAATAATAATAATAATAATAATAATAATAATAATAATAATAATAATAAAATAATAATAATAATAAATAATTTATACCCCTGCCCAACTGGCTGGGTTTCCCCAGCCACTCTGGGCGGCTTCCAACAGAATATTAAAAACACAATAAAACATCAAACATTAAAAACTTCCCTAAACAGGGCTGCCTTCAGATGTCTTCTAAAAGTCAGATAGTTGTTTATTTCCTTGACATCTGAAGGGAAGGCATTCCACAGGGCAGGCGCCACTGCCAAGAAGGCCTTCTGCCTGATTCCCTGTAACCTCACTTCTCACAGTGAGGGAACCGCCAGAAGGCCCTCTGAGCTGGACCTCAGTGTCCGGGCTGAACGATGGGGATGGAGACGCTTCTTCAGGTATACTGGGCCGAGGCCGTTTAGGGCTTTAAAGGTCAGCACCAACACTTTGAATTGTGCTCAGAAACGTACTAGGAGCTAATGTAGGTCTTTCAATACTGGTGCTATATGGTCTTGGCGGCCATTCCCAGACACCAGCTGCCGCATTCTGGATTAATTGTAGTTTCTGGATCACCTTCAAAAGTAGCCCCACGTAGAGCATGGACCATTCTGGCGAGACAGTGGAGCACTTGCCAGGACTGAAGGTCCCTGCCTTCCACCCTCTCTAAGCCTCCCTCTCTCCCAGATATTTCCCAAGTAGTCTCAAACTGTGCCTGCACAACTCTGGTATCTGTTCGACTCTTCTCATTATCCTGCTCCCGGGAGGGGAGCTTGTCACAGCAGGAGAGGGAAGACTCCCTTGATTTTCCGGCAGTTTCTTGACTCCCTTCCTCTGTTTCAGCCTCAGAGTCTGAACTGCTCCCTGTCACCAGCTCTTCCTGCTCACTAAACCCTGTTGCCCCTTCAGCATCCAGTCCCTCCTCCCAATCCTCTTTCTCTGACCTCTCCTCAATGTCCCACCACCAATCTCCTGGCTCTGAGCCTTCCTCATCTCAGGGTTTCCCTTGGGGGTTCCCCGGCTGGTGCCTCCCACTGCTCCTCTTCATCCAGTCAGTCTTTGACACCCCACTTGAGGTCCAACTCCTGCTGTAGATAATCCTGAGCATAGCTGCCAAGTTTTCCCTTTTCTCGTGAGGAAGCCTATTCAGCATAAGGGAAAATCCCTTTAAAAAAGGAATAACTTGGCAGCTATGATCTTGAGCTAGATGGACCATTGCTTTGGCTCATTATCAAGCAGCTTCACATGCTCCTATACACATTACTGAAAAGTTTCCTGGCGTCCTGACATTTAAGTTATGCTGCTAAGATGACCCAAGAGGAACTCAACAAATGGGTTGTGTTGGGAAACCATTGACGCCAGTAGAAAGGTCCCATGAAATGCAACAGTTCCCAGAAATGCTTGAGCAGCAAAGGAACTATTCACGATATCCCAAGATGCTGCATTAATAACATGGAGTGTTTTTTAATCATGAAGAACAGCTGTAACAATTAGGAATGGATGGAAAGATATTGCATGCAACCTGAGGAGCTAATTAGCCATCGAATAATTAGGACACTCTATTGCATTCCAAGGTGTTGTTCCTGAGCACAAAGAGGCCATCAGTTAGTATAAAAGCCATTGCCAGTCAGCCTTCTTCCAACAGCTTCTGTTGACTTCTCTTTCTTCTCAAGGAAGCAGGTAAGTTAAATTCTACTCAACTTCCCCAGACTAGTTGTGGGCAAGCTTCATGCTTGAACTTAGAAACCTGACAATGCTAAATCAGACCATTGAACCATTCTAGGTAAATATTCTCTACAATTTCTGGCAGTGATTCTGTAAGATTTGAGATAGGGGTCTTGTCCTGGGGAGCTCTTGCCTGTCAGTGTAGACAATATTGATCTAGATGGACCAATAGTCTGTCTTGGGGAAAGGCAGTTTTCTCTGTTCTGATTTAAATCAGTCCATTCTTCAGAATCCTTACGACTAGAATCTGATTCCATGTTCAGTGAAAAGGCTGAAGTTTGGGTAAAGAGCATCTGCTTTGTAGGCACAAGGTTCCAGGTTCAATCTTTAGCAACTCTTTGTAGGGTTGTGGCAGACTCCGGTCTGAAAGAATGCACAGTGGTAGCCTGGAAAATGTGGAGCTGGTTCTTACTCAGTATACAGGCAGTTTCCTATATTCCTGTCCTCCTCTTCCACATCTGGGGGAAGCAGACTTGTTTACTGGAACTTCCTGCATTCCTGGCCACACCATTGGATGAAATGCAGAGCAACAAGGAGACAGAAGAAAATTTGGGGCAGGGACAATGGCTGGAAGGGATAGCTCAGGCATCCCCAAACTTTGGCCCTCCAGATGTTCTGGACTACAATTCCCATCTTCCCCGACCACTGGACCTCTTAGCTAGGGATCATGGGAGTTGTAGGCCAAAACATCTGGAGGGCTGCAGTTAGGGGATGCCTGGGATAGCTGAAGCACTGTTTAAGAAAACAAGCCATATTTGTGGGTCTCTTTAGCTTAACATTATACTCATTCATATTCTGGGTAAGCCATGCTATTAACTCCCAAACTCTTCCTTCCAGACCCTCCGGTGTTCCAGCCAAGATGACTTACTCCTGCAGTGTTGCCTGCAAGCCATGGAGGTACCAGTCGTGCTGTGATCCATGCGGTTATGGTTATGGTTACGGTGGCTGGTCCAGTTCCCGCTATTGCTCCCCCAGATGTTATGAGCCATGTGGGTATGGCTACGGTTGCTATGGTGGCTACGGTGGCTACGGCGACTGTTGTGGCTCAAGGTGGGGCTACCCCTACTCCCGCTGGGGGTGTGGTTGGTGAACACAACAATGTCAGCTGGATCACCTGCAGGAAAAGGAATCGCCGGACCTTCAACTGAGCTTGCCTAGTGATAGTCTTGAGAGAAGCTGAGCGCCCCTAATGCCAACCAAAGTCAAAAGTAGCTGTGGCTTCTCAGCACCTCTAAAGCTTTCCTTTAGTTGCATCTTCTGTGTATAATTCCATCATGCTGAAGCAATCTCACTCCTTCTGTGATTTCATCTACATCTTTGCAAATTAGCATTATATCTTCACCTGTGTGAACTGCAAAACTATCCTAATTAATAATAAAGCTATTGCATTTTGAGAATTGACCTCTGGTTGTCCTCTTTTGCCGTCTGATCCTGGTCACACTTGATGACAGAAGTCCATGCATCAATGATGATGGGAAACACTTGTCAACTTATTTCATAAACAGTAACAAGAGTGTCCTTTGTACAGCTAAAAAGTATCAAAAGAGTTTTAGCCAGTTGACTCCTACTCGACACAGACCCATTGAAAATAATACACCTAAGTTAGCCATGTCTATTGAATAAGTCTACTCTGAGTAGAAGTAGCATTCCTTGGACCTTGTCCATGTGACTCCACTAAGGGAGGTGAGGAGGTTGGTGACACAAGAACAGGCCTCCTCAGTGGTGGCTCCCTGTTTATGGGACGCTCACCACAGTGGCGCACACAGCACTATCACTCTGGCAAAAAAAATCTCCACTTCTGCAGGTCTATCTAGCCACCTGAACCCCTTTGCTGGTTTTTGCAGGACCACAATACCTCAAGGACTGCCTGTTTCTCTATGAAAACCTGGACCCTGAGATCATCTTATGAGGCCCTCCTTTGTGTTGCTCATCCTTGAGAGGTCCGAAGGGTGGCAACACGAGAACGGGCCTTCTCTGCAGTGGCTCCCCATCTGTGGAATGCTCCCCCCAGGGAAGTTCACCTGGTGCCTTCATTGTACACCTTTAGGCACCAGGCAAAAACCTTCCTTTTTAACCAGGCCTTTGGTTGATTTGATTGACATCCCATGCCCTTTTAAAATGTGGTTTTTTTGGGGGGGGTGCTATTGCGTTGTTGTTTTTATTTTGATTATATATATTGTGGTTTTATATGTTGATCTTGCTTTGTGAACTGCCCTGGGACCTCCGGGTATAGGGTGGTATATTAACAACAACAACAACAACAACAACAACAACAACAACAACAATGGCTGATGGGAATCACCTGAGAGGTGGGAGAGAAGGCAGGATAATATAATAAGGTTTATCTTGGACAGTCTGAAATGTTTCCCTTGGGAAAAGCACGGACCCCAATAACTGTTTTCCATGCCTTGCTCTGTTTTAGCAAACCATTCTAATCCTTGCAACATGAAGGGCTGTAACACCAATCTCTCGACTCATCTCAGACCTATTTGCATGTCTAACAAACCATATATCCTACACCAGAGATGCCATTTTGATTGAGGGGGCCCAACATGATGTCGTGATGTCACACACATGACATTGCGAGAAAACAGGGTGGAGCTGAACGGCCTCTGAATATTGAGGGGGCTCAGCCCCCTCAGAAAATACATGGGGGGGTGAAACTGTCTCAGCCCCTAGGAGTTGGTGCATATCTCCCACACAAGGGGTGAAGACCAGCAATTTAATAGTCCAGGAAGCAAAGTGGTATGAAAAGGCGAACAGCCATCTTATCAGTTATAACAACTGAGGGGCAACGCAGGTTGAAAAATCAGTTTGGAGCACTTGATAGATAACAAATTAAGATGATGGCAGAGAAGGGCAAGGACATGGGTGGAGAAACCTGTGGTGACGCAGTTTTTGTATACTGTATATTGAAGCAGAATTAAATAGTCAGGTAAGACAGATGGTTGAAAGAATAAAGAACACTTAGGTTTATCCAGGTGCCTTTGGAAGAAACTGGTTTTCTGGATCCATTTCAATCGAGGTTTTGGCCTAGTTTTGGCACAGAAACTGCTTCGGTCACCCTATATGATGACCTCTGTTGAGAGAGAGACAAGGGAAACATGTCCCTGTTGATTCCTCTCGACATCTCAGCGGCTTTTGATACCATCGACCATGGTATCCTTCTGGAGTGACTAACCAAACTAGGGGTGGGTGGCACCGCTTTGTGGTGGTTACAGTCCTACTTGGATGGTCATTCCCAGAGGGTGTTACTTGGGGAATGCTTTCCAGCCCCATGGAACCTTCAATGTGGGGTTCTGCAGGGCTCGATCCTATTCCCCAATTTGTTTAACATCCACATGAAACCACTGGGTGGGGGTTATCCAGAGGTTTGGAGTTGTCGGCAGTATGCTGATGACACTCAGCTCTCTTTCTTCTTTACATTTGCAGGTGAGGCAGTGGAGGTGCTGGACCAGTGTCTTACTCTGATAAATCTTTATTTACTAAATATAAGAAATACCCTCCATTATCCATCTTAACTACAGATCTTTTACCCAGGAACTTCAAAGACAGTGTTGCCACATATGCAGGCCTTAAATGCAGGCAAACCTTGTTGGCCCTTAATTTTCATCTGTTAAACGGAGCTCTTAGTTCTGATTACCCAGCTGAACTTACTTTCTGGTCAGGTTCCCGAGCCTCTACCATTGATTTTATCTGGACATCAGTAGAGTTGATTCCCAAAATCACTAACTTTAAGGTGGTAACGAGGCTGGAAAGTGATCATTTTCCCTTAGAACTTTCCCTGACCCTGGCTGGAAATCTGGACACGTATTCCTGTGTGCCTTTAACAAACAATCAGCTGCAGATGAGGCCTATTGCCTCAAAATGGACCGACAAAATGGCTCAACGGATAAATGAATTCCTTTGGTCTGACCAACTTCAAGTGACAAGGGACTCCCTTATCCAGGCAGATGAGCCACTGCCAATATATGATAAGCTAGTAGATCTGCTAAAACCATCTATGGCTCGGGTTCCGGTAATGAATAGTAATCATTTCCCTCATAAAAAGTGGTTCGATGAGGAATGTAGACACTTTAAGAGCCGTCTGTATAATGAATTCTTGGCATATAGGGCATCAAATGATCCCGTGCCTAGTAGTCACCTTATGAACCTCAAGAGAAAATATAAAGCTCTATTAAAGGATAAGAAGCTTGCGGCAGAAAGAAACAACTGGAACAACCTTCTAAAAGCTGCAGAGAATAGAAATCCCTCCTCCTTTTGGTATCAAATTTCCCAATATCTGGGCAGACCGTCGATAAGGATAGAACCCCAAATTTCAGCTGACACCTGGGAGAGCTTTTTCGCTGATTTATATGCAGCCCATGCTGCTGGCGGAGAAAGACCAGATTTGGCCCCCATGCCTGAGTGGGACCCAGTTACCTACTCTGAAGTGGAAACACTTATAGACCAATTTAAGGCGGGCAAGGCACCCGGAGATGACCTTATATCCATTGATGTTATCAAAGCTAATAAGGATTGGTGGTGCCCACTCCTAGCAGCACTTTATACTCATATAAATAAAACAGCGAAGTTCCCCCCAAGCTGGAACTCAGCACTGATTGTATTAATACATAAGAAAGGGCCGCGTACTGACCCGGCCAATTTTTGGCCAATCAGCTTGCTGAATGTTATCGGGAAGATTTACTCAAAGTTTCTGCTCAATAAATTAATGATCTGGATGGAGAGCAATAATATTATCACAGAGGAACAGGCGGGTTTCCGCCCTGGAAGATCGACAACAGACCAAATTCTAATCCTGAACCATCTGGCCGACAAATATGCTGGCAAAGGCCTAAAAGCCCTCCATGTCGCCTTTATCGACTTTAAGCAGGCCTTTGATCTAATCCCCAGGAACCAGCTATGGACAAAACTGGCAGCGACATCTATCAACCGCCGCCTCCTTTTGCTGATTATGAATCTGCATACAAATACCTTCCTGAGAATTAGGCTAGATGGCAAGGGGCTAGTCTCTAATCCGGTTGCCACCACTAGAGGGGTAAGACAGGGCTGCTTGCTTGCCCCTGCCCTATTTAATTTCTATATTAACTCTCTAGTGGCCCATATGACCAATGCTGCTTTCCACCCACCAAAATTAGCAGGTAGAGCCTTGAATGTCCTCCTGTACGCGGATGACGCCGCCCTCTTAGCTACCTCCCCCATTGGGTTAAGGAGGATGCTTCGAGCTCTTCATGAATACGTGACCCGACACGAGCTCCATCTTAATTATGCCAAGACCAAAATAATGGTCTTTGCTGCTCGACCAAAACCTAATTTGTGGTCAATTAATGGTATTCCGATAGAGCAGGTTAGTTGCTTCAAATACCTGGGTCAGATAGTTCGATCAAACAGGTCCTTCTTGGCACACAGAGAATATATAGCCACAAATGCCTCTAAAGCAGCTCTGTTGATTAGATCCCTGTATTACAAGAAACAGGCACAAACAGTAGATATTGCCCTGCGACTCTTTAAAATGAAAGTTCTCCCACTACTTTTGGTGGGCATTGCCTTGGGTTCGCGTAGGGACTTTGTAAGATTGGAATCTATCCAATCACAATTCCTCAGGGCCATTCTCAGGATCCCCCCTTCTGTTGCGGGTGCGATCATGAGATTGGAGACCGGTTGCCAAGCCTTTACGTATGTGGCCCTGAAAGCGAAATTATGGCTATGGCTCAAACTATGTTTCAGACCGATGGGTTTGGCCCCCCTGATTCTGAGGGATAATTTTAAATCTCCATGGGAAAGGGAAGTGGTAGAGGAAGTGCAAAAGTGCGGTCTGTCCTCCCTTTATATTGAGTCCATGACGTACAGCCGCACTAAAGCGATGATCGCTCAGAGATTGGGGGATATCGCCAGACAGGAGGACATAGCCCGTGTGAAATCTGGGGTGGTTTTAGGGGAGCAGATGTATCGGTCTGCACCAGCCCGTTACCTGGCGGATATCCACTACGTGGAATACCGCAGACTACTTACTGCGGCTAGACTGAATGTCCTTGATTCAGCGGTTTTGAGGGGAAGATTTGGAGGAGTCCCATACGGTCAGAGAATGTGCCACTGTGCCTTAGGTGAGGTAGAATCCACAGAACACATTCTACTGAGTTGTCCCTTTTATAATGATTTAAGGCAATGTTTTATAGCCCCGTATTTATCTCAGTTTAGTCCCCGACTAAGAGAACGGCAGGCAGCATATTTGCTAAACAAGCCCACTGGGAAAATAGCCCTCTCGGTGGCTAAATTCCTCTTCCTGGCGCTCAAGTGTCGGAAACGTATAATCGAATGTCTTGATGTGGGTTACCTGTAGGAGGTTTAGTAGCGCGGTCATACCCCATTTATGTATCCCTCTGATGCCCTCAGTTTTATATTTTATATTTTTAATGTATCCCTCTGATGCCTTCAGTTTTATATTTTCATATTTTTATGTATCCCTCTGATGCCTTCAGTTTTATCTGTTTATCTTTGTATTGAGAAATGTTTTTTTGTTCTGACTATCGGTCGAATAAAGTATATTGATTGATTGAATGGTTGATGACCAGTGTCTTGCCTCAGTAATGGACTGGATGAGACCCAACAGACTGAAGCTCACTTCAGATAAGACTGAGGCACTGTTAGTGGGTGGTTCCCTGGGCCAGATGGCTGGGAGGTCACCTGCTCTTGATGGGGTTACACTTCCTCTGAAGGATCAGGTTCATAGCTTGGGGGTCCTCCTGGATCCTTTGCTGTCGCTCGAGGCTCAGGTGCCCTCATTGGGGCCCAGAGTGCCTTCCATCAGCTTGGGCTGGTGGCCCAGCTACGCCCCTATCTAGACTGGGATAGCCTAACTACTGTTGTCTGTGCTCTGGTAACTTTAAGGTTAGATTACTGCAATGTGTTATACGTAGGGCTGCCTCTGAAGACGGTTTGGAAACTTCAACTGCTGCAGAATTCAGCGGCCAGGTTGTTCATCGGAGCAAGACAGTTTGAGCCTATTAACCTATCGGTGTTGACATCCTATGCCCTTTTAAAATGTGGCTTTGGGGTGTGTGTGTGTCAGTATTTCCAGTGCAACAACATTTCCAGTGGGTCACAAGACCCGATGATTTCATTCCTTATCACGGTTATGTGTAAGCGGATGTTCATCCAGCAACTTCCGCTCTTTGTTCTCTTCCAGCTGAAAAGGCTAGAGAGAGAGGATGTGTGAGGCAAAGCTCACACATGCTGTTTTGTTTATTTTATTTGTTTTGCTATAATAAAGGACTTGATGCTATGATTCCCTCATGACTCTGCTTTTGCTGATCTCTGGGGGGCGGGGGTACAGGGATGTTGTTTTTATTCTGATTTTATAATTTGTGGTTTTATATTTTGATTTTGTTCTGTGAGCCACCCTGAGACCTCCGAGTATAGGGCAGGTGTGTGTGTGTGTGTGTGTGTGTGTGTGTGTGTGTGTGTGTGAGAGAGAGAGAGAGAGAGAGAGAGAGTTCCAGCTGACATGTGGATGTTAGCAAGTATTGTGGTTGTCAGACAAAGGATCTAGCATAAGGACAGAAGCTGAGCCAGCTAGATCAAGCCAAAGGCCCATCTAGCCCAGCATCCTGCTCTCACAATGGCCAACCAGATGACTGCGGGAAACTCACAAGCAGGACTTGAATACAATAACAGCACCCCCTCTTGTGGTTTCCAGCAACTGGTATTCAGAAGCATTACTACCCCTGACCATGGGGGTAGAACATAGCCATCTTGGCTAGTAGCCGTTGATAGTCTTCTCTTTGAAATTCCCCTTCAATGTCCTTTCTTTTATCTGCCATGAATCTTCCAACATTCCATTCCATTTCATTGTCCATGTGAGGGGGGGGGGACTTTTGTCTATCCATTTTCTCCACGAGAAAGTGCATGATTTGATAAACGTCTATCATGCCACCTCTTACTTGCCTTTTCTTTAAATTGAAAAGTGCCAAATGTTCTCCTGGGCAGGGGGAGGCTGGCACAGCTGAATTTTACACCAACTGGACCTTTCAACAGGGCCATTATGCTCAAATGTGCCAGATAATGTAGGTTTGTTGTTGTTGTTGTTGTTTTTTAAAAAATACTATTGCTCAGCTGGATAACTCAGTTGGTTAGAGCATGGTGCTGATAATGCCAAGGTTGCAGGTTCAGTCCCTGTAAAAGGCAGCTGAACATCCCTGCATTGCAGGGGGTTGGATTAGATCAAGGCTGTCCAACTTCCAAGAGACTGCAATCTACAACCACTATTAAAAAAAACAAAAACTGATAGTGATCTAACCATTGGATTGACCAGAGTTGTTGAGCTTTTTTTTGGGGGGGGAGGCTTCATCGAAGTTGTTGAGCTTTTTGGGGGGGAGTCAAACTTGTTGAGTTTTTGGGGGGCACATCCACACTTATGGGGTTTTTTGGGGGGAGGGTCCCACGATCGACCAGGATCGACCAGGGGCATCCCTCGATCAACTGGTAGATTGTGATCGACCTGTTGGACAGCCCTGGGTTAGATGCTCCTCAGGGTCACTTCCAACTATTCTATTCTATTCTATTCTATTCTATTCTATTCTATTCTATTCTATTCTATTCTATTCTATTCTATTGACCAAGGAGCTAGGAAGCATCAATGGCTCAGGCTTGGGTGTAAATAGATTGGGTGGACAGGATGATCAAGAAAGAGAATGGATTGGGAAGATATTGAAACTCAGCCCAGTTACCTATTGGAGCTCATTGATACAAGGGATTCTGTCATCAACTGTAACCAGGATCAGACGGCAAAAAAGGACAACCAGAGGTCAATTCTCAAAATGCAATAGCTTTATTATTAATTAGGATAGTTTTGCAGTTCACACAGGTGAAGATATAATGCTAATTTGCAAAGATGTAGATGAAATCACAGGAGTGAGATTGCTTCAGCATGATGGAATTATACACAGAAGATGCAATTAAAGGAAAGCTTTAGAGGTGCTGAGAAGCCACAGCTACTTTTGACTTTGGTTGGCATTAAAGGCGCTCAGCTTCTCTCAAGACTATCACTAGGCAAGCTCAGTTGAAGGTCCGGCGATTCCTTTTCCTGCAGGTGATCCAGCTGACATTGTTGTGTTCACCAACCACACCCCCAGCGGGAGTAGGGGTAGCCCCAGCTTGAGCCACAACAGTTGCCGTAGCCACTGTAGCCACCATAGCCACCATAGCAACCGTAGCCATACCCACATGGCTCATAGCATCTGGGGG
This sequence comes from Zootoca vivipara, assembly GCF_963506605.1. Taxonomy (NCBI): domain Eukaryota; kingdom Metazoa; phylum Chordata; class Lepidosauria; order Squamata; family Lacertidae; genus Zootoca; species Zootoca vivipara. The sequence goes on from NC_083292.1 coordinate 40,464,863, forward strand.
AGCAATACCGGGAGCTGGACCAGCCACCGTAACCATAACCATAACCGCATGGGTCACAGCACGACTGGTACCTCCATGGCTTGCAGGCAACACTGCAGGAGTAAGTCATCTTGGCTGGAACACTGGAGGGTCTGGAAGGAAGAGTTTGGGAGTTAATAGCATGGCTTACCCAGAATATGAATGAGTAGGAAAATACGCTAAATGACTTGTTTCCTTAAACCTTGTGCTTTAGCAATCACATCCAGCCATTGTCTCTGCCCTCAATTTTCTTCTGTCTCCACACTCCTTGTTGCTCTGCATTGCATCCAACAGTGTAAGGAATTCTGCTTCCCTTAGATGTAGTGCAGAAGTACAGGAAGATAGGAAACTGCCCTTATACCGAATAACATTCTTGATTCATCTAGTGCCATATTTTCTACACTGCACAGAACATATCAGCTAGGCCAAGATGAGGGTCTTGTCATGTGGGCAGCCCAGGACCTCCATATGCACTGTCCAGTTTTGTGCCCCGGGGAGGTCCCTTTGGTGCTGCTAATGCAGAGTTTGACTTCAACCCTCAACAACAACAACAACAACAGAATGACCAGTGGTCTGACTAGGCATATAAGCAGGTTCCTACATTCAGACCTGCAGCTTGCCCACAGCTGGCATGGAAAAGGTGAGTAGAATTCAACTTACCTGCTTCCTTGAGAAGGAGAAGTCTGCAGAAGTTGTTGGAAGAAGGTTGAGTAGCAAGAGCTTTTATACCAGCTGATGACCTCTTTTTGCCCAGGAACCACCCCTTAGAATGCAATAGATAGTCCTAATTAGCCGATGCCCAATTAGCTCCTCAAGTTGTATGCAATATCTTTTCGTCCATTCCTATTTGCTACAACTGTTTTTGATGATTAAAGAACACGTCATGTTATTAGTGCAGCATCTTGGGATAATCATTTATATTTCCCTTGCAACTCAAGCATTTCTCAAGCAAAACAGTGGTATTCTGTGGTACCTCTCTGCTGATGTCACTGGCATCCTAATTCAACCCATTTGTTGAGTTCCGCTTGGGTCATCTGAGCAGTATAACTTGCATGTTAGGAAGCCAGGAAGCTTTTCGGTGAATATGGATAGAAAAGTATGAAGCTGCCTTCAGTTTTTGCAATTCTCTGAATTTTATAGCAAAATTCTTGTCTAAAATGTACCCAAAATGCAAACATCAAATGCATAGTTTTGTTTAAAATATGTGCGTACATTTTAGGATAAAATACATACAAAAAAAATCTGAAGTACAATGTTTTTAAAAATGCATTTTTTGGGGGGATCTTTTTCAATCACAGTTTTTTTGTTTTTAAAAATTACATAATGGTGCAGAAATGGGACAAAATGGATTTATGAATGAAGGGAATTAATGACATGAATGAAAAAAGAGAAAATATAGTGAAACCATGGAAGTCGCTCTCACAGTAGGCAGTGACTGGCTCCTTTAAAAGAGGGCTACACAAATTCATGGCAGACAAGGCTATCAGTGGCTGCTAATTCCATTGACTATCCTATGCTGCCACAGTTGGATTCAGCAATGCTTTCGAATACCAGTTGCTGGAAGATACAGGAAGGGAGAAGGATCATGTGCTCAGATCCTCCTTGCCATTTCCCACATGCATCTGGTTGGCCATTGTAAGAACAGGTTGTGAAATTAGATGGGCCATTGGCCTGATCCAGCAGGCTTGGCTTACGATCTTAATGAACAAGTGTGATATGGGCATAGACTAGAAATAAACTGGCTAGCTCCTATTCATAGCTGCCAAGTTTTCCCTTTTCTCACGAGGAAGCCTATTCAGCATAATGGAAAATCCCTGAAAAAAAGGGATAACTTGGCAGCTATGCTCCTATTCCATATGCTTGAGCTTTGAAGGATATCTTTTGATGTGGGAATTGAATCTGTTTCCTCTTTCAATTTCTAGGGATGGGGGTGAGATTCGAGTTAGTTCACATTGAAAGGCTGGCTTATCCAATTCACATTTTCCCAAGCTTTCCCAAAATAGCAGAAAGAAAGATGAACTCTTATGATCCCAGTAAATGTTCTATCATTTAACCAGGCTTAAGAACTAGAATGTCCACAGTGGTGTTGTTTTTAGTGCGGACCAATTCTATGTGTGTTATCCAGTGCTAGTCCTGCTAAGATTTAGGGACTGGGTAGAAATTTGATTCCATTCACATTTAAAGCTGGATCTATCAAATATTCACATCCCAAAACAGTATGTATTTCAAGACCTTTGAAATTTGCACTGCTCTGAACTTTGCATTTCAGTTTTTCAATGTAGGTACCATGTACAGAAATGCTAAAGCGTTCATACAAACGCAGATACAGTCATACCTCAGTTTAAGTATGCTTCAGTTTGAATACTTTCAGTTTAAATACTCCGTGGACCCGTCTGGAATGGATTAATCCACTTTCCATTACTTTCAATGGGAAAGTTCGCTTCAGGTTAAGTACAGACTTCTGGAACCAGTTGTGTACTTAAACCGAGGTACCACTGTAATAGCAAAAACAACATATAAGCATGTGTTATATTATGGGGAAATGGTTTTGCGAAAATATGTCTATTAGGCAAAAAATGTTTACAAAACAATGAGTGTAATGGAAGACATTCACTCTGAAATGCTGGTGAATTTTCAATGTTAAAAACAAAACAAAACATATAAATTGCACATGGATGTGAGAATGTGGAGAACTGAATTTAGGACTGGAAAAATGAGAAATCGACAGAAACTGAAATTGATATATCCTCCCAGTCTGCTAATGAAGGCTGCTGTGCCCAGAAACCCAGATCAGCAGTTCCTTCTGAGAGCTGTAGGAGTCTGTGTGGTGTTTTTATGAGACTTAAACGCTGCCTAAGCATAAGCACAAACTAATTATCCTCTAAAACACCAACTAAAATCTCCCTTGAAATGCGTGTCACTCATTACCTCCATTTTATGGATGGGAAAATAAGCACCCCAGGTCTATGAACAGAGAGGCTGACTCACCCAAGAATAACCAGAGGTGAGATGAGGATTAAAAAAGCACCACCCGTTGGTTTTTGAACATTTCTGGGAGTGACCGTGGATGTTCTATGCTGCTTGGCTGAATGGAGGAGGCCTGATTTTTCAATACTATTCAACATATTGGAAATTCCTTACATCAGGCATAGGCAAACTCGGCCCTCCAGATGTTTTGGAACTACAACTCCCATCATCCCTGACCACTGGTCCTGTTAGCTAGGGATGATGGGAGTTGTAGTCCCAAAACATCTGGAGGGCCGAGTTTGCCTATGCCTGCCTTAGATGGTCTCATAGGCCACATTCACACCATGCCTTTAAAGCACTATGGTGTCACTTTAAACTGTCATGGTTCCCCTGCCCCACAGCATTCTGGGAGCTGTAGTTTGCTAAGGAAGTTGAGAGTTCACAGGAGAGCTTCTTTTTCTCTGCAAAGAGCTGCAATTCCTGGATTTCCTTGTGAAGAGTGATTGACTATTAAACTACTCTGAGAGTTGTAGCTCTGTGAGGGGAATAGAGTATCTCCTAATAACTCTCATCACCCTTAACAAGCTTCAGCTCCCAGAATTCTTGGGGAGAAGCCATGGCTATTTAAAGTGGTACCACATCAAAGTGTTTTAAATATGGCCATATGCATCTTACAACTCAGAAGGGTCTGATACGAGTGGGAGGGCAAGCACTGTTCAAGGTTAAGGCCTCAAATATCTCCAGTTGAAACGATCACCAAAACCCTACTCATAGTAGACCATTTGAAATCAGGGGCCATGGGATGTCTGTTGGTCCCTGACCCCTGACATAACACACATCCCAAAAGACAACAAAAGAGTTTTTTCTGTATGCAGTAACAGATGCCAAGACGGTAAATTGCAAAATACTGGAAAAGTAACACAGTTCCTACAAAAGAAGAATGACTGTTAAAATTAAGCGAATATCTCGAACTGGCAAAATTAACAGAAATAGTAAGAAACCAACCAAGCGAAAAAATCAGGAGAGAATGGGGTGTCTTTCCAAACTATATGAAGAAAGTCGGTTCCCAAAATTAGGATTGGCTTAGTCTAGATTAAAAATTCCACAGGTAAACAAATTGTCTCTCCATAAAGCTTAAAATGATTACAGACAACCAAAAATACAAGATGTATAGAGGTGGAAGGAAGTCATTTTTTTTCTACCTTCTGATTTTTTCCCTCTAATCTTTCATTTCTTTTTCTATCTTCTCTTTCTTTTTCTTTGATATGTATTATTTTCTTTTCTTACTAATTACTTTTTGATATTTGGTAACCTGTGTTATTTGTATAACTGTATTTTTGAAAATAAAAATTATTATTAATAATAAAAAAGAAATCAGGGATCATGACTACCTTAGGTCCATTCATTTCAATGAGCCTACTCTGAGTAGGACTAGTACTGGCCAGTTCTATGGTCCCATGATTCTATGAACACAACTCTAAGAATCCAATCCTTGTGGTTCTGAATAAATGGCTGATTTAAAGAGTAACAGTTCCATTTAGCTCAGTATTTTCTGCACTGATTGACAGTGTCTCTCCAAGGTTTCAGATGGAGGTCTGTCCCAAACTTACCTGGAGATGCCAGAGATTGAACATGTGGCCTGCTGCATTGGAAGCAGGGGCTCTATCATTGAGTTACAACCCTTCTTTATAAAACATTTAGAAGAAAAGGAAGCTGCCATCGAGCTCAATTTGTCCATCGAACTCAATATTGTCAACACTATCTGGCAGTGACTCTCCAGGACTTCAGATACTTTGAGATCCCAGCAGGAACTGAACATGCAACCTTCTGCATGCAAAGCATGGACTCTCGTGCTGAGATATGGCCCATCCCAAGGAGAGAGGGTGTTTGGATTGCATGGTCTTTGTGCAACTACAAAGGGATGAGGGAGTGTCAACGGGGATAATTTGGCCCAATAAAGCTTCAGAATCACAGGAACCAACAGGGTGGGGAACACTTGCTGATGGGGAGGAGGACCATAATTCGTCCTAATGACGGCAGACCTCATGTTAAAACTATGGCAATAAAAATGTGATGCAGACACCACATTTTTTGTTGCTGGCCTTGGTTAAATAATTAGTAGTTCATATGAGGGAAGGCTCTCTCCGATGCCCTCAGGGCTGTTTCAGAAACCATATAAAAGCAAGAAGAACGATGAGCTTCCATCAACTTTTCTCAGTTCCTGATCGCTCTTGATTGTATTCTGTTCCTTCATCGTTCAGGTACGTTGCGTTTGACTTGTGTTTCTGTTTCTGTTGAGATGTAACACGGGGCTACATTTTGTAGCGCGGGGAGTAGACGTTACTGTTAAAGGGGACAGAAGTGTTTCTCTGTTTACAGGTCGAGGCAACATGTGCAGTTGCTCTGATAAAAAATGATGTTGTGTTCCAAGGTGGAAGTTACAGGGGTTTGAGAATGGGATGTTCAGAAGGGCTTTCTTGTTCACTGAAGCTAAGAGATGCTAGAACTATCTTCTAGGTTGAAGCAATGCAGGTGTCAAGGGATAACTTCTGGATCACATATTGTCTTCAACCTAGGATAGGGCTGACATCTCTTAGCTTCAGTGAACAAATTCCTTTTGAGCTCTAGAGCTCTAATCAGAGGAACCCATGAAGGCTTTTCTTATGTTCTTACAACCATAAAAGGACTTTCTTTACATCTTCAGGAATCAACTCCACCACATACAGTGGCCATGTGATTTCTTAGATTTCAAACTAGACCCACTGCATATCTGATCAGTGAATTCTTTCATACAGGCCTGGCTCCAGCCATTGTCCAAATAAGGGCTTGGAAGGGCCTCTGATTGGCCCAGCCCATTTGCCAATTGCCACCTTTGCCCCCTGCCAGCCCCCCAGATGCTTTTGGGTAGTGGACATCAGTTCTATTTTAAGTCTTCCAAAAAGTGACGCCTAGGCTTATGGAACTATGAAATGCTATCCTTTCATGGAGCTCAACTTAGGGAAGAAAGTGGTGGCCACCAACTTGGAGGGCTTTAGAAGAGGATTGGACAAATTCATGGAGGAGAAGGATATAAATGGCTAATAGCCACAATGGCTATGCTCTGCCTCCACAGGTGGGGGAAGTGATGTGCCAGAGAGAGAGAGAGAGAGAGAGAGAGAGAGAGAGAGAGAGAGAGAGAGAGAGAGAGAGAGAGAGAGCTCTTGTGCTTGAATCCTGCTTGTGGATTTCCTACGTGTATCTGGCTGGTCACTGTGAGAACACGATGCCATACTGTCCAAGTGTCCCAATTTTCCAGGGACAGTCCCAGAATTACAGAAGCCATCCTGGTTTCTGATTTGATCCTGGAATGTCCCAGTTTTACTTTGTTCTCCCTTCCATGTCTCGGAGAACAATTAAAAGTGGTGGAGGAATCAGATCCCCAATACCTGCCCCAAATGATGGAAACGCTGAAGCTGGCATATGAAGCCCTTCCCATAATTTTGAAGGAAAATGTAACCAACCCACTTTAAATTCTTTAATTGCAATACTTCAGCAGCCAGCATTTTTTTTAATGAAATGCACGGCATGTTTATTCCTTTATTTCAAATTGAGACTCACACTGCAAGCCTTTACATGTCTACTCAGAAATAAGTCCTGCTCTAGCCAATGGAGCTTACTCCCAGGTAACTGGGTAAAAACTGTGCAGCCTTACACTAGAATCCTAAGCATTCTTACTCAGAACAATGTCTCGCTGAGCTCAACAAGATTTACTCTCTGGTATGTTAGTGATCATTCTCACAGTTTCTATTATTATTACTATTAATACTAGGCCTTTGTCTCTGACAGGGACTCAAGGCAGCTTAGAGATAAAACTTTATTTCATTCCATTCATTTGTTGAAGGTGTTGTACACGATCCCTTGCCTCACTCATTTTTTTCTTTACAAAAGAAAAAAGGCTGAGAGGTCGCAATTGGCTCAAGGTGACTGATGTAGATGTATATATGATGTCTATATGCTCAGGAGATCAAACACAGGAGAAGCTTCCTGGTGTCCCTATTTTCATCTGTGAACTGTTCAAGGGCTGGACTAGATGGTCCCCCCCCCATTGGCCTGATCCAGCAGGCTCTGCTTCTGTTCTTGTGATTACATGGAGCTCAGGCTGGGAAATGAAGTGGGGTCCTGGTGTCAGAGAAGTCCTGGTTTGCCCTGACCGTTTAATCTGTGCATGTGTGCTTTCAGGTCCACCTCCTGCTTGCATCAACATGGCCCTCTGCAACTACAGCTACAACTCTCTGTGTGGTATCAACACATCCTGCGTCTCCCAAGTCCCCCCATCAGAAGTGGTCATCCAACCCCCGGCTTTCCACATCACAATCCCAGGACCAGTCATGTCTGCCAGCCCCGAACCAGTTGCTGTGGCAGGAAACACGCCGTGCGCCACCGGCAGCTGCTATGAACCCTGCTACGGTGGATGGGGTGGCTATGGGTACGGCTCCAGGAAGTGGGGTTCCAGCTCTGTGTGCTCATACCCGTACTCACGTAGCGGCTACAGAGGCTGCTATTAAGTGAGAAGCTGGGCATGTGGGCAAGGGAGTTCCTGTGGCGAAATACGAAGCAGCTGCAACTCTTCAGGCTAGCAGGAATTTGAGATCCTTGAACGGGCAATCCAGCTGCAATTCTGATTTCTGTTTAACATCTCCCTCTTTTTTGGTGGAGGGATTTGCTTTAATGCCCCACCCCCACCCCAGCTTTTCTGGGTTTTTCTATGGGTCCAATTTCTGTTCCCCATTTCTGATGGCCAAATTCATTTTGCACTTCTTTCCTGTTTCCTTTTGGATCATTTGGGTGCTGCAAGCTCGCCACCTTGGGGCCAGGAAGCGGTACTGCAAGCTCTCTGAACCCTCCAAAGTTGTGTGCTAGCCCTTGATTCGGTTTCGTTTGAAATGAAGCCATGTTCTCCGCGGCAATGGAATGTCGTCAACAAACATCCCAACTGCTCAGGGGTGGCTCTGGTGCTTGTTAACACACGCAGGAAACAAGGGGTCACATGGTTCTGTTTCTTGTTTTGTTTTTTGCGACGCAAAAAGATCTTCTATGGGCAAAAGGGCAAATTCTCTCTCTTGAACCATCTCTGCTTTTATCCCTCCTTACCCTATGAAGCTCATGTTGAAGGTCATCACCTCAGCAGAACCGTGGGACTTTAGCTTCTTCAGAAGGCACAGACCATCTGCCAAAGTTGGGTTCTGGCATTCCAGAGACAAGAAGAATGGACAGGTCAAGTTGAGTGTGGTCTCTTGCTCAGCTTCCTCACATCCCAGCATAAGCCAAAGGCAGAACCAAGGAAAACATGGTGGAGGATTGGAATCCCAGCTCTGCCACAGAGATAATTAAATAGCCAACATTTAATTTCAAATCTGCTACTGACATCTGAGCTCCGGGGTGAGTCTGTGACATTTTCCCCTCCTGGCTTTGTATCCTGTAACTGTTTGAGTCCCTGTTTACAATAAAACTCAACTCTTAAAGCATCAGAACCACTTGTTGCTTGTTTTTATTCCACTGCCATGTGTCATCATGTGTGCAGGCTAAAAATAAAAAGGCATGCTTATACTCAAGGCCCATGTTTCCCTGAAGAACAGTGATAGGGGAATCTGTGGCCCTTCCTATTTTGCAGGGTTAAAATCCTTATCATTGGCCATACTGGCTGGGACGTTGGAGTCCTACAGCAGTAATTTTAATAATAATAATTTTGTTATTTATACCCCACCCATTTGGCTGGGTTTCCCCAGTCACACGGGGTGGCTTCCGGCACATATAAAAATAAAAGGTCAAACATTAAAAACTTCCTGATATAGTAGCATCTGAGGGGATTGCAGGTTCTCCACCCGACCTAAAGTGCTTCCCCCCTCACTCCAGACCATAACCTCCAGAATCAAAGGGCACATTCACACCATAAAGTGCTGTGATGCAGACCCTTCAAGTGCCTCTAATTTCTAGAAACAGTCCTGGATTTACAGAAGCTGCCCCCAGTTCTTATTTGATCCCAGAATGTTCCACTTTTCCTAGAACGTTCTTATTTTCATTGGAGAAATGTTGGAGGGTATGAAGTTATGCGATCCCCAACCCAATGAGACCAGTAACTAGACAACTGAAGACATCTGAAGACAGCCCTGGATAGGGAAGGTTTCTAATGTCTAATGTTTTACAGTAGTACCTCGGGTTACAAACGCTTCAGGTATACAAACTCCGCTAGCCCAGAAATAGGAGCTCAGGTTAAGAACTTTGCTTCAGGATGAGAACAGAAATCGTGCTCCAGCGGTGCGATGGCAGCAGGAGGCCCCATTAGCTAAAGTGGTGCTTTAGGTTAAGAACAGTTTCAGGTTAAGAACGGACCTCCGGAACGAATTAAGTTCTTAACCAGAGGTACCACTGTATTATGTTTTCATATATGTTGGAAGCCACCCAGAGTGGCTGGAGTATCCCAGACAGATGGGTGGGATATAAACAATAAAATTATTATTATTATTATTATTATTATTATTATTATTATTATTATTATTATTAAATAGGATGCCCCAATTTTCATTAGAGAAATGTTGGAGGGTATGCAACAGACTTTCCCAAGGAATTATGGGAGCTGTCATTTATTAATGAGAGTGGTTAGGAGACCCCTATCCCCCGCCTGGAGCTACAATTCCCAGAGTGGTTTAACACAGGGGTCCACTGTCCCTCAGACCTTGTGGGGGGCCGGACTATATTTTTTTGGGGGAAGGGGGGAATTAAACGATTCTCACCTGCCCACAAAGACGCCTGAAGATGCTTCACTTTACCTGCCCCAGTTGTTGTCCCAATAGCCGCAGTTGGGCTTCTCCAGCCAGCCAGGCGCCGTGGCGGGGTAGGAGGCTGCGTTGGCTGGCGGAGACAGAAGCAGTAGCCCCAGCAGAGGAGCCGCAGGTGGAGGTAGGGGAACTGGGGCATGGCCAGAGCTTTTACCCACCACCTGCTGCTGCTGCTGCTGCTGCTTCCTGAGAGGCTCCACGGAGAAGAAGACAGAGCTGCCCGCCAACCCGCAAGCGGCGGCTATGGCCGCTGCAACAACCCGCCTGAATGCCATGGGAGGAATGAAGGAGGGATGGAAGCGGCGACGAAGAAAGCGTGCGAGGAAGCGGTGTGGAAAAGGGGCACAGAGAAGGAAGGAAGGGCGGACTGAGGGAGAGGGAGGAAGAGCAGGAGGAAAACGCAGCTGCAGCCGACAGCCAGCGTCACACGCCCCCTTCACAGTGCCGCCCTGGATGTGCAGGCGGGCGAGCCAAGATTGCTCCATCCCTGAGAAGAAAAGTGCCACTCAGGGCAGTCTCGAGCAGGTCGCGCGCCCTGGCGCTGAGGGGCGGAGATCGCTCTGGCGCCCCCACCCTCGCAGGGTGCAGCATGGCTTCCGTGCGGCTTCACCGTGCAGCGCCCTGCCTACCGGCCTGGCGCCCTGGCGCCCCGCGCCACCGGGACTCTACCTAGAGCCGGCCCTGGTGCCACTGTGTGAGGGAGAGGGAAAGAACATGTGTGCTGGCAATCCACACGGTGATTCCCAGACCATCTGCAGGCCGGATCTAGAAGGCAGTTGGGCCTGATCCGGCCCACGGGCCTTAGCTTGCCAAACCATGGTTTAACATAGAACCCTCTTCACAGGGAATCATCCCATCTTCTCTTGGCTGGAGAACTGCATTGTAAACTTTGTAGAAGTGTGAATTTCGAAGGACGGTTGAGCTTTGGATTGTGAATTGTTTCGGAAAGTGCAAATGAAGCATGTTTGCCTGTGAATGCAAGCTGAACTGGATTTCTATCCCATCCCTACTGATTCCTCAAGCCTGCTCTAAAAGTTTCAGGACAAAGGTTAGAAATCTTTTCTAATCTTGGCGTCTCTGTGTTGGCAAGAGGGGGGGGGAAAGAACTTCGGCAATGATTTTTATCTAAGGAGAACCAGAGTGCTTTTCAATAGGGTGCAATTTCAGGCTTAATTGGTGCATTATGGCAAAATAATGAGGCAGATACAAGAAAAACTTGCGGTTTCTTGAGAGTGAAGCATTATTCATGAAGGTGTTTCAACTGGGAGCAGTTTATAGCAATTATAATTTGCTGCAGAACTGGCCTGGCTGGGCAAGTGCTGTGAAGGAGCTGCTTAACCTCGCTGCACTTTAAAAGAAGTTTAAAGTGGTTCAACTTTAATAGGTTCAACAAAAACCCTATTAAGTCTTTTTAAAACAAACAAACAAACCAAAAACCACAATTTTTTTAATTTTTATTTTACAAAGGGTTGTATCCAAATTATTTACTTAGTTAGAGCATTAGTATCTGGCTCTCCAGGCAAAAAGGTTCCCAAAGTTGCTGGGAGAGTGTGGAAAATACAAATCTGGGCACTGATTATGAAAGAGCAGACCCTCCAAATATCCCAGGGATGACCCTGATTTAGAGAAGCCATCCCGGTTTCTGATTTGATCCCGGAATGTCCCACTTTTCCTTAGGATATCCAACCCCGCCCCCACCGCTCAAGCCATTTGAAGGCAATTCTGTATAGGGAAATCATTATGGAATGGGATGTCCCTATTTTCATCGGGGAAATGTTGGAGGATATGAAAGAGTAGTTCTTATAATGACCAGGTAGCATAATTCAGGGGTAGGAAGTCCCTGATGGAGCTCAGTTTTCGGTGAAACTGGTGGAATGAGCCTCCTACTTTCTCTGCTGTGGAAGACCAGATCCAGCTCGCCTCCCCTCCCCTCCCATCAGCTGTTATTTGAGGGCAGCGATTCCATCAGATTCCCTCAGTGGGAGAGCTAGGAAGCAGGTCTCATTTCTGATATATTTAACATGCTCCTTTCCTCTATTCGATGCATTTTTGCAAGGGTGGCCGGAGGCCAGAGCCGGATTTACGTATAAGCTAAACAAGCTATAGCTTAGGGCCCCACTCTCGAGGGGGACCCCCAAAAAATTGAAGGAAAAAAACTGGATGTACATTTTCAAAATATAAGATAAAAAACATAGAAGTAAGATAAAACCTACATGCAGCAACAGTGTTTTGTGCATACCTGCCAAGTCCTGGATGGAAAAATCTGGGATCGGCAGCCCGTGACACCGTAGACACAACTTCCAGTGGTGCTTTGCCCTTCTATGGGCACCAGAAATGGCGGCGCCAGCGCCGGAAGTCACTTCTACGCATGACCAGAAACGCGTAAAAGCGACTTCCGGTGCCGCCATTTTCTGGTGCTCATAGAAGAGCAAAGCGGCACCAGAAAAATAGTCGCCGGCAGAAGCGGATTTAAGGGAGAATAATGGGATAAAAACCTATACGGGAGACCGCCAGGAAACGGTAGGAAAAAAGGGGGTTTCCCGGCGATAAAGGGATACTTGGCAGCTATGGTTTTGTGTTGTGCAGGCTCCTATCATGTAAGTCATGGGCCCAGCATATAGCATATATTCAACACACAGAAACAGCGACAATTTGTTGTTGACAAAGGACAGCTGGACACAGAAAGGGCCCCATTCCCTTCAGTAGCTTAGAGCCTCATCAAACCTAAATCCGGCCCTGCTGGAGGCATTTCAGCACCTGAGGCAAAACGCCTCACTGCCGCCCCCATGATGGGTGGGGCAAACTGTAGGGCTTCTTCACAAGATCCAGCGTCTCCCCCACCCAATGGGGGGATCCTTTCCAGATCCCCCTCTCCCGTGCAGCAGCAAGGCTTTGCACTGACGGTACATATCCTCACCGCACTGCCAGGCAGGGGTGGGGAAGTCATGGGCAGGACAGCTCTGCATTTTTGTTTTAAAAAAATAATTGGTTGGAGATCTGTAAAAAATTGATAGAGGTCTGTTCTGGTTCACAAAGCACAGACTTGATAGATTTGCCTTTAAATGGCAACTAGATCAAATCAGGGGTTCTTTAGCTGTGATTCCTGCATTTCAGGGGGTTGGATTAAATGACCATTTGAGTCCCTTCCAACGCTACAGGTTTTTTTTTTAATTCCCCCCCCATCCCTAGAGGGACTGCAGTTTCTCGCAGTAGGATCAGTTCAAAAACCACTTCAAAGCTCCCCTGTCACCACACCTGCCTCCTTTGCTATCTTGATCTTGTTATCTCTTAACTTTCTCCGCCATAAAGGAAACTCTCCAAAGGCATCAGCATTTTGAACAATTGCCTCATTTAACTCTCCCTCATTCTTTTGCCCTGAATGCGTGTTCCTTTAGGGACTTGTAAGTTGATTCCTGCTTCCACCCCTTGTACCGTAGCATCAGTCCCCATAAACAAGGGGCTCCCTACCTGATGTTGAGCTGATGAATCTACTCCAACCCTTTTTGCTTCTGTTCTGAGCGAGGAGGGGGCCACTGATCCAGGAGGACCCAATTCATTCCTCAGGCTACTGATAGCTCTGGCTCTGCCCACCCATGGCATGTGGACCCCGGAATGTGGCCCACAATGGAATGTGGCCCCTGGGCTGGGAAATATTAACCATTCCTGGTTTAGAATCACTGACCTCCTCGGTAGTAGTGGTGCCCACCCTGTAGAACACCCTCCCATCAGATGTGAAGGAAATAAACAACTACTGTATCTGACTTTTAGAAGACATCTGAAGGCAGCCCTGTTTAGGGAAGCTTTTAATGCTTGATATTTTATCACATTATTATTATTATTATTATTATTATTATTATTATTATTATTATTATTATTATGTTGGGAGCCGCCCAGAGTGATTGGGGAAACCCAGCCAGATGGGCAGGGTATAAATATGAAAATTATTATTATTACTACTACTACTACTACTACCAAACAAGAACAGCAAGAAACAGGTCTATGATGCAAGGGAAGCTTTATTAGAAAAAGAAGAGTATCAAGAAGACATACAACCAAGTTTGTAATAAGAGAATAATCTCTCAGAAATGAGATGTGTAGATGTAGGAAGGACTTCTGGTCCTTATGCAGCTGGAGAGCAATGTGGGAAAGGGAATATACACTTATAGAAAGTAAATAGTTGGGAGAAAAGGACACATAACAGGGCTTTGATCTTTCACGTATATGGAGAACCATTCATAAGTCTGGAGCTCAACATTACTTGAAGCCCAGACCCATAAACTTGGCTACAGAGTCCGTACTGGTGGGTTGGCGATTTCTGGATAGTCCTGGTCTTCTCACAATGGCTTAGCAGGGGTAACCCTTTGATGACTGGACACCTTGGTAGCCACCGCCGAGGTAACCTCCAGAAGAGGAACCCACCCCACAGCCATAGCCATAACCAGAAGACCCAGAGCCATAACCAGAAGACCCGTAGCCATAACCAGAAGACCCGTAGCCATAACCAGAAGACCCGTAGCCATAACCGGAAGCACATGGACTGTAACCTCCGACAGCCATTGGCTGGCTTGAAGTGAGGATGGGTCCTGGGATGGTCACCACAAATGGAGGTGGCCGGATCACCACTTCTGATGATGGAATTTGGCTGACGCAGGAGACATTGGCCCCGGGGACTATGCCAAGGCTGCTGGATGATACGGCACCACCTCCGATGCTACCACCTCCAATGCTACCACCTCCGATGATGCCACCTCCGATGCCATATCCACCGCCGTATCCACCACTGTATCCACCGCCGTACCCACCATGTCCAAGACCAATTGAAGGGGTGGAGCATGGGACAGCGCAGGATTGAGTTTTAGAATGCATGGCTGTGTTTTGGAAGTTGGCTGTGGAACAACAGGAAGGACACATATTAATGGGTTAGAAAATTTGGTCTTGAATAAATTATGGATTTGTGGGGTGGGGGCATAAGGAACATGTTTTCTCCTAACACTAGCACTTGTGGACATCTAATGAATCTGAATGTTGGAAGATTCAGGCCAGATAAAAGAAAGTCCTTCGCACAGCACAGAGTTGAACTATGGAACTTGCTCCCACAGAAGGCTGTGATGGCTACTATCTTGGATGACATTAAAAGTGGGTTGGCCAAATTCATGAAGGATGAGGCTATCAATATCTACTAGTCACAGTGGCTGCCCTCTGCCCTCCATGGTCAGAGGCAGCAATACTTCTGAATGCCAGTTACTGGAAAGTACAGGGTAGAGTTGTTCTTGTGTTTGGGTCCTGCTTGCAGGTTTCCTACTGTGAGAAGAGGATGTTGGACTAGGTGGGCCTTTGGCCTGATCCAGCTAGGCTTATCTGAAGTTGAAGAAGAAAGGGTCAAGAGCTGGTTTCCCCAGAAAGGCTCCTCATCTCAAAGTGGCAGTTGTTCTAGGAGACAGAGCTGAAGGGCCTCCCAGCAATAGTATCACAGCAAGGGAAGACCGGCTTGGCCCTGTCCATTAGCCAAAGAAGGAACTGTCATGGTGCTTCCCTTCTTTCAACCAAAGTGAAGATCCTTTACCTAAGAAACAGTGGCTTTGCTTTTTCCCTCTGCCTTCCTCATCCCCCTTCTGCCTTGTGCCTTGTCTTTGAGATTGTAAGTTTGAAAGCAAGGGTGTTCTATTTCTGATTGTTGTGAAAAGCTCTGGGAACCTCCCCCCCCCCCAATGAATGTAAGAAGAGTCCTGCCAGATCAAGCGCAAAAGGGCTCATCCAGTTTAGCATCCTGTTCTCCCAGTGGCCAACCAGATACCACAATGGGAAGCCCCCAGCAGGACAAGTGCTCAATGGCAACCCTCCCCACTTGTGATTCCCAGAATCCTTTGCTCTTCAGAGGCATACTGCCTCCTAAAATGGAGGTAGAACACAGCCCTCATGGCTTGTAACCAATGGTAGTCTCATCCTCCATGAATTTCTCTAGTCCCTTGTTAAAGGTATGCATGTTGGTGATCATTGCAATCTCTTGTGTTAAAATTTAGACCGGAAACTCCATTTCCATGGAGATTGCTGGGGTTATAAAAACTAAGCAGGCAAATAATAAAGAGTTCCTTGTCAAGACAAATGGAAGAGTCACTTTGGTGCATTAAGATATTGACTCTCAACCAGGCCATGAGTCCAACCGAAGCTCCTTCGGCCACCACACCTTTTCGAAAGGATGAGTCAAGAACTGTACTGTATTATCAACAGCCAGAGCCGAAGGAGACTGCTATACACACACCCAAACATCCCTAAATATATTGCACCATGCCCGCCTGTTACAATTTGGAAGCAGCAGAGGAAGGGCCATAGTTCAGTGGGTAGAGCATCTGCTCTGCACGCAGAAGGACCCGGGTTCAATCCCCGGCATCTCCAGGAAGGGCTGGTGTAGCTTCCCTGCCAGTAACACTGGAGAGTCACTGCCAGTCAGTGTAGACAATACTGAGCCAGGTGGACCAACGGTCCAACTTGGTATATGGCCGATTCCTACGTTGGGAGTCAATCTCTCAGACATAAGTATAATAAACAAAAACAATGAATGGATTATCAGTCTTACCTGGTTAAAAGAAGCTTTGTTTGGATGTAGAGAGGAAAGGAGCGATCTGAAAAGTCCGGGGCTCCCCTGTCCTTTTTATACAGTTTCATGTTTGGGCCCTGAACTGGAAAGAGAGACACCCATTTTTGCCTGGGGACTTAATTAATCCTGGGCTGATATGAGCAGTTGAGAGCCAGAAATCCAAATTGCTTTGTTGTGTTCTGGATTCCAAGTCTCCATCAGCCATCTGCAAACCACACATTCCACCTTTGAATTTATCTGTCTCATCTTTTGTGAAATTGCTTAGGATTTAATTGAGGTTCCACCAATGATTACCCACAGCCCTGTCATTTAGATGTAGCGCTTCCTTCTCTCTCTTCTTTTTTAACCAGACAGTCAGCATTAACCTCCCCAAGAAAATTGCAGAGGTTAATTGCCTTCCACTGAGTCAGGTCAATGGTCCATCAGCCCAGTAATTGTCTGCTTTGCCTAACAGGAAGCACCTTAGTCTTGGACTGAGGGGTCTTCCTTGACACTGAAACCTGGGATGCATTCATGAGACCCAACGTTTGAAACCGTGTGTGTGCTACCTCTGAGCCATGATGCCCTCTCTTGTCAAATAATGTGCAACTCAGAACGTCTCTTGCAACCAAAAATGGAACAGGAAATAAGGAAATTGGTACATTGTGGCAACAGAAAGTAGAAGATGTAGGTTCTCATTGAGGCCTCAACAATCAGGGAATTCAAGAACATTAGAAGAGTCCTGTTGGATGAAACCAAAGGCCCATCTGGTTCTGATGACATAGACCATAGGGCACCACAGTCCATCAACCTATTCTCACATTGGCCAATCAGATTCCTCCAGGAAACCCACAGGCAGGGCATGGACACCAGACCCCTCCCTCATTGGTACCCATAAGAACATATGAGGAGCCCCACTTGATAAAGTTCATCTAGTACAGCATCCTGCTCTCACAATGGCCAACCTGATGGCCTTAGGAAGCCCACAACCTGAGCACTAAAGCAATCTCCCCACCTATTTTCTGCAACTGGCATTCTGCAACAGTGGAGGTAGAGCTTAGCCACTATAACTACTCATAAGCTTCTTGCCCTCCATGAATTTCTCTAATCCTCTTTGGAAACCATCCAGAGAAGCGGACATGGAGCAATGGATTCAAGCTACAAGAAAGAAGATTCCACCTAAACATTAGGAAGAACTTCCTGATAGTAAGAGGTGTTCGGCAGTGGAATTTGATGCCAGGGAGTGTGGTGGAGTCTCCTTCTTTGGAGGTCTTTAAGCAGAGGCTTGACAGCCATCTGTCAGGAATGCTTTGATGGTGTTTCTTGCTTGGCAGGGGGTTGGACTGGATGGCCCTTGTGGTCTCTTCCAACTCTATGATTCTATGATTCTTAGGTTGGTGGCCATAATCAGTATATTGTGGTGCAATCAAGTTCCATAGATTCAACTCTGTGCTGTGTTATTTTATATGTTCTGAATCTTCCAACATTTAGCTTCATTGGATGGCCTCATACATGGGAGAGGAAAAAAAGAACTTATCTCTATTCGCTTTCTCTGCACCACCCGTAATTTATGTCCTACTTACTTGCATATACATATACATATACAGCTTCAAATGTTGTAACCTCTTTCATAAGGGGGAATCTTGGGGAGGGAATATCCTCATTCCTTGCCCCCAGTCTTCAGTGCCATGCATCCCCATTACTGCCCATGCTCTCACCCCTCCTCCCACCCTGTTGTTCTAAAGACTCTAAGGAAGCCGTGTAGGAGGCTAGGCTCTGAAACCAATCTTGGATCCGAAAGCAACTATAGTCATAATAAAAATGTTAAGCACATGATAAGCCAATTAATGGCAATTAAAGGCATGGCTCAGAAGTCAGTGGGAAGGGAAATGAGGGTTGCAACCCATGGGATGGATGCAATGAATGAGTCCCACTAGTGGAAGCCCACACAAGGACGTCAGCTAGCGCAATGGGGTTCCCCCATTTTTCTCCCCCTGCAGCCCCAAAATTGGCTCTGAGGAGGAGGTGAGGGAGGATATTCTGTCTGGCAAGCTGGAATGTGCACGTTGATGGTTGCTGTAGTATTTTTTAATGTTGGTTCTGTAAGGAGAGCTGAACTCTCCACTCCGCCAGTTGTGTGATACTACTGAGGGAAATAATCTTGATAATTTCTGGATAATTTCTGAACCAGGGACCTCTCCATTTCCTATGTTTGTTAGGCTGAAGGCAAACCAATAAAAGTCAGCACTGCCACGGATTGGTGTTCCACATGTTTGTGTTCCAGCAAGGCTCTTGTGAATCTTTTCCAAAGCCTAGTAGTTCCCCATAGGAACAAATACCCATAGTGGGGTAAGAGAGCTGTGTGTGGGGGGGGGGGGGAATTACACCTGGCAACCCAACTACCCCTTGGGTTTCAGATAGTTCATGGGTAGACAAGCCTAAAAAGTCCAAGACCCAGATTTTCACAGCCCTCCAGCAGCTATGGTGTCTCATTTACCAGAAGTAATGTATTTTCTGTTACCTCTGGAGGTGTATATTCAATTCTGACCAAACTAAAGCCTCCTGTTGTATATTGTGCTCTATGGGGCTTAGTTTGGTCAGAATTAAGTATACGCCTGGGTTGCCAGATGTGAAATAAAGGTAAAGGTAAAGGGACCCCTGACCATTAGGTCCAGTCATGATCAACTCTGGGATTGCGACGCTCATCTCGCATTATTGGCCGAGGGAGCCGGCGTACAGCTTCCGGGTCATGTGACCAGCATGACAAAGCCGCTTCTGGTGAACCAGAGCAGTGCACGGAAATGCCGTTTACCTTCCTGCTGTAGCGGTACCTATTTATCTACTTGCACTTTGATGTGCTTTCGAACTGCTAGGTTGGCAGGAGTTGGGACCGAGCAACGGGAGCTCACCCCGTTGCAGGGATTCGAACTGTTGACCTTCTGAGCAGCAAGCCCTAGGCTCTGTGGTGTAACCCACAGCGCCACAGCACCAGATGTGAAATATATTGGCATTATTTTCAGCTCTCCTATCAAGCCCACAGAGGCTAACTCAAGAATCTGTCACTGGAATTAGATTTCTCTCTCTTTTGATTTCAGTAGTCTCTCTTATCAGGAGGTCTGTTACACACAATGTAAAAACAGGGCCTTCCTCGTGTTGGCAGCTACCCTTTGGCTGTCCTTTCCCTTGAATATTAGACAGTTGTCTTCCATGTTGTTATTTTTGTCACCTGCTGAAGACCTTCCTCTTCCAACAAGAAGCAGAGGTGTTTCCCGGTCTGCATCTATATTAATATCATTCTTAAGAAGAACTTCCTGGATCAGGCCAGTGACCCATCTGGTCCGGCATCTTGTTCTTAGAGTGGCCACCATATGCCTCTATGGGAAACCTGCAAGCAGGATTTGAGCATAAGAACACACTCAGACTCAGTCCAATATACCTGAAGGAGCGTCTCCACCCCCATCGTTCAGCCCAGAGACTGAGGTCTACCTCTGAGGGTCTTCCAACAGTTCCCTCACTGTGAGAAGTGAAGTTACAGGGAACCAGGCAGAGGGCCTTCTCGGTAGTGGCACCCACCCTATGGAACACCCTTCCATCAGATGTCAAGGAAATAAACAACTATCTGCCTTTTAGAAGACATTTGAAGGCAGCCCTGTTCAGGGAGGGGTTTATTGTTTGATGTTTTATTATGTTGTAAATATTCTGTTGGGAGCTGCCCAGAGTGGCTGGGATGTTGTTTCCAGCAACTCATATTCGGAAGCATTAATGCCTTTGACCATGGAGGCAAACTCTAGCCATCAAGGCTAGTAGCAAACCATTGCCTTGCCCATCACGAATGGTTCCAATGTTCTTTTGAAGACCATTGCTGCCTCCAGCAGATGTGAGTTCCATAGTATAACTAAGTGCCATTTGAAGAAGTGCTCCCTTTTGCCTGTCCTACCTCATCTAACATTCAGCTTCCCAAGTTCTAGTGTTATGAGAAATTGAGACATTTTTTTTCTCTACCCACTTTCTCCATGCTATGAATAAGATGTATTTTTTTTATTGCACTTTACAGCCCCCAAACACAAGAGAAGCCTGTCCTGGCTTGCAGAAAAGCCCAGCTAAAAAATGCCTCAGGTTTTTCAATCCAGAAAGGTTGTAAAGTGCAGATCACCAGTGATATGATTTTAGCTATTCATTCAATCTTCATCTGTTAAATTTATATCCTGCCCTTCCATCCAAAGGAGCCCAGGGTGTCAAGCAGTCAGTGATAAAACAATAAAAATAATAATATCATTCTTAAGAACTGGCTTCACCCTTAGTAACACTCCCAGTGGACGGGCAGGAGTGTCATACACAGTTGCACACCACAATGCCTATGGACAAGCCTTCACACCTGTAACCAATAAAGTTGTGGCCTTATTTGATCCCGAACCAATATGCCGTGTGTTGTCTAGTTACTTGCACCTTAGGAAACAGGGTGATTGAAAACCCTGAGGCATTTTTTAGCTGGGCTTTTCTGCAAGCCAGGACAGGGAACCTCAGGAGAAGGGTGTGTGCAAATGTGGCTCTCCAGACTTCTCTTGTGTTTGGGGGCCCTGTAATCAGCCAGTGGGGGGGGGTTGATGGCCCCCTATGACCTACGTCAAATCGGAGCATCCCCCAACTGGTCCGGGCATCAGACAGGAGCCACATCCTTTTAACAGGATACCCTTATCCGTGCAGAGGCAGGCAGAGGATACAACCTCGCCTCCAACCAAGACTGGGCTTACTCAGTGCCTATCCACCTTACAAAGTTGTGACGATTGCTGTGAGTTAGGCGAAAACCCAAATAGCGAAGCCAATTTGCCACATGGGAGACCCTAAATCTGGCAACCGACATAGTCCATGGCAAGGTCATACCATCTGCAAAAAGCCTAATCTGATGGAGGGTGGGTGGAGGAGCCAGCATGGTGTGAGAGAGAGGCTAAAAGGCCCCACAGGCTGGGAATTTATCCTTGCCCTGGGCATGGGGCCAAGTGACGCTATTGGTCAGTTGGCCCTGCGCCCATGGGAATGCCCTCTGATTCCTGCTGCCATTGGCCAATTTGGTGACAGGAGGGTGACCTAGGCTTCTCTATCTGGCCCTTAGAACTCTCTCCGGGCCACACCCTTCAGCAGCAGCCCCGCTTCATACCTTCCCTGAGTGCCTTTCCCTGGCATTCTGATAATGCTTCTTGCTTACCTGGTGGGTAGTAATGAGCAAATGAGGGCTAGAAGCCCTCAACTTCCTCAAAAATGAATATCTCAATGTTGCAATGTCTCATTTCTGGGTTCACTGCACAAGGTTTCACAATATTTCCCCCCCCCCTCCTGCCAGCAAACTCCCTTTATGACTTCATCTTGCTGAGCCTTGGATGATTCCGAGATAGAAATGGGAACAACAGCCAGGGGTGGGGCGGAGGCTGCGATTTTTGAGCCTCCTTTTACAGAAAGGATTTTAGACAGCTTTGTGAACCCTTTAATTAGTCAGATGGCACTTCTTTTCTTCTTTCCATGCGTGCAATATTATGATTACTTCTAATGGAATGATTTTAAATTCAACACCCCACTAATGAATGGCAATAAAAATTTCTTTGATGGGGGGGATGCCTACTTAAGACATTCCAGATCTATCTTACGACACAGCAAATAATTCACTGCGGTGGAATCCAAAGAGATTTGAATTAAATTCAAAGAGAGTTAGGAAACACTTCTAGAAACTTTTGTAGAAGCGGCCTGAAACAGGTCATAGTCCAGTGGTTTTTGTGGGCTGATAATGACTTTTTCCCACATGGTGTTGGGTGGAACGAAGAGCTCCGTGAATTAAGGGCTCCTGTTTTTGAAAACAGCTCCGTGACGGTTTCCTCACCTCCATAACTTCTGACACAACTGACCTGCATACAGTGATGTGGAGCAGAGGCTGAGCAGGCATGACCAGCCCATTGGGTTTTATGGTGAGTTTCATGGGTGACCAAAAGAACATTTGGGATCTGGCTCATTCCATGCATTTAAACCAGGCATAGGTGAACTCGGCCCTCCAGATGTTTTGGGACTACAACTCCCACCATCCCTAGATAACAGGACCAGTGGTCAGGGATGGTGGGAATTGTAGCCCCAAAACATCAGGAGGGCCGAGTTTGCCTATGCCTGATTTAAACCAACACAGAAGGGTTGTTAGCAGACAACTTAAACATGATTGTTTTGACAAGGTATAGCTCCCATATTTCAACTATGTAAACACACAACATGTCAGTGTGAGACCTCCAGCCAATCATGCTTATCTATGGGGAATCATAGAATCATAGAATCATAGAGTTGGAAGAGACCACAAGGGCCATCCAGTCCAACCCCCTGCCAAGCAGGAAACACCATCAAAGTATTCTTGACTTTGTCATGGATAGTTGAAGCCTTGGCAAGGCTTTTACAATGATCCGGTTATTTGACAGTGCCCTTGCTCAGTTTCCCTTCTCATATTCTAAAAAAAGAAGAAAAGTAAATAGATCAGTGGTTGCCACCTTGGTGCCCTTTCAGTGCTGTTAGAGTCCTACTGTCCCTGATCATTGACCAAAGGCCCAATAGTCCATCATTGCTCTATCTTGCTCAGCAATGTCCACACGGATACGCAGTGACTCTCTAAGGTTTCAGGAAGGGAGTTTACCTTTGCCCTAGCTGGAGATGCTGGTGGTTGAACTTGGGACATTCTGCATGCCAAAGAGGTGTTCTGTCGCTGAGTGATGGTTGTTCCCCTGCTGAAGAAAGATTCCGGTCCTCATGGCCTTCCAGGTGTTGTTAGACTCTGTCAGGCTCAGCATGGCCAATTGTCATGGCCAATTGTCAGCATGGCCAATTGTCAAGGATGGTGGACTCCAAAAACATCTGGAGGGTCAAAGGCTTCCCGCTCTAGACTGGCCTTCCCCAGCTTGATGCCTTCCGCAGTCTACAACTCACACTCTCCTTGACCACTGATGATATTGGCTGTGTTGCTGAGCTATGGCTGTTCTCCTGCTTAACTAGAGCTGGTTTCAACAGAAACAGAAGAGTCTGCCTAATAACAAGTCAGATCTACCTTAGTACAGTGGTACCTCGGGTTACAGACGCTTCAGGTTACATACACTTCAGGTTACAGACTCCACTAACCCAGAAATAGTATCTCAGGTTAAGAACTTTGCTTCAGGATGAGAACAGAAATTGTGTGGCAGCGGCGCGGTGGCAGTGGGAGGCCCCATTAGCTAAAGTGGTGCTTCAGGTTAAGAACAGTTTCAGGTTAAGAACGGACCTCGAGAACGAATTAAGGTACCACTGTATACACTGACTGGCAGAGGGTCTCCAAGGTTTTGGGAATGGGTCATTCCAGCACCTACCCAGAGGTGCTGGGGATTGAAATCAAGAACGACTGAGTACAAAGCTGTTTCTCTACCACTTAGCTATCTCATTTCATTTTCATTTATTGGATTTATATATCTCCCTATTCTTAAGCAAAAGAAGGTGTCTTATACCACACCAGAACACTGGCCTGTTTTCCTCCATATTGACCATGTTAGGGATGGGGAAACTGTGGTCCTTCAAATGTTACTGACCACACCTTTCCATCACCATTGGCCATGCCAGTGGAGGTTTATGGGCACTGGGAGTTCAACAACATCTAAAATCCAGATTAGGGAAGACTGTCCTAAAATATAGGTGAGCAATCTGCAGTATGGGCATCAGAAGTGCTTTGATAATACTTTTGTCTGGGCCTGTAACCCATGTGGTATGAAGAGTACTGTATCTTAACAACTGTTGCTGGACTCAAAGTCCCATATACATGGCAAAAATAGTGGTGTGAGCCATACTCTATTTCGGAGGCTTGCTTCCCCTCTGCCAGGTTTAGGCCAGCTCAGTCAGCAATATCCCCTTTCCTAAATGGAGTTTGTATCTGGCATACTTTGTAGCAGCTCAGCTTAAACCAGTGTATGTAAATTAAATTGGCTTTCCATACTTAAGATTGCACCCTAACTTTGTTGGCAGTTTTGTTGCTAGTAACAGCTGCTCTGCCCAAGGAGCTCCTTTAGGGATGGGCAAGGCTGTCAATTTTGCTTTCTCTTCATTTTTCATCTTTCCTAGCCTTAAGTTCAATTCTCCACATTTCTGCATTGGTTTGCAATTAATTTTTTCCCTTTTAAAAGTTCTCGTGGAAGTTCATCAGCAATATTTTTTTCTGCACATTTCTCATTGATTGGACACACTTTCCCCTAATATGTATAAATTATTTGCAAAGCGAATTTCTCAGCCATAGTGCATTTTTGTATGTTCATTTCACTGATATATGCATCCTATTTTCACGCTTTCCGCAAATATATGCATTTTGGTACACATTACTTGGCTGTGGACTTGCATTGCAAAACTTAAAGAAATGCAAGTTTCTAATGGAATAAAATATTCATTATTAACAGTCAGTTACTGTTTCAAAGGACACCTGTGTTTTGGTTCATAATCTGTTTTTGGAAAGTGTGGATTAGGTTGGTTTACCATTAACTGAGAGATGAATCTAATTTCTTCCCCATCTCTCCTCTGCCAGTGATGGGTCTGGAAGGTGGGGGGACTCTTATTGCCCATCACTTTCCTGCTGAATGTGAAGTTAGCCCAATGAAGAAATGGTTGCCTAAGACATAATCTGGTGTTGACATTCCCGCTTGGACATGTGTTTTAGATCCAGTTCAGATAGATGCCACCAAGTTGATTCAACTTGTCTCTCTCTCAACATGGGTGGGGATACACGGCTGCATTATTTACTAGGGTTTTGTTTTTTTGTTTTTTTTAAGCCATGGGAATTTTACCAAGGGCAAATGACAAATAAAATGTAGGGTGGAGTTTAAGAAGAGTGAGTGAGAGAGATTATGATATACCAGGAAGGCGAACGACTCATACTTCATAATAAGCAAAAAATAAATATGTCCAATTAATTGGGGCAAAGATAGAGATAATAGATCAAATGCTAGTTGAGAAATAATTAAATCTCAAAGTGGAAGGCGGTACGCCTCGCATCCTGTGGCCTGCGCCTTGGAAAAAGGATATAAAAGGCCAGACTTCACACCCTCTTCACCAGCAACTCTCAAGCGCATCTCTTCATTTCTGCACTCAAGAGAACCAGGTAAGAGGAACATTCTTGAGAGTCTCCCTGGCTCTCTCTCTCTGTGTCTCTCTCAAGTTCTGCCTCGGAGGAAGCAAGCCTCTGAGTGCTGGGAATGGCAAGTGGGCAGAACTGCTCTTGCACACAGGTGCTGCTTGTGGACCTCTCCCTGGGACCTTGGTGGGCCACTGTGAGAGCAGGTGGGCCACTTTTGGCCTAATCCACCATTAGGTAAATCCATGGAGAATCTATCTATCAGCAGCTACCAGCCATGACGGCAATGTTCTACCTCTACTGCTGGTGGCAATATGCCTCTGAAAAGCAATTTCTGGGGACAGCGAGTGGGGAGAGGGCGGTTGCCTTCTGGGCTGTCAATGTGAGGACAGGAAGCTGGACTAGACGGGCCTTTGGCCTGATCCAACAGCAGAGTTCTTCTTAGGTTCTTTAGCTGCCACTGAATGTTGCTTGAAGTGAAGTTCTGAGAGGGATTAGAAGGTTCCTGACGGGGTGAGAACCTGCAAAAAATTATGAGAGAGGGAAAGATAGCTTTGCTTAGTTCAGAAGAGAGAGGAGAGAGAGAGAGAGAGAGAGAGAGAGAGAGAGAGAGAGAGAGAGAGAGAGAGAGAGAGAGTCTCTGTATGCCAGGGATGAGGAACCTGTAGCCCTCCAGATATTGTTAGACTACAACTCCAAACAACCCGCAGCCAGCAAATGGACAATTGACAGGGAGGATGGGAGTCAGAGAGCAACATATGGAGAGCTACAAGTTCTCCATGCCTGCAGCCCAGTAAAAAGTTAAGGGATAGCTTTTAGTCGAGCAATAGAGCCTGTTGAAGGTCCCAGAGGAAATCTACTCACTCCCCCCCCCCCAGTTCAAAGGGATCTCAGATGACAGAAGCTGAGCCCTTGGAACATAGTCAGTCAATCAACCAGAAGAAACCATGCTAAGATAGACCCAACGGGCTGTATACTGTACAACATTAATACTATTCAGAGGAGACTCAATGGGCATGACTCATTCCTTGTCCCCTCTACAAGAATCCCAAATTGTTTCAATTTTTTAAAACAACAACAACAGGTGGTTGCAATTTGGCTGCTGTTGCTTTTTTTATCAGGAGGTTAGTAGACTTCTTATGGTTTTGGAGATGAACAACAACAAAACTTAATTCAAAAATTAAATCTGGCCTAGTGAGATTGAACTTGAACGATCTCTCTCCCCCCCCCCCCTCTCTCTGTGTGAGAGAGAGTTAATTTGCTCCTGTGTTACCATCTCTTGACAAAGAACCTCAAAGCCACGCCTGGTGTCGGTGAATAGATGTTCCATACCAGCCTGTTGTTTTACATCAGTTAAGAATTTTGCCCTTGAGGTCTCACAATTAAGATTGTGTGTGCTTACTCATTAACTATTCTGGCTCACCTCCTAAGCTTTTGAAACCAAAGATCGTTGCTTTGATGATTATAATAATATATTTTTAATGCCTTGTTTATTTTCAGAGATAACATCACTGTGTAGAGATAAATTGTCATAGTTAATGTAGGACGTAATTTCCATACTAGAAGAGTGGATAACATAATGATTGCCTTGTTGGGTCAGGCTAAAGATTTGCCCTGGCATTCTAGGAGATACAGTAGCTAGCCGGTGCCTGACAAGCTAGCTCTCTACATGCATGCAGGAACACATTTTGTGTGAAGCAGCACCCTACTTGTCTAAACCAAGCATTCTGTTTCTCACTGGGGATAGAAAGATACTTAGGTGCCTTCTAGGAAGCAGGAGATGGTAACCTTGTAACCATTTCTACATTCATGCATGTAGGCCAGGCTGAGAAGAGGACTGCAGTCCAAAAGTCAAACAGTGAGCAATAGTCTGAACAGAACAAATCAGTAAACCCTCCAAAATGCATTATTATAGGTGTTAAATGCCACATATTGCATCTTCAATGGGTTTTCTTTTAAATCATAGTTTTTCTAACATGGTCGTTTTCCCTAGATCTTGTCCCCATCTTATCATTGTTGCTTTTGTTAATTCATCTTTAGTTTCCCATTCCAATAATAAATCGTAGAGATGTTTTATATATTTATCCTTACCCCTTATTAATATTTTATCTAATTCAGAAATTTCTTTATTAAAGCCATTTTTAAAAAATCTTTTTGGATTCTTTGATTTACCAGTATTTGAAAGAATTGCAACCAACTATTCATGTAAGATTTAACTGCATCATATTCCCTTAATTAATTTCCCATCTACCTCTTCTAATAAATTTTTGTAGGATGTGTATATCAGGAGAAATGTAGATTTAAAAAAATGCACAGGCATATCTGTATGAAGAAATAGCCTGCAACTTTCAGCATAATTGGGGAGGACTAGAATTTATATTGGAAAAGTGAGAAACTTAAAAGTGGTGGATTCAACCTGCCCTCCTCCACACTACATTGCCTTTCTGCACCTCCTTCCAAACTAATGAATAGCTTTTCTCCTTGTTGTTGTTCCCCAGGCTCACCTCCGTCCTTCAGACATGTCTTTCTTCTCTCAGTCTTGTGTCCCATCCTGCTCCATCCCGTGCAGCAGGCCTTCCCATGGCATTGGACATTGTGGCATCGGCGGTGGCTTCGGCGGTGGCATCGGCGGTGGCATGGGGGGTGGCATTGGGGGTAGCATTGGGGGTGGGATCGGGGGTGGGATCGTCAGCTATGGCGGTGGTGGCGGCGCTGTGTCATCCAGCAGCCTTGGTGTCGTCCCCGGTGTCCCCCAGTCCTGTATCAGCCAGATCCCACCATCCGAAGTGACGATCCAGCCAGCTCCAATTACATTGACCATCCCAGGACCCATCCTGTCTGCCAGCTGTGAGCCTTTGGCCGTTGGAGGCTATTCCCCATGTGCTAGTGGCTATGGAGGTGGCTATGGAGGTGGCTATGGGTATGGAGGCTCTGGAGGCTATGGCTACGGTTCTTCCCGCTATGGACTGGGGGGCTCTGTAGGTGGGTACCTGGGCAGATCCAGCTATGGGTCAAAGCGCAGGCAAAGCATCTGCGGGCATCCCTGCTAAGCTCAAATAGATTATCCATCGGGATCTGGGACAACCTGGGAACCTGACAATCGTGACTGAAATCGGCAACTGAATTTAAGGACCTGAGCTTTCACAAGTGCTGAGCTGCGGCAGTTTCAAGCAGAAGCTGTGATTTGCTCTGTGCCTCTGAAATCTGTACCATGACATTCACACTTTGCACTTTTACTGAAAGACATTGCATTGTCTCTGGTATTTATTATCCACCCCCTCTGCTTGCTTTTTGTGTTAGATGCAGGAAACCTTCCCTAAAGGAAGGCGGGACAGAATGTACTTCACCACATGCTGGTTGTGTCATGTAAAACTATATTCTATGCTGTTGTAATACAAACATCTCCCCCCCCCCAATATCGCTTTCCCCCCTGCTCGATTAAAGCTTTTGTTGCAGCACAGTCCTTGTTGTCCTGAAATGCTTTTCTCTTTCCTGTGGTGGGAGGGGGTGTAAGTACTGTAATTTTAAAGTTCCATGTAGCCTCCAAGGGTTGCCCCCACTTAGAATGAATTGCAGCAGTCAAGCCCTTGGGGGAACGAGCTGCCGGTGTAAGGGAAGAATGGTGTTAGAAGCTGAGCCTCCTGAAGACTCTCTTGGCTCTACAAGCATTGGGGTGATGCTCAACAGCAACCCCTAGGATTGGCAGCCAGCACAATACTCCTACATTTGACTGAATCTGCTTAAAAGGTCACTGCAACCAAGGGCTGGAGTTTCTGCCTTCTAGATCAGGCAAGGGAGAAAGAGAGACTCCTAATATTTGCTTACACCAACCCTGGCCAATCCAGTACTGCATGCCTCTACCGTTAGCCAATGAAAAGGCCCACGTTCCACATTCCTATCCTCACAGTTGCCTGAAGACGACTCTGGATTCCATTTCTGCCCTTCTCCTCTTCCCACGTCCTAATCCCTGAGCATGTTACACATTATCTTTCCGGATCATTTAATCCTTCAGCAGATTTTCAAGAAAGACAGTTCTCTCTCTCTTTTTAATTCACTCAAGTTAAACACAGTGTTCCTCCAGCCCACACAAGCTATTCTCCACAGCCCACACATCTTTTAACTTGCTCGGCTGCTTCCCTGGAACAACAGAGTCATCTCACCTGAAGCAGAAGGTGCACATTCAACTTGAGGAACACTTACGATACTTGAGTACAGGTTTTACATCTTAGTAGTTACACTTTACTTTCAACGAGGGCTGTGCACCTGTGTACCCAACTGGGTGAGCTGCACACCTGTCTGCTATTATCTTATTTATTATTTTATTGAATAAAACGTTTGATTGCAACCTCAAACTGGCTTATAGAAAGATAAACAATGCTGGTTGCGTTCAACTAGTGACCTCTGTACACTGCTAGTTGAGCTTCACCCTTCTATGTTACTCACATGTAACCTTCAACAAGTGTACAATTTGTGTACCTCTGTATGCACCAAGACGAGCTGTACATTCCTAGGTTATTCACTTGCAATGTGCAATGGGGGCACAGTCTCTGCATACACAATTAATTGAGCTGTTCAACAAGTTACACTCTTTCACGCAGACTATTGTACACGTGGAGAGGCAGCTTGTATCTGTGTTCAATGTAACGTGAACAAGCCTTTCATCTTAACTGTCTCTGCTTCTGCTTCTAGAATTCAGAACTAGAATTTAATAATTCCAGGTCTGATCCATTCTAGTCCAGTTCTGCTTAATTGGACTGGGTCTGGCCTAGTGAGATTTCCTGTTACCTAAAATCCTCCCCCCTTTTTTTCTTTTGAACTAGAGATCCCAGGGGTTGGACCAGGGATCTCCTACATGCAAAAAAACAAACAAACAAACAAACACGTGTTCGGCTCCTAAGCTGTGAGCTCTTGAAAAAAGAATATAGGAAGCTGCCTTTGACTGGTGATTGGTCCATCCAGTCCAGTACTGCCAACTCTGATTGGCCACTGCTTCTGAGAGTGACAGTTGAACTATAATAGGAACATAGGAAATGCTCTGTCGCTGCATTGGGCCAATGGCCCTTCTAGCCCAGTTTCCTGTTTTCAGATGCCAATGCAGAGCCCACAAGTAGGACCTGGATGCACAAGCAAATCTTTCTTTCCATGTTCCCCAGAAATTGCTCTTCCGAGAGATACTGCTTCCAACAATAGAGGTAGTACATAGCAAATAAATCAGCTTAAGAAGAGCCTGCTGGATCAAACCAGTGGCCCACCTAGTCTAGCATATCACAGAAGCTAACCAGATACCTCAGTGAGAGAGCTGCAAACAAGATCTGAGCTCAACAGCACTCTCCTCACTCACAATTGCTGACAACTCGGATAGCTCAGTTGGCATGAGCATGGAGCTGCTGAGTTGCAGGTTCGATCCCCTTATGGGACAGCTGCATATTCCTGCTTTGCAGGGGGCTGGGCTAGATGATCCGCAGGGCGCCTTTCAACTCTACAGTTCTTTGATTCTGTGAATCCATACAAGCCTCCAATGGATGCAGATCATCGTGATCATGCCTATTAGCCATCTAATCTTCTTTTAAAGCCATCCAGGTTGGTGGCCATCAAAGCAATTCATGGGGTTGGGTTTCCTAGTTTAACTATCATTATAATCCCTTCTGTTTTCAGTTTTCAGTGGGTGAGTGCCACGCCTCATGCAAAGATGTTTACCACCACCCACATGCAAGAGGGAAGTGGAACAAGGCTTGTGGGTAGGGAAGGTCTGTACTGCCTTTTCTTGTCCTGTTTCAGTTTTACTGGGGCTCCAATTATTGGTCCAGTTTTTCCTGCAGAGTTTTTGAAAGAATGTACAGAAGCTCCACACTTAAAAAGCATCCCTGGGGTACCCACCTTTTACAGAACATAAACATCTCCAAATCTTTTCACTATACTTCATATGGTAAAATGCCTACTTTCCTTCCATATTTACTGCAAAATATATGCAATTTGTGAGCACTTTCTGTGTTGCAGAATCCAAAGGATGTGCCCACTGACTAGGAGTTGCATTCTGATCTGCAAGCAGGTTTGGAAGCATCAGATTGGGTCAGTCAATAGTATTTGTGGTTCTCTACCTTCTGTTTGGCCACTGCTCTGGGACACTTCTATTTTGAAATCCCAATTTATGGACCAGACACCTGACTTTCTTTGTTTCTCTCCTATTCTTCCCTCTACTCCCTGTTGTTGTTGTTTTGGAGTGGAGGGAACCATTATTTTTTAAAAGGAAAAAAAACAGATACAGGAGTGATTATCATGATGCTGCAAAAGCTTTAATAGTAAATGGGGAAATCAAAAGGATACATGTTCCAACAGTAATTTATACAACAAGAACAAGAACAGTGATCAAGTAGAAGGAGAAATAAAATGATGTGCTGGGCTTTGATCCTCTGGCTCTAGCGAGTGCAAGCAGGTTGTACAAACATATTCTAGCAGACACCCGTTCAAGGACTAGCTATAGCCCCTGTCCCCAGGATTCCACCAATTTTGGTGGTGACAGCAAACACAAACATGTTTTAACGGAGAATGAATGCTGGAGGTAGGTCCCTCTGTGTACCCCATGTTTGTGTGTTTGTATCCTGTGTGTGTCCATAAATGTATCTGTATGTGAGCAGGGGTGTTGCCACAAACCCCACAGGCATGCAGCCCTCCCACCCTAAGGGGGGGGGGGGTTGGACAAGGATGAATGCAGCCCTCACATTGAAAGAAGAAGCAAGGTTAGCCACTCCTGTGTGACAGGATGAAACAGCAGAGAGCAAGAGACAGATACCTGGGCTTGGTTCTCACAGGTAAAGAACACCTTGAACTTCAGCCAGAATTCCAGGTATGCACAACACCTGAAACGCTATGGATTCAGGCATGGATTCTTCTTTGTTTTGACAGTTCGTGGTTGTTCAGATCATCGTGGCTGAGCTTTGGTTTAGCAGGGGTATCTGCAGATGCTTTGTCTACGTCTCGGTGAACAGATGCCCCCAATTCCACTTCCAAGGCGTCCATAGCCTCCTCCGTAACCTCCATAACCTCCGGAAGCACATGGGCTGTAGCCTCCCACGGCTAAGGGTTCACAGCTGGCAGACAGGATGGGTCCAGGGATGGTCAGCACGACCTGAGGTGGTTGGATCACCACTTCAGATGGTGGGATTTGGTTGACGCACGAGGGGTGGACTCCAGACAGCACCCCGAGGCTGCTGGCTGAGACTGCGCTACCCCCTCCAAAGCTGCCATAGCCGATGCCCCCGAAGCCTGAGCCGGCACCACACCGTCCAAGACCAATGACAGGTTTTGAGGCGCAAGATGGGATGGCGCAGGATGGGCCACAAGATGGGATGTAGCAAGACATGTTTTGGCACGGGAGGTGAATCTGAAAGGACACGTTGAGAAAGGCCCAGATTAAGACATAATTTAGACTAAGTCTACAAATGGCAAACATGGATATTTACTCATTTAATTATAAAACTGAGTTACTCACCTTCCTGCCACCCAAGGTGGTAAACTATGAAGATGGATTGTATGGTTCTGGGATTCTTGAACTGACGGATCTCTTATCAGTGATTTGGGTTGAAAGAAAAGCTGTTTGGTGGTGGGGGCTCAGTTATAAGAACATAAGAAGAGCCTGCTGGATTAGGCCAATGGCCCATTTAGTCCAGCATCCTGCCCTCACTTTCCCCACTCAAATGCCTCTATAGGAAACCAGCAAGGAAGAGCTCTCTCCCCTCCTGTGGTTTCCAGCAGCTGGCATTCAGAAACTTTGCTCCCTCCAACATTGGAGGGAGAGCACAGCTATCATGGCATGTAATCATCAAAAAGCTGTAAAAGAGGATTTATCTAATCCTCTTTTAATGCTATCTAGGTTAGTGGTCATCACTGCCTCTTGTGGGAGTGAGTTCCATAGTTTAACTATGTGCTCCTTGAATAAGTACTTTCTTGTATTGAATTGAAATTGCAATCCTTACATTTTTTTACAGGAGGCTAGCATAGAAGCTGAAGCCTTCAAGACCTCAAATCTAACTTGAAATACAAGTAACTATGAGAGGGAGATGGTTAAATGTGTACACGACAAGAAGAATAAGAAGTTCTGATAAACCTGTAACCCTTGAAGCTGCAGTGTTGCTGACAGCTAACTTGTTTTCTCTCTCTAGGAAATGCCACTGGCTAATTCTTTATCTAGCAATAAGCTCTTGGAATGCAGAGTGCAAGCTATGCTTGTTTGAAATCTGCCTAGGGCAGAGTGCTGTGGGAGCGCTCTTGGGTGGTTTATATCTCTCCTTAGCAATATTGCTTTGAAATAAAGTGGTATTGGCAGATTTTTATCCCTCAATTGAGGCCGATGTCTTGTTTTCTTCAACAGCTAGTTTCTGCACGCACACGCCTTCCTTCTTTCCCCAAGGACGACATTAACCATCCCTTGTTCCTCATCAAATAATTGATCTGAGGACTGTATCCTCATCAGGGCATTTGGTTTTGTCCAACACCAAGCCTGTTTCTGCTTGGAATTGGTTTTATTTTTGCCTCTGTCACCAAATTTGGTGGTTATGGGTGCTTTTCCTTGGGGGAGAGGAGAAAAAATGCTTGAGGCTGATGGTGGATCAAGTCACCCCATTTTTGTGTGTGTATGTGTGGTAATTGTTTTAACCCCCTAAACAAAGCTCCCAATATGATCTGCAATAGTCTGTATCCAACTAAATTCTACTCAGAGCAGAGCCATTGAAATTACTACATCTAAGTTAGTCGTGTTGATTAATTTCTTTTCTTCAGCTCTACATACTCCTAATATGTTCATTAATTTCAGTCGGACTACTCTGAGTGGAATTAACGTTGGCAACAACCCAGTAGATCTAACGTACAATGAAATAGACAATAATTGGGGGGCAGGGGGCAAATGCATGTATTAAATTAAACCGCAACAACAACATTACCTTCCACATATATGTCACAAGGCAATGCTCGCAATATAATAGATAAGCTAAAAACAGTTTAAAACAGCACAGAAAATAACAACAAATATATAATAAAAGCAGTAAATTTGGGTAAAGAATAAAATGAGAATTCCTTGGATGCCTAGATCCATGATTGGGGACAGGTACTATTTGGTGAAAGGATGCGGGTGGCGCTGTGGGTTAAACCACTGAGCCTAGGGCTTCGAATCCCCGCGACGGAGTGAGCTCCCGTTGCTCGGTCCCTGCTCCTGCCAACCTAGCAGTTCGAAAGCACATCAAAGTGCAAGTAGATAAATAGGTACCACTACAGCGGGAAGGTAAACGGCCTTTCCGTGTGCTGCTCTGGTTCACCAGAAACGACTTAGTCATGCTGGCCACATGACCCAGAAAAACTGTCTGCGGACAAACACTGGCTCCCTTGGCCTATAGAGTGAGATGAGCGCGCAACCCCAGAATCATCCGTGACTTGACCTAATGGTCAGGGGTCCCTTTACCTTTACCTTTACTATTTGAGAGCCCCAGCAGAAATTTAAAATCAAAAAACATGCTGCAAAGTAAAGCATGGAAATAAAGGCTGTTAGACCTTTAAAATACCTAAGTTCTTTCCAAAAATTTCTCACTTCCCTTAATATAGAAAGAGACCACATGTTTTGTAAGTTTAAAATGATTTACTTACAAACTCTTCCAAAGGTCAGAGTTGTGCTTTTCCATACAGCAGCAAAAAAAAAAACGCAGGCAGTGCAACTTAGTTTCAAAAATGGTAAGAGTTTCTAAATTATTTGAATAGAAACACAAAAATGACTTGCTAAAGGCACACCGTCTGAGCTTTGTGCCCAGAACAAAGAGACCTCATTCCTTCCAAGATGAGGGGGTGTGACCTAGCTAAGCCTGGCAGGACAGCTTACTCTATGGTCTTAACTCCTTCATGCATTAATTAGAGTTGAGCATGTTGGTTAGATGAAGCTGGATTTGCCCCACAAAAAGACCCTTGCATAAAATCCTGGATAGGCACTGACAGTGCAGATGATATCAAAATAGATTGTCTCACTCAGTATAAGGCAGCTTCATATGTCCCTAACATTCGGAGAGCCGCATATTTGCCCAGCCCTGGATGAAATGCTAAGACCTTCAGAGAACAGAACTCAGTTCATAGAACAAAGAACTTCAGGCTTCTGGAGTGTATCACAGCCATTGATAGAAAGAATGTGACTGGAGTGGGACTTACCCGAATCTTGAGAGTGCTGAAATGAAGAGAAGTGGTGGAGAGCTCAGGGATGTTGTTGAACATGCCATGAGGAATGGTGCCTTTTATATCCTTCCAGAGGAATTCTAATGGGTGTGATACATGATATGTGCCTGAGGATTTAATTATTTCACAACTAGTCGTTTCCTTAAAATGTTATCTGCATGTTTAATCTTAAACCCCTATGCATTAAATAATGGTACGTTACAAATTATTATGCGGTGGGGATTTTTGTTTTTGCCACCTTTGCTCATTTTAGTTCCACCCTAACCTATTTCTTTCCCTCTATTATAACATGCTTATCTCTTTGTTTTTAAATGATCAAGGTTTGGATGTTCCCATAAAAGTGTAGCATCCATCCTGGCCTTTGGCAAAGGTTACAAGTCAAACTGGCTATGCAGCCCACATCTTCTGGGAACCAAAGCCATTGTCCACATCCTGGATTGGAGTGTGCATAAATTTTTTGCACGACAGCACAAATGGGTTTTCTGTTATGTGAAACTCAAGACAAACATTTTTTTTCTGGGAATTCATAATGGAGCTCTGCTGAATCAGATCAAACGCCTAGATTGTCCAACATCCTGTTTCTCACAGTGACCAACCATATGTCCATGGAAAGCCCACAAGCAACAGTGTTCTCCCCACTTGTGAACCCCAGAAACTGGCATTCAGGGGCATACTGCCTCCAACAGTGGAGGTAGAATCTTAGCTTGATAGCCTTAGCTTCCATGGATTTGTCGAACCTCTTTTAAAGCAATCCAGGTTGGTGGCCATCGCTGCCTCCTGTGGAACCAAATTCCCTATGAGCTGTGTTTCTTGTGTTTTCTCTGAATCTTCCAACGTTCATCTTCATTAGATGGCCCTGCTGGTTTCTATCATTATGACTTCTGATCCCATTTACATCATAGAATCACAGACTTGTAGAGTTGGAAGGGACCCCAAGGGCCATCTAGTCCAACCCCCTGCAATGCAGGAAACTCAACTAAAGCATTCATGCCAGATGGCCACCCAACCTCTACTTAAAAACCTCCAAGGAAGAAGAGTCCACAACCTCCTGAGGGAGACAATTGAATGACTTGAATGTTTTGGGGCGCTGTGTTGCCAAGGACATGGGCCCCCCAAATGGGATGTCCCCATTTAATCAGGGCAGGCAGAGGTGTATGTAGTAGGTCTCCATTAGTGGCTCTGATTCAGCTTTTCAGGGATGAACCACAGCCAATCACACTGCTGTCAACAAGAAGAACACAATGTTCTTGTGTTTAATCACTGGGTATGTTTCACTTTCCAACAATAAGGTTAGGGCTAAAAAGCCGAATAAAGGAAATATGATCTGGTCCCCAAAGAGGAAAAACTGAGAAATGATTCAATGTTCAACTGCTTCACAGAGGGCATGAAACAGCGAATCATGCAATAGTTCCTAAGCGATTTCATAAAACGTGAACTTTGTATGCATCCCTAACTTGGAGTAGAACTTGGCTGAATGAAACTTAAGGGAAAGGCAAAGGGAAAGGAACATTTCGTACAAAGATTACCATAATCAAGGACAAAAGTGGTAAGGACCTAACAGAAGCAGAAGACATCAAGAAGAGGTGGCAGGAATACACAGAGGAATTATACCAGAAAGATATGGAGGTCTCGTACACCCCAGGTAGTGTGGTTGCTGACCTTGAGCCAGACATCTTGGAGAGTGAAGTCAAATGGGCCTTAGAAAGCACTGCTAATAACAAGGCCAGTGGAAGTGATGATATTCCAGCTGAACTATTTAAAATTTTAAAAGATGATGCTGTTAAGGTGCTACACCCAATATGCCAGCAAGTTTGGAAAACTCAGCAATGGCTAGAGGATTGGAGAAGATCAGTCTACATCCCAATTCCAAAGAAGGGCAGTGCCAAAGAATGCTCCAACTACCGCACAATTGCGCTCATTTCACACTCTAGCAAGGTTATGCTTAAAATTCTACAAGGCAGGCTTAGGCAGTATGTGGACCGAGAACTCCCAGAAGTGCGAGCTGGATTTCGAAAGGGCAGAGGAACCAGAGACCAAATAGCAAACATGCGCTGGATTATGGAGAAAGCTAGAGAGTTCCAGAAAAACGTCTACTTCTGCTTCATTGACTATGCAAAAGCCTTTGACTGTGTTGACCACAGCAAACTTTGGCAAGTTCTTAAAGAAATGGGAGTGCCTGATCACCTCATCTGTCTCCTGAGAAATCTCTATGTGGGACAAGAAGCTACAGTTAGAACTGGATATGGAACAACTGATTGGTTCAAAATTGGGAAAGGAGTACGACAAGGTTGTATATTGTCTCCCTGCTTATTTAACTTATATGCAGAATTCATCATGCGAAAGGCTGGACTAGATGAATCCCAAGCCGGAATTAAGATTGCCGGAAGAAATATCAACAACCTCAGATATGCAGATGACACAACCTTGATGGCAGAAAGCGAGGAGGAATTAAAGAACCTTTTAATGAGGGTGAAAGAGGAGAGCACAAAATATGGTCTGAAGCTCAACATCAAAAAAACCAAGATCATGGCCACTGGTCCCATCACCTCCTGGCAAATAGAAGGAAAAGAAATGGAGGCAGTGAGAGATTTTACTTTCTTGGGCTCCATGATCACTGCAGATGGTGACAGCAGTCACGAAATTAAAAGACGCCTGCTTCTTGGGAGAAAAGCAATGACAAACCTAGACAGCATCTTAAAAAGCAGAGACATCACCTTGCCGACAAAGGTCCGTATAGTTAAAGCTATGGTTTTCCCAGTAGCGATGTATGGAAGTGAGAGCTGGACCATAAAGAAGGCTGATCGCCGAAGAATTGATGCTTTTGAATTATGGTGCTGGAGGAGACTCTTGAGAGTCCCATGGACTGCAAGAAGATCAAACCTATCCATTCTTAAGGAAATCAGCCCTGAGTGCTCCCTGGAAGGACAGATCGTGAAGCTGAGGCTCCGATACTTTGGCCACCTCATGAGAAGAGAAGAATCCTTGGAAAAGACCCTGATGTTGGGAAAGATTGAGGGCACAAGGAGAAGGGGACGACAGAGGACAAGATGGTTGGACAGTGTTCTCGAAGCTACGAACATGAGTTTGAGCAAACTGCGGGAGGCAGTGGAAGACAGGAGTGCCTGGCGTGCTATGGTCCATGGGGTCACGAAGAGTCGGACACGACTAAACGACTAAACAACAACAAAAGGCAAAGGGACCCCTGACCATTAGGTCCAGTCGCGGATGACTCTGGGGTTGTGGCTCTCATCTCGAATTATTGGCTGAGGGAGCCGGCGTACAGCTTCCGGGTCATGTGGCCAGCATGACTAAACCACTTCTGGCGAACCAGAGCAGCGCACGGAAACGCCGTTCACCTTCCCACCGGAGCGGTACCTATTTATCTACTTGCACTTTGAGGTGCTTTTGAACTGCTAGGTTGGCAGGAGCAGGGACCGAACAACAGGAGCTCACCCCATCATGGGGATTCGAACTGCCAACCTTCTTATCGGCAAGCCCTAGGTTCTGTGGTTTAACCCACAGTGCAACCCACGTCCCTTGAATGAATGAAACTTAGTTCGCTACAATAATCTGCCAGGGATTCTTTAGCTATGATTCCTGCTATGAGTGGGGTTGAATTAGATGCTGACACATTGGGTTCCTAGTTCCAACTCTACCATTCTATGATTCTGATCCACAATCCAATCCATTCTGTTAAGCTTGACTGCTAACAAATAGCAAGAGTGAATATCCTCCTGTTTCCTTTCCTGGATTGTTTCAGGTACCTTCTTCATTTGGGAACATAGGAAGGAGCCTTATATTGAGCCAGACCATTGCTCCATTTAGCTCAGTATTAACCAACACTGACTGGTTGTGGCTCCTCCGTGGTCCAGCCTTACCTGAAGATGCTAGAGATTTATCCTGGGACTTTCTACATGCAAACCAGGTTCAAGCTGTCTGAGCTACACCCCGTCCTCACTGTGCACTTAACACACTGCCAGGATTCTTCACAGGAAGCCATGTGCAACTGGGGTTGTAGTTAGCTTAATTCCACTCACAGTTGACTCACTGACATTGATGGATTTGTTAGTGATGCCTCTTAATTTAAGATTATAAATGCTGGATGAGGCCAATGACCCATCTAATCCAGCATCCTGTTCTCACAGTGGCCACCCAAATGCCTCTGGGAAATTGTCAAGCAGAACTCTCTCCTCCGATGGCTTCGGATAACTGATATTCAGAAGCTTTACTGCCTCCCACCCAATGGGTCTGTTACGGGTATCACTAATGTTGGATACAACCCATTGGATCTAACTGTGCCCTCCATGGCAGCAGAGAATGTGACAGCCCTCCTGGTCTTTGAAAGGTGCTAAAAGTTCCCAGCTGAACTTTCATCTAGGCCTTGATGAAACCGTACTTATTCAGCAGTTGCATGTATTAGTTTTAGCCCAGGGTTGACAACCCATGGTCCTCTAGGTGTTGCAAGACCCAATCTCTCCTCCTACAAAACAATTGGCTATGCTGTCTGGGACTGGTGGGAGTTGGGACCCAAAAACATCTGGGGGTCTACAGATTGCTCAACACTGCTATATAGTAACAGATGTTCTGGTGTAGGGTAGAATTGGATCCAGGTAAACCCTGGGTTTTGCAGGTCCAACCATGATAACATTAGATGAGGTATTGAATACCTGCCCAAATGATCAACAGATCCCTTTAGGTTTAAACCACTCTGATTTCAAGGTCAAAATCGCTACATGCAAAATTTTAAAAAATGAATGTACACCTCAATATCGGATTCATCTCATTCCTGCAAATTCTGAATCTTTGTGAATATTCATTCCATCTGTACAAACTCCTAGCATGTGATGTAGTAACTAGAGTGTTGGACCTAGGAGAGACAAAGGTTCAAATCCTCACTCACTGGGTGATATTGGGCCAGTCATTGCCTCTCAGCCTAACCTACTTCGCAGGGTTGTTGTGGGGACTGAATGAGGAGGGGGAGAGCCACACATGCCGCCTTGAGCTTCTTGGAGGAAAGGTGGTATAGAAAGGCAATAAATAAATGAAGAGAGGTCTAAATTAAAATCTTATTTTTGAACGTTTGATAAATGCATTGAATGCAAAACTCTGGTTTGAACACCAGCTTTGCTTCTGGCTCACGTTGTATTTGCTGAATAGATAGTTTCACCCATGTGCGCTTCCTGTTTACGACATGATTTAAACTATGGGAAAGGGGACAATAGAACATGAAATTAAAGGAAGTTTAAAATATGTGAACCTGATGAACAACTAATAGCAGAAAATTATTCAATTAGCATGGGGGGGGAATCAAGATGCAGATAGCAAAACAAGCCAAAAAGTAATTAAATCCTTGGGCAGAAATGTTGTCACCTATCATTAACCTGTCACAGAACGGTTATAAAAGCACTCCATCTTTTTCCATTTCTTCAGCAACAGCTCGCCACAAGACACTGATACCTTCTCTTCGGTCGACTAGGTAAGTCCCTTTTTTTGCTCACTCTCATTCTATCTTAAGCTTGGTGTGTTTGCATTTATAGCAGAAGTCTTCTTCTTCTTCTTCTTCTTCTTCTTCTTCTTCTTCGTCTTCTTCGTCTTCTTCGTCTTCTTCGTCTTCTTCGTCTTCTTCGTCTTCTTCGTCTTCTTCGTCTTCGTCTTCGTCTTCTTCTATCCCTGGGAGCCAGCGTGGAGTAGTGGTTAAGAGTGGCGGACTCGTAATCTGGTGAACCGAGTTCGCTTCCCCACTCCTCCACATGCAGCTGCTGGGTGACCTTGGGCTAGTCACACTTCTCTGAAGTCTCTCAACCTCACTCACCTCACAGAGTGTTTGTTGTGGGGAGGAAGGGAAAGGAGAATGTTAGCCGCTTTGAGACTCCTTAGGGTAGTGATAAAGTGGGGTATCAAATCCAAACTACTACTCTTCTTTTTCTTCTTCTTCTTCTTCTTCTTCTTCTTCTTCTTCTTCTTCTTCTTCTTCTTCTTCTTCTTCTTCTTCTTCTTCTTCTTCTTCGCCAAGTCAGATGGTCTTCCATAAATACGGTTTTAACAATGAGTCCGTAATGACTGTAGAGGCCAATTCTGGATCCACACATCCTTCCACAGTGGGGACATGGGTTTCTGGGAAACA
Source organism: Zootoca vivipara (assembly GCF_963506605.1). Taxonomy (NCBI): domain Eukaryota; kingdom Metazoa; phylum Chordata; class Lepidosauria; order Squamata; family Lacertidae; genus Zootoca; species Zootoca vivipara. Next base: position 40,506,670 of record NC_083292.1, read on the forward strand.
TTGGCCCTCAAATTGTTGACCGCACTAGCAGGGGGGATGGGAGCTGGAGCCCAATAATAATAATAATAATAATAATAATAATAATAATAATAATAATAATAATAATAATAATTTATTATTTATACCCCGCCCATCTGGCCGGGTTCCCCCAGCCACTCTGGGCGGCTTCCAAAAAAACAGAAATTCTAAAATACAGAAATCCATCAGACATTAAAAGCTTCCCTAAACAGGGCTGCCTTGAGATGCCTTCTAAAGGTCTGGTAATTGTTCTGGAGGTCCACAGGATGTAAGCACATTTAATATGTGGTCCATGATTGGTTTGGACGTATGTCTAGGACAGCAGTGAGGATCCTGTAGCCCTCCAGTTGTTTCTGGACATTTGTTCCCATGACATTTGGCCGGGCTGGCTGGGAAGATGGGAGCACAGCAACACTAGGATGGCCACTGGTCGCCCAATCCTGGTGCCTCATTTCCAGCTAAACAGAAACCTTTGTGGGTCTTTTCCTCTGCTGGTAATATGCTTTCCTTGGGATTCTTTACTTGCCACCCATATTCCCTGGCATAATTCTTCTTGCTCAGTAAATGTGCGGCAGATACTGGCAGAGAGGGTTGGGTCATATTAATATTTTATTAAGAGAATTTCATTTATATAAAAATAGAGTGAGAAAAAATGAAGGGGAAAAGTGTTTGAGAATGAAAAGATAAAATTCTGTTTACATTACCATACAGTTGTGTATATTCTTGTTATCCTAATACGCATATAACTGTCAATAACCTAATATTTTCTGTGTAAGCTCATTCCAAATATCATTGTATTTATCCAAAGAAAGTCTGAGTCCATAACTGTACATTTATATGTTGCCAATGCTGCCATCTTCTCAAGCCATTGATTAAGGAGAATCATAGCTCTACTCTTCCAATTCATCAGTATCAGTCTCTCACCACCATTAGGTTACGTAGAACCCATTTTTTCTGTCCTGTTGTCAATTTCCATACAATGGGTATGTAGTTCAAGAGCATATTCACCTCTGAAAATCTTAAATTTTCTCTTAGTGGCTTGTTTGTATAGTCTAGCACGTTCTCCCAGAACTTAGTAAGTGTGGGACACAGTAAAAGCATATGTTTCAAAGAAGCATTGTCCATATTACATCTCCAACCAAGAGCTACATTAGATAGTCCTTTCTTATACAAGAGAAGGTTGGGGAGCAAAAGAGCATAGGGTGTAGACCCACAACTTTCAAGTCAAGCCCAGTTCAAATTGGCCCAGGGCACGTCTGGCCCAACTGGGTTTCTTACCAGTGGTGCAGCAAAAAAAGAAAAAAAAATCCCTCTGCATTCCCAGCCCCCTGGACCATTCTCCATCAATTAACAAGAAAAAAAGGTTTTCAAAATTTATCATGATGGGCAGGGGGAGGTAAAATTCTAAAGCATGGGAAAGACTTTTTTTGTTGTTGCACCTCCTTAATTTCAAGGTAGTCAAAGGGTGAGTGTACTTTCTTGCATTCTACAAATGACCTCTCTGTGGGGGTCTGTGCTCTGCAGCTTTTCCATTTCATGAAAGCTGCTTGTCAGGCTCAGCTGGGGTTTACTGTAAACCAGTGGCCCAACAATTTCTAAAGAGGGCCACCAGTTCCTCATCCCTGTTGCAGATGCTGTTTTGTGAAGCCCAGTGGTGGAACATAGGTCTTGTCTCCATAGACAGCACTGTTGGGGGAAGCTGATGGACCTTCCTGCAGTCCATTGGCTACAGCTTCCACCATCACCCTTGGCTATTGGCCCTACTGGTTGGGAGCAAGGGGAGCTGGACTCCAGTAACAGCTGGAGATTGCACAGCTATATTGCACTCCTGGTACAATGCACAGCAACTGTTGCCCCTCAAACTGTGTGAAGGTTTTCCCTAGATAAACTCACATTCCCTTTCTAAGGAAAAAGAAAACTTCTGTTTGCCAAGATTTCAGAGTTTCAATCTGTATTCTTGTTGTTTTTTTAATAGCATTTTAACACTTTTCATTATTTTATACATAAATTGCATTGAGACAATGGTTTAGAAGGTGATTATTATTATTATTAGTAGTAGTAGTAGTAGTATTGCTTTACTTTATTACTTGCCCTTCACCCTATAATCCATGGTGTTTTACAACAATTTTAAATGCAACATTAGAAAGTAATTGGGGGGGAAAACTCTTACAATTAGAAAAAAGTATTTCCAGAAAAAATAACATCTTAAAAAAATAACAATAGCATCCAACAAAAGTAGTAAATGCTCAGACAATTGTTTATATTATATTTATATGTCCTATTAATAAATAGATGATGATGATGATTGCGATAAACCCACCACCACCACCAAGCTCCTCCGATTTTAACACCTGCATAGTAGCTAGAAATTTCTCTCAGCTCTTGCCGCTTCACCTTTTGAATTCTGGCCTGGCAGAAATATTAAAAGGGCAAGCTCCACTTATAAACTTGCAAACTTATCATAGGCAAGATTTTTTTAAAGCTTCCCCCTTAAGTGGTATATAGGCAAAACTCTAATTAAACTTGCAAGAATGTGAAAACACCGGGTTTTGTTTTTTGTTTTGTTTTAAGTGAGGACTTAAGGCAGGCATGGCTAAACTTGCCCCCCCCCAGATGTTTTGGGACTACAATTCCCATCATCCCAGACCACTGGTCCTGTTAGCTAGGGATGATGGGAGTTGTAGTCCCAAAACATCTGGAGGGCCAAGTTTGGCCATGCCCGAGTTAAGGCAGTTGTGGGCAACCTGCACCTCCTATCAGCCCCCAGCCAGCAGGTCAATTGTCAGGGATGATAGGAGATGCAGCCAAGAAACATTGGGAAAGATTGTCACTCTTTACTATGCACTGACTGCCCCCTCTCTTGACTTTTATTTATTTAAGGGACTACCCCAAATAAAGCTTAGTCAGGACAGCAGCCGCTGAGAAACAGACATGCTGGACTTCTCTAGGCTTAGGGTCCAGATGTTGCTACGGAAGAGGGTCCAAACAATCAGGGATGCAAGGAAGAGTCTTTGTATATGATCTTAAGCAACAAGGCAGTCCATTCATGAGAAAGTGGGTGTTTAAGGATATTGGTCCTTCATCTGTTTCATTCAACAATTTTGCAGAGCCCAACAGCCCCACCTGGTGGGAAGGAGTGCTTCTGTTTTGGGGGTGGCATCACTGAAACATTGGTATTTCTCCCTATACACATAAGAATGTAACAAATTTTAAAAAATCCTTCCAGCAGCACCTTAGAGACCAACTAAGTTTGTCATTGGTATGAGCTTTCGTGTGCATGCACACTTCTTCAGATACACAATGTAACAAGTCATCAGGGTCTGCGTAGAGGTGGGAGTTTGGCTGGAGAGTGGCACAACAGGGGCAGAACCCCTAGTGTTTTCCCCTTTCAAATTAGCCTAACCCTTCCCTAAAGTTTGCATCTTTCTCCCTAGATTCATCCCCAGAACTCAACATGTCTTGTTGCATCCCATCTTGTGGACCTTCTTGTGCCGTCCCATCCTGCGCCTCCACTCCAGTAGTTGGCCTTGGACCGTGCGGGCCCACCTCTGGCATCGGTGGGGGTCTCGTTGGTGGCGGAATCATCGGAGGTGGTGCTGTGTCATCAAGCAGCCTCGGCATCTATCCTGGTGCCCAGATTGGATGCACCACCCAGATCCCACCGTCCGAAGTGGTGATCCAGCCACCTCAATATGTTGTGACCATCCCTGGGCCCATCCTGTCTGCCAGCTGTGAACCCTTAGCCGTGGGAGGCTACAGCCCATGTGCTTCCGGAGGTTATGGAGGTTACGGAGGAGGCTATGGACGCCTTGGAAGTGGAATTGGGGGCATCTGTTCACCGAGACGTAGACAAAGCATCTGCAGATACCCCTGCTAAACCAAAGCTCAGCCACGATGATCTGAACAACCACGAACTGTCAAAACAAAGAAGAATCCATGCCTGAATCCATAGCGTTTCAGGTGTTGTGCATACCTGGAATTCTGGCTGAAGTTCAAGGTGTTCTTCACCTGTGAGAACCAAGCCCAGATATCTGTCTCTTGCTCTCTGCCGTTTCATCCTGTAACACAGGGGTGGCTAACCTTTCTTCTTCTTTCAATGTGGGGGCTGCATTCACCCTTGTCCAACCCCCCCCCCCTTAGGGTGGGAGGGCTGCATGCCCGTGGGGTTTGTGGCAACACCCCTGCTCACATACAGATACATTTATGGACACACACAGGATACAAACACACACAGGACACACAAACATGGGGCACACAGAGGGACCTACCTCCAGCATTCATTCTCCTTTAAAACATGTTTGTGTTTGCTGTCACCACCAAAATTGGTGGAATCCTGGGGACAGGGGCTATAGCTAGTCCTTGAATGGGTGTCTGCCACCCCTGCTAGAATATGTTTGTACAACTTGCTTGCACTCGCTAGAGCCAGAGGATCAAAGCCCAGCACATCATTTTATTTCTCCTTCTACTTGATCACTGTTCTTGTTCTTGTTGTATAAATTACTGTTGGAACATGTATCCTTTTGATTTCCCCATTTACTATTAAAGCTTTTGCAGCATCATAATAATCACTCCTGTATGGTTTTTTCCCCCTTTTAAAATTAATGGTTCCCTCCACTCCAGAAAAAAACAACAGGGAGTAGAGGGAAGAATAGAAGAGAAAGAAAGAAAGTCAGGTGTCTGGTCCACAAATTGGGATATCAGAATAGAAGTGTCCCAAAGCAGTGACCAAACAGAAGGTAGAGAAGCACAAATACTATTGACTGACCCAATCTGATGTGTCCAAACCTGCTTGCAGATCAGAATGCAACTCCTAGTCAGTGGGCACATCCTTTGAATTCTGCAACACAGAAAGTGCTCACAAATTGCATATATTTTGCAGTAAATATGGAAGGAAAGTAGGCATTTTACCATATGAAGTATAATGAAAAGATTTGGAGATGTTTATGTTATGTAAAAGGTGGGTACCCCAGGGATGCTTTTTAAGTGTGGAGCTTCTGTACATTCTTTCAAAAACTCCACAGGAAAAACTGGACCAATAATTGGAGCCCCAGTAAAACTGAAACAGGACAAGAAAAGGCAGTACAGACCTTCCCTACCCACAAGCCTTGTTCCACTTCCCTCTTGCATGTGGGTGGTGCTAAACAACTTTGCATGAGGTGTGGCACTCACCCACTGAAAACTGAAAACAGAAGGGGTTAATAATGATAGTTAAACTAGGAAATTCAACCCCATGAATAGCATTGATGGCCACCAACCTGGATGGCTTTAAAAGAAGATTAGATGGCTAATAGGCATGATTACGATGATCTGCATCCATTGGAGGCTGTATGGATTCATAAAATCAAAGAACTGTAGAGTTGGAAGGGACCCTGAGGATCATCTAGCCCAGCCCCCTGCAAAGCAGGAATATGCAGCTGTCCCATAAGGGGATCGAACCTGCAACTCACCAGTTCCATGCTGAAACCAAGTGAACTATCTAGGTGACTCTTCTTATGTTCTTATAATTGAGTCCCCGCCCCCGGACAGCTTTTCTTTCATCCCAAATCACTCATAAGAGAGTCCTCGGTTCAAGAGTTCCACCTTCATTGCTCATTGCCCTATGGGGCAGGAAAATGAGTAACTCGAATTTATAATTAAATGAGTAACTATTCCTATTTGCCATATACAGACCTACTGATTCCACTACTAGGCATCTTTCTTAAAATGAGACTTTCACAACATTGGGGCATCTGGCAGGTGGCGGAACATTGTGAGATGCTGGACTAGATGGGCCATTGGTATGATCCAAAAGGTTTTTAAGTCGGAACTGATGGAAGAGGCCAGTGATCAAAAGAGTCAGAAGAAACATGTCATGCCCTTGTCGTATCAGACACCTCTTGTCAGGCGGCTCCTAAAGAGCGGCCTCGGCAAGCCCTCCTGCAATTAAGGAGTCTCCTCCAGGCGAGATACCTGAGAGTCTAAGTCATACTGAGCCAGCAGTTCCATTGCCAAGGATACAGAGGCACGGGCATGAACAAGCCTTACAGGCCCAGGGCACTCACAGAAGTCCTGGTTTGCTTGCGCAGAGTAGAAATGCCTGTTGCTTGCCATGCTAAGGCTTGTGGCTGCCCCTCCCTTCCTTAGGTAGAGGTAGGCAGAGTGGAGCTTGGTGAGTCAACATCTCAGCTCTCTTTTTGCCATCCAATTCACCTGCAGGGTCTTTAATCCTGACCTTGCTTGGGCACTGCTCATATTTATGCGTTAAAGAATTTGGCAGAAACCGAAACCTGAGTTCGACGTCCTCAGCTGGTAGTGTGAGCCAGGTCACTGAATTAGATAATTACATTGGGCAGAGAGGTTGCCTACCCAGTCTTTTAACTCATATCATGTAGTCATTGAATCGTGGAATTGTAGAGTTGGAAGGGACCCAAAGGGTCACCTTGTCCAATTCCTTGCAATGTAGGAAACAAAGCTAAAGACAGATGGTCATCCAACCTCTGTTTGAAAACATCCAGTAAAGGAGAGTCCACTACCTTCCATGGTAGTCTGTTCTACTGATGAACATCACTTGCCATCTGAAAGTTCTTACTAATGTTTAGTTAGAATCTCCTTTCTTGTAACTTGAATCCATCGGTTCAGGCCCTACACTCCAGAACAGCAGAATAGACTTTTGCTCTATCTTTCAAGTGACAGCCATTCAGAAAAAGATGTCTATCCAGAGCCGTCTTTCCCATTGGTTCGTTGTGCCAGGGCGACAGCCTCTCAGGGACGCCCTAGTGAGTGGGAGAGTTGTGCAGCTTTACCAGCAGCCTCCCCTTCCCCTGCAGGCCCACCAGCTGTACCCCGCCAACTATATGGCTGGCGGGCATGCAGCTTCCTTTCCGCAGAGGCTTAGGATGGAAGCTGCACACAGCTCCCCCCCCCAAGCCTCTGCATCTGCTAAAGATGGCCCTGCTCCCGGTCGTTGTCCTCCTCCTGCTCCCCGGCAAAAGGTGGCGCACAGCCTTCCCGGGGGCCTGACTCAGGAGAGCATGTCCACCAGCACGTTTTCCTGCATCATCGCCGCCACCACGCCAGGGATCTGGGTGGTGGGGGTGGCAGAGGACATTTTCCACTACCCCCTCCCTTGTTTTGGAGTTGCAGGGGGGGCACCGGAGGGACCTTTGCACCACAGCGCCAGATATGCTTAAGACAGCCCTGTGGCTATCATACCACTGTTTTTTGGTTTTGTTTTGTTTTTGTGTTTTATTTTCATAAGGACTTTTAAATAAAATAATTTGCAAACCGGTTTGGAAATGTGGAGAATTGAATGAGAAACGGAGAGGAACTGAAATTAACAGATTCATTCATTCCGTTGTCATTTGTAGGCAGCTAATAGCAGCTTCTTATCCTCTGCTCATTCCTTACATGCTGCTTCATCATTTTGGAAATTTAGTCTTTCTATAAAACCACCAAAGCATGGTTTAGACCAGGCATCCCCAAACTGCAAAGGGGGCAAAAGATGACTAATGCATAATCAACAGGGCACCGTAGTACCACAAACTATTTATTTATTTTAAAATATTTTTATTAAAGATGTCTTAGCTTACAAAAAGACTTGCATTGTCTCCTTTTCAAGTTGTGTTTTCTGCAGATCAGTTTCATTTGTTGCGAGACATTAGCGTTGCATGCAGTTTTATAAGGTTGAGAAGAAAAGAGGGGGAGGGGAATGGTGAGTGGGGTGAGGTCAGCTGGCAATGCTTCTATTCTTCGACTTCGTGCATGTGTGGGGTTTTGTTTCAGCGTCACTTGTGTGGGTTCTCTTTCTGTTCACTTGCTATATTTCCTTGGTGGTGAGAGAAGTTGGGAGTGGCCTAGGGTTTGGTTGGTTGTCTTTGGTTGGCTGTAGTGCATGGGTAGGCAAACTAAGGCCCAGGAACCAGATGCTGCCCAATCGCCTTCTAAATCTGGCCCGCAGACGGTCCGGGAATGACCGCTCTACACATCAATGGGGGTCACTTTTTGTGTGGACGCGCGCAGCCCCCTGATCCCAGAGGGCGCTCCCTGGAAGTTCAGGTCTGGCACTGCCTTCCCAGGTAGGATGCCAGGGGTCTCCGCCTACCCAAGCCTGGCATCCAATCCTGCCTGGGGAGGTGTTGCCAGGGGATGGCCAGGTAAGGGGAGGGACAAACCAGCTCGGACAATAGCATTTGAATCTTACCTCCAAGCACCAGTTGGTTCCAGAGCTTCTCCCACCCTCCACACCCTTCATTCATGTTCTTTTGCAGGTTAACCTTTTCTCTACAGGTTCTCAGGTGCTGCTACGTCAAGGCCGCTGTTGAAGGGTCGGAAAGGAATTTCCCTGCATTGGCAGGTTTCGCCTTTCCCGTAGCAATACGTCACAACTTTGGCGGTGTCAGACCTTGGGCGGAATTCTTTGGCGATTTTCCTAGAGGGAGGGGCGTGAGGCGGAGACCTCACCCCCTTTGCAGCAACAAGAGTGGGGTATTGGGGGGAAGCCTTTGTGAGGAATATCAGGCTGGCAAGAGTTAAAAAGCAGCCTGCAGCTGTGACGTCTGGTCACTGGGGTGAAGAGAAGGAGGGAGGAGTTCCTACATCCCGGAATGTTTCTTTTGTTCTCTGTGTGTAAAAAGTCAGTTTCATTTTTGCCTTGGAAGCGAGAGCAGTCATGCCGTCTTGCTCACCAGGGCAGTTGTTTATTGCTGTGTAAATAAAGCTTTTAGTTTAGAAGACAGACACTATCTTTGTGATTTATTGTTTGCTGCTTTCTGCAAGCTCACATGCAGACTTCTAGCTGTGCAAGAAGAGAGACAGAAGAGGATTTACACTCTGCGATTCTTTGCCGAGAGTGCGCAGATAAGGAAGCGCAATCTGGACTGCTGTGTTGTTTGGCAAAGCCTCTAATGAGCTAACTAATTACTCATTAGAGAAAACATAACAGCCTTGACCATGCCAACAGGTGTCATCGCTTCCCCCTACCAGCGGTGGCGAACAGGGGGCGGGCTCTCTCTGCTTGAACATATGTTCTCCAGAGCCAGCCCCAACCCCCATACATGTGGATGACCCCGAAGCCTCCCAGAACCCCGGCTAGGTACTGGGAAGGATAACGCCCAATGCCTGAGCCAAGGTCTCCCTACATCTGAATTTTAATAAAGTTGTGGCCAATTTGAAGCCCATAGCACATTGTTATGCGTCTTTATTCCGCTCAGCGGGTCGCCGGGGGGGGGGGGGTTGGGGGACTCCGCCTATCCATGCAATCAGTGTGTTTTTACATTAGTAGAATGCGTCCTTTTATTTAAAATGCATCTCTGGGTTATTTGTGGGGCCTGCGTAGTGTTTTTATATACCTTCAGATTTGCAGCAGTTCCCTGGTTAGGGTGTCCTCCCAAAAATGTCCGATATGTGTCATCACAGGGTGAAACAACCAGGTAGGGTCATTTACAAGGCATGGTTCTTATCGGTACATTCCTGGTGTCAAACACTTTCTAGTGACAAGACAAGACAAGTTAATTGAATTCAGAACAACCCTTTTGGCATGTTGAGCAAGATTTATTCATTGATATAATTCCACATTTGCACAGATACATACATATATTTATTTTCTTTCAGAGTGGAAAGGAAGAATTACATTAGACATTTCCAGTTTATTGAGAGAGTTCCCTGGATTACGTGCAAGGAGGAATGTTCCCAGTATCTCCCAGGGGTGTATTCAGAAGCTGTGGTCTTTCCTGTCTGGGCAAGTGAAAATAAAATCTTTTTTGAACGGCTTTTGAGCAAGTGAGTGTGTGTTTGTCCTTTAGAAACTGTGTACAGTATATAGAAAGCTTCCTTCCTTAACAGGTGTTCCACAGCTTTATGAAGCAACCTGCAACAAGAGAAGCAGATTATTTGTTGAAATGTAAGACAGGGTAAGACAGGAGCAAAGATCTCCAGTGTTGAAGTAATGATTCTTCAACATCAACTTCGTACTCTATTCCAAACTTAAAAAATGGAAAGCGTAATGCTGGTGGTCAACAAAAGAGTGTTATGAAAAATGTACCCCAAAATGCGTTGCCTTTTAAGAAGGACAGACGCGGGTCGGAAGCTCCAAAATTTGCACTAAGTTCAGCTCCGCCGGGAAAATGACAGAGACCACACGATGCTGTCAGGAAAAACAAACTGATCCCTTTATTGCAGAATGCAAAGCTACAGCTGTAGGGTCCCTGCCTCTGGAAAGAAGGAAGGAACCCCGGGAAATGGTAAAGTCCCTTTTTATGCCCTCCTGTCCCTGCGTGGAAATCTCTGGACTGGGAGGGAGGGGGAGACAAGGGCGACGGGTGGGGGATCGGATTAGCTGGGTGCGGAGATGACTTTTCCTTTCAGATGGAGAGATGTCAATTGCTCTTCTCCTGTCGCTGATGGTGCTCCCTGTTGTTTGGCAGGAAGGGCAATCAGTCGAGATGGGTGCAGAGGTGGGGCAGTTCCTGGCGATTTCCGTGGGGTGGAAGTCCGCCCGGCAGGTGTTTTCCTCCAGGCCATGGAAGGGTGGGCTACGTTGAGGATGGCAATTTATTTGAATAAAGTTGTTCCAGCTAATCCCTCTATTGTCCGTGTGTCCTTGAATGGGTATAGGGTGGTAGTAGGGCAAGGTTCAGGTGGGTTGGGATCATACAGGGTTCATACAGAAAATATACCTGGAAAACATACCTAATACAGGGATTTCTAATTAAAAGGTAGCAGTCCTGACATATACAGTTCTAAGATATAAAACAGCAATTCTAATACAGAGGCAGCGGATAGAGATTTCATGGTAAGAGAACATATAATAGGCTGTATTATTAACTTGAGTAGAAAAGTGTCACTTTGGATTTGGGCGGTTCCCCCCCCCCCTCTTCTGGAAACATTGTTTTGTTCTGGGCGGAGGGGAGGTGGAGAGGGGAAATGTGTGAGTTTATGCTAACTGTTGTGCATATGCAGATCCTTAAGCCTTCCTTCAGGCAGGGTCACGTCGTAGCGGGAGGGGTGGGGAGACAGGGAAGATGGCATTGAACAGGATTCTGGGTATTGCAGCTGTCAAATTCTGTCACCCCTCTCTGTTCATTAATAATGGTGTCCTGCAACCCCCCCCCCAATATGAATTTATAACAAGAGGTTTAAAGGCAAATCTAAAAAAAAATGTAGTATAAACACTGACAACTGGGAAACACTAGCCTGTGAGCGCTCCAGTTGGAGAACAGCCTTCACCAAAGGTGTCATGGGCTTTGAAAGACACTCGAACTCAGGACGCAAGGGAGAAACGTGCTAAGAGGAAGGCACGCTTGGCAAATCCACACTGTGATCAACTCCCAGCCAGAAACCATTGTGCCCCCCTGGAGAAGGACATGTGGATCCAGCATTGGCCTCCACAGTCACTTACGGACTCACTGTTAAAACCATGTTTATGGAAGACAATCTTACTTGGCTATGAGGGATCTCCAAAGAAGAAGATGATTTATGTGGGTGCAATTCTTATAACATCCCATCTCTGTCCAGGCTAAACATACCCAACTCCCTCAACCATTCCTCATAAAGCTTGGTTTCCAGGCATTTCATCATCTTGGTCACCCTCTTTGTCACAGCTTCCAGCTTGACAATATCCTCCTTATACTGTGGTGGCCAGAACCGGACGCATGGCTCCAGGGACTCCACTACATTAGGAAAGAAACTGTGCATGGAATGCGTTTTAAACATGCAACATCAGATGGCGACAGAGAGCTGGAATTAAAGCTGGAATTAAAACACGATTTCTCGTTCTATTTTTTTCTTTTGTTAAAACGATCTAAATTTCTAACTTATTCATAGCGCTTTTATATTGTGTTTAGAGCCACCCAAGGTGTGGTCTAGGAGGCAGACTCAATCAATCAATCATTTTATTTGCATGCCGCCTTTCCAAAGCTAAAACTATGGTGGCTTATATATATATAAAATCACATAGCTACAAACATAACAAAAGTTGTGTTGTTTAGTCGTTTAGTCATGTCCGCCTCTTCGTGACCCCATGGACCATAGCACGCCAGGCACTCCTGTCTTGCACTGCCTCCCGCAGTTTGGTCAAACTCATGTTCGTAGCTTCGAGAACACTGTCCAACCATCTCGTCCTCTGTCGTCCCCTTCTCCTAGTGCCCTCCATCTTTCCCAACATCAAGGCCTTTTCCAAGGGTCTTTGTAACAAAAGTAGTCACAAGCAATAAACAAGGTGTCAAGAAGCACACAACCAAATTGAACCATTTCCACATATATCGTAAGATCCAACATCATAGATTTGTTTAATTGATGACATGACATGGTGCACACACATTATCTCTATTCTCATATTGCTGGGCTCCATCTCCCATCAGCCCCTGGCAGCATGGTCAATAGTCAGAGGTGATGGCAACTGTGGTACAGAAAAACCTCTGCATTAATCTATTCCTCAGACTTGGTGGACTCTGTTGGTGCTGAGTTTTATAACAAAGGAATTAAAAGACACCAGGAGACAAATATTTCCTTGCATAGAGTAGACTTTATTGAGAAACAAGCATGAAGTGAACAGATCAAGACCATTTGCAGTTTTCAAGAAGATACCACATAGAAAACAATGAAGAGACGGGGGCAGTGGGTGAACTGAATCTACTATTTGCAATGGGAATGCAGGCATAACTCCTTTGGCAGGGAAAACCGACCACAATGTGTCACACTTCCCTGGTTAAAGAGAGCCAACTTTAAAGCTAGCAAAGGGGTTTTCCCCCCAGAAAATAAAGGGTGAAAGAACATCATTGCAGGGACTGAGTCTCAAAGATGCTGGGCAGACACAGAACCAACCTCAGCTAGAACTGTGAAAGCTCAGCATTTTGGGCACCTGTACCCTATACCCATAAGCTTAGCCATGAATCCGTACCATATATTTTTTCAATTCCCAACATGATTGTGTACCAGGGAGAGGGTTGCCCCTTGGTGTTTAGCAAGGAGAGCAGCAGGGATTGCAGATACTGATTGGGATGCAGGAGGAATGGCAGCCACTAGCTGGATAGATGGGCCCACTTGGAACGACACAGGATGGCAGACACGATGAGATGCAGGAAGGCTGGCAGCTGCTAACTGGATAAATGGGACCACAAGGAATGGCACAGGATGGAGAACAGGAAGGCTGGACACACAGTGGAGCGATGGGTCCACATGGAATGGAACAAGATGGGAAGCAGGATTGATGGCAGCTGCTAACTGGGTAGATGGGTCCACAAGGAATGGCGCAGGATGGAGAACAGCAAGGCTGGCAGCTGCTAACTGGGTAGATGGGTCCACAAGGAATGGCGCAGGATGGGGAACAGCAAGGCTGGCAGGAGCTCACTGGGTAGATGGGTCCACATGAGACGGCACAAGATGGGAGACAACAGGACACCATGTTGGAGAAGTTGAAGGTTAGCCTGGAACAAGATGTGCAGAACAAAAATGAATACGCCTATGCATGCGAGATTTACTCAGAGTTGAGCCCTTGGAACCAAGGGCCATATTGAACTTAAGTCCATTCATTTCAATAGGTCCATGTTGAGCAGGACTTAGTTGGTTGCAGTCCCAGATCTCCAACTTGGAAGACAGGCAAGAACATCTACAGAATAAGCTGTGATATTGTCCTAGCACAAATTGGGCCCAAGAGCTGGTGCTTCATTAGCCCATTAAGCTACAGGTGTTGATCATTTTTGAGGGACCTCATAAATTGACAGTCATTTTGAGAAGTGTAAGAGCAAGTAAATTTGTTTTACAAACACCACCTCAAAGAAGCACCTCACATCCTACAAGCTGTAAAGAAAGTTGAGTTAAATCCAACCTACCGGTGACAGCTGATGAAGAGGAGAAGTCAAGAGGAGGCGATAGAAGCTGTTGGATGTGTCAAGCAATGCGGAGAGCTTTTATACAGGTTTCATAGAAGCCAGGAGGCATATTTGTTCACAAGGACTATCATTTACTGTATTCCTCATAAGTCAAGGTGCTCCAATCACAGGCCTGCTTTGGTTTGTGATCACTTGCCCCTTCTTAATCCTGGAAGTTTGGGTGTGCTTATTCCACCCTAATTTCTCCTTTCATTGAAGAATATTACAAGTCTAAGCACCACATAGCAGTTAGTTACCTTGAAGCAGACCATTAATTTTAAAGGTAGGTCACAATAGCTATTTTCTTCAGGACCATTTTGGGCAACAAGGTCAACAGTATGGCTTCTGTGTCTTGTCTTTCAGATTTCTGGGGCTTAGTTTCTTACTAAGGATGCAGGAGAAAATTGATTTGGTATGCATTTAAAGCTGAATCTATCAAATCTACACTTTTTAAAATAAATATATATATTTATTGATTTTTTTCAACAATACAACATAAAAAACAGAACAAGAAAAACACAATACATACACAACATAACAAAATATCAACATTACAACAAAAATAAAAATATTTCCAATCAATCTTATATCACATATCTTTGTCAACTTCCTCCATTCCCTCCCAACTACGTTTCTATATATCACTTCCTTAATACTTTCCAGATCTTGATTCCAATCTTTTAAATAATTATTTAAACCTGTTAATACTCTTAATACCTTATCAATACAATAAATCTCTTATACTTATCTTAAACTATAAATCTATTCTAATTAAATCTTAAAAATTCAATACCATAATAACACTTAACTAAATCTTAATACACAATACACCTAACTAACACTCATCTACAACCTCCTTTTACTTCCACATCTGTAGCTAAATACTGATAATCTTACAATTCTTCTCTAAATAAACTTTAAATTTCTTCCAATCTTCTTCCACTGATTCTTCCCCCTGGTCCTGGAGTCTCCCATTCAGCTCGGACAGTTCCATGAATTCTATCAGTTTCATCTGCCAATTGTCCACTGTAGGTATGTCTTCAGTTTTCCATTTCCTTGCTAATACAATTCTAGCTGCTGTTGTGACATACAAAAAAAAAAAGTAATATCTTTCTTGGGTAATTCCTCTCTAATTATCCCAAGTAAAAAAGCTTCCGGTTTCTTAACAAATGTGTTTTTCAACACTTTCTTCAATTCATTATAGATCTTATCCCAGAAGCTCTTTACTTGGGGACATGTCCACCACATATGGTAAAAGGTTCCTTCCACATTCTTACATTTCCAACATTACACTTTCCAAAACAATACAAAAATTGAAACTTAGCCATTCTTTTAAATGTATGCTTATCTGAATTTTGTGATGCAGTTCTCCCGCTAAAGAGTGATTGCCTTCAGATGGCTTGAGGGTCAAATAACTTCATACCCTCCAACATTTCTCCTATGAAAATAGGGACAGGCTAAGGAAAAGTGGGACATTCCGGGATCAAATCAGAAGCTGGTACAGTTTCTCTAACTCAGGGACATCGCTGGACACTTGGAGGATCTGTGTTTCTTCGCACAAGCACACAATATCTTTTGTTGCTTCTCCAGAATCCTCAACAGAGAGTCCAACAAGCACAAGTTGAAAAATTGGCCTTACTTTAACTGACATTGAGGGAATGTCACCCACAAAGCCCATAATGTAGAGCATTTGTGTTGGCGGTGGCACAAGGCCCTAACCTCCCTAACAGCCAAGGAAGTGGGGGCAATTTGAATGGTGTACATTCCCCAGTCATTACCAACTTTTACACTGGGGTCGCACACCCAACACACATTGGCACTGGAAAGGGAAACTGCCTTTGTTCAATATATGCACTTGATCACAATGCCTTTATGAGTGCAAAAAGAGAGAGCATTTTAAAAAATATTAGTGTGGGGTAGAGAACCAAAAGTGCCCAGCAACTGGCTCCAGAGGCAACTGGCAAATTCTACTCAAGGTATGGGCAGAGACAGAAGGGCTGGATGTGAAGAGGTGAAAGAGGAACAAAAAGTACCACAAGAGAAAGTGTGGGGTTTTTTTCTATTCAAGAGCTGGAAAAAGGATCAACTCCAAAGCAGAACTGTAATGGTGCTGGTTGCTTCCTCATGAGTAATCCGCTCCAAACTCTGTGGCTGGTTTTTAGAGTTTTATTATATACATATGTACAAGACAGAGCAACAAAAAGCATGACTGTTCTATCTTGAATCAGAATCCGGAAGCACCGCCCTTCGGGACTTCCGCCAACAGAACACGCTGGGCGTTCGGAATCTCCTCCTCTCTGTGCGCCTCTTTTCACCCCTCCCTGTTGGGGTGATGGGGCTTGCTGGAGAACCCTCCCCACTGGAACTGCCCAGCTGGGGGGCTGGTGCTGTCTCCTCTGGCACCTCCCCTTCCTGAGCGCTCTGGTCCAACCCTCCAACGCTTCCCTCTGAGGACCTTCCCTCCTCAGCATCCTCAAGGCTCTGCACTGCTTCCTGAGGGTCAGCACCGCCGCACTGCCATTGGAGAGCCCTTGTCCCTACTTCCTGGACTCTCCACTGACCCCTGGTGGTCCCCTGACAAGAACAAATTTCTATTACGGTTTTAAGGAGTTTTTTGTTTGTTCCCATACAGCGGTAAAAAGCTATTTTTCACATTTCTGTGCCAGGATATGAATGAATATGAAGATTTTGGACAAGTATTGCTGATCTGATGTAAATCGCAAGAAAGCACTGGATAAATGAAAGTGGTGACAGACCCACAACTTTAAGCAATAGAGTAAGTTGTGATGCAAATGTGGTTGCAGCATTTGTGATACCCATGATGGTTTCCCCAGTTTGTGAATTTTCCCCCAGTCTAAAAAGTTGGTAAACCTCACAAGGGCAAAATACAGTGGTACCTTGGTTCTCAAACGCCGAAAACCCGGAATAAAGTGTTCCAGTTTTTTAACGGTTTTCAGAAGCCAAACGTCTGATGTGGTTGTTGGCTATTGTTTCTGGAGTACCTGCACCAATCAGAAGCTGTGCCTTGGTTTTTGAACATGTCAGAAGTCAAACGGACTTCTGGAATGGATTAAGTTTGGCACTTTTGCTTTTGCTATTTATTTTTCGTTTTTGAGGCTTTTTCAGTTAATTTGTTTTTGTGACTGTGTGGAACCCAGTTCCGCTACTGATTGATTGTGTGACTGCGGAAATGGATAAAAGCCACCGACCCCTATCCAAACAATGACTATCTTCAGTGCAGGTAGGGGGGGGAAGTAATTTTAATTTTTATCATAAAATACTGTCTTATTTTATAGTACAGTACATTGATTATTGCTTTCATTTTATGGATCAGTAGTCTTGTTAGATAGCAAATTTCTTGTTGTGTTCCTCTTTTAGGGGTTGTTTATAAAAGTCTGGAAGGGATTAATCTATTTTGCATTACATTCTATGGGAAAGCGTGCCTTGGTTTTGGAATGCTTTGGTTTTGGAACGGACTTCCGGAACGGATTAAGTTTGAGAACCAAGGTACCACTGTAATGCATATGCTAGGAGATCTGTAAATGGCTTGTGAAAGACCACCCAGTCCTCATCAAAACCCTACACAAACATATTCTTAAATCACAAAGTGGTAGTGTTGGTTTGACACAAATTAGCACCCAACCTGACTATTATTTGCAAGTGTGTTGTGGTGTTAAAACCAAAAGGTGCTGCCTGAGGCTGTCCGAATAAGAACACCTGCTGTTTTTCATTTAATAACTTCAGCTTTAATGACTCCCATGGGAGCCCGGATCTAATAGAAGCTATAAAGATCTGAGCATCTTATCCCAGAATAGGATACTCCAACCCTTTAATATTAAAGAAAGCAAAATACTAGTGCCTGGACATTTTAGCAACTCACATGGCTCATGTCTGAGCTTTTAGATTTAATTCTACGGCTTCAAAGAGAGGGGAGGTGCTAAAGAATCTTCATTCACGCTCCAGGCCTTCATCACCATTGATTTAGAGAATGAATCTAAAGTTTGGCAGAATCACTCTTCCCCTGTTATTTTCTTTTTCTGTGACATTTTGATTTAAAAGTTGCTGCAAGCTTCCAGGACCATAAATCCTAGAATCGAAGAATCCTAGAATTGGAAGGGACCCCTAAAGGTCATGTGGTCCAATCCCTTGTGATGCAGGAATCTCAGCTGAAGCACCCAGGACAGATGGACATCCAAGCTCTGCTTAAAAACCTCCAAGAAAGGGCAGCCTACAACCTCCCAAGGGAGACCGTTCCACAGTTGAACAGCACTTTCCATCAGAAAGATCTTCCTGATGTTCAGTCTGAATCTCCTTACTTGTAACTTGAAGCCATTAATTCAAGCCCTACCATCTGGAACAGGAGAAGACAAGCTTGCTCCACCTTCCATGTGACAGCCCTCGAGATATCTGAAGATGGCGACCATATCACCTGGTGGCGCTGTGGTCTAAACCACTGAGCCTTGGGCTTGCCAATTGGAAGGTCGGCGGTTCGAATCCCTGCGACAGGGTGAGCTTCCGTTGCTTGGTCCCAGCTCCTGCCAACCTAGCAGTTCAAGAGCATGTCAAAGTGCAAGTAGATAAATAGGTACCACTCTGGCGGGAACGTAAACAGCATTTCCATGCGCTGCTCTGGTTCGCCAGAAGTGGCTTAGTCATGCCGGCCACATGACCCGGAAGCTATCTGTGGACAAACACTGGCTCCCTCAGCCAGTAAAGCGAGATGAGCGCTGCAACCCTAGAGTCATCTGCGACTGGACCTAATGGTCAGGGGTACCTTTACCATATATATTCTTTGTCTATTTTCCAGGCTAAACATACCCAACTCCCTCAACCATTCCTCATAAGGCTTAGTTTCCAGACCTTGACCATCTTGGTCACCCTCCTCTGCACACCTTCCAGCTTGTCAATATCCTTCTTAAATCATGGCACCCAGAACTGGACACAGTATTCCAGGTCGGGTCTAACCAAGGCAGTACAGAAGTGTACTATTATTTCCCTTGATCTGCACACTATACTTCTGTTGATAGCATTAGCTGTTTTTGTTGATGTATAACACCGTCGATTCGTGTGCAGAGGTCAGCAAACTTTTTTCTAGCAGGGGGCCAGTCCACTCTCCCTCAGACCTTGTGGGAGGCTGGACTATATTTTGGAGGGAAATGAATGAATTACTATGCCCCACAAATAATCCAGATATGCATTTGAAATAAATGGACACATTCTGCTCATGTAAAAACACGCTGATTTCTGAACTGCGGGCCAGATTTAGAAGGCGATTGGGCCGGATCCCGCCCCCAGGCCTTAGTTTGCCGACCCATTGTGTTAAGCTTGTGATCCACCAAGTTCTTTAATCTGTTGAAGTCATCTTGAATCTCAATTCTGTCTTCTGAAGCATTAGTTTCCCTCCCAGTTTGGTGTCACCTGCAAATTCCATCATCCAAGTCATTTATAAAGAAGTTGAACAACAATGGGCCCAGGATAGAACCCTGCACCACCACACTTGTCCCTTGAATTGAATTTGGAAGGCATTGTTTAAAGTGAACATCTGTAGCAACTTTAAAGAAAGTTTAAATGGAATTCTGTAAAACAAAGGAAACTGTCCCAGAATAAGAAAATTGAGTGTACAAATATCTCAAGGATGCAGTTGAAGGGGGCTTGCAACCTTGACAGGTGGTATTTTTCTAGGAAAAAGTGGTGCTGGAACTCATCACAAATGCCTCCCGGGTTTTCTTATATTGGCAATGAGTTCTGGCAGATTCCAGATGGAAAAAAAACCCGTGTCTATGAAAAGGAGGAAAATAACAATTTTTTAAAGTGCACTAAATAATCACAGGTATTAACAGCTAGATGATGAAAGAGGATTGGCAGTGTACAATATGAAAATAATAAACCCAGGTCAGGTAAGGAAAGGCTGGATAAAAGCAGGTTAGATTAATTAGTAGGCACCTTGGAAGGCAGAACACCTGTGGACATTTTAGGTTTCAAGGGAGGGACTTGTACTCCTTAAACCGTATAAAAGGACCTTTGACTCATGATTCCTCCAACAGCTCCTCTCATCTCCACCTGAATATTTCACTGAGAACTAGGTAAGTGAAAGAATTTCACATCTTTTATTGCCTCTTCCATATGACCTGCATGCTCTCCATCTCTTTCCTTGAACCTAGACCTGCTTCTGCTTTCAGATAATGGTTGACATCTTGCAGTCAACTTTAGAGAGTTAGAGTCTGAGGAAGATTCCTTTTCCATTGGGTCAAGTTCACAATTGTCTACTCCATGGCTGGGGGACATCTTTGGTTCTTCAGGAGTTGCTGGTCCACAACTCCCATCATCCTAGGCCCTTGGCCATGCCGTCCAGAGATGATGGCTGTGGGAGTTCATCAGCATCTGGAAGGTCTCGGATGTTCCTTCATTCCTGGTTGTCACAGTCCAGGTTACCGACAGTCGGAGTCCCGGCTTGGTACATCGGGGTAGAGGTCAGGAAGCAGGAATCAGCAGTCCAGGGTCAGCAGTCCAGGGGTCAGGAAGCCAAGAGTCCGAGAGTCAGAAAACTAAGGGTCCAAGAGTCAGGATACCAGAGGTCAGGAAGCCAAAGCACAGCTAGGTGGGTAGCGTGTTGCCATGGCGAAGAGCCAGAGGGAAATTGCTGGCCTTATTTACGCCTCCCGGCCCTTGCCACCGGGTGCTATGAGTCTTCTGTCAAGCCTCACCTTGACACCAAACTCAGGAAGGCCCCAGTCCTGCGAGGCCCTACAAGTCACAGTGCCGGCTCCTGTACACACTCCTGACACTGGTCTACACAGACTGGTTGTAGCTCTGCAGGGTTTTGAGAGGCCAAGGAAGGAACCAGGGGCCTTTAAGTAGAAAGGCATGTGATCTACTCATTCTTTCTATGTTTCTCAGAGTTGTGTGCTTGCAACAACCATGTAAGTTAGGTGAGTGTCATCATCTCAATATTGTACATTGGCAGCAGTAGTTGTGAGGGAGGGCTAATGCTGAAGAGAGAGAAGACCCAGAAATGTAGATAAAGTCTAAAAAACAATCACATGCAGCCAAGTAATACTTTCAGGGCTGTCTGGAACAGATTTCTCAGACACCAAATGCCTGGGTAGACAGGAATGGTTTTAGTTCCTTCCTCAACGTTAATAATAAGGGAGGCAGACCCAGCTCTGTGGGGCTGGCATTCCAGAAATGGAAGCAGCCCCTCAAAGTCACGTCATTTGTCACCACAGTGACACCACTACTAAGGAGGGCACCCCTATTGCTGGTTTGGTTTCATAGTCAATAGAGGTTTTTTTTTCATTGAATGGCTTATTATATTTTAATATTTTCTGTTTTACACTGTATATCACCCAGACCAGGCACCCCCAAACTTCGGCCCTCCAGATATTTTGGACTACAATTCCCATCATCCCAGATCTCTGGTCATGTTAGCTAGGGATCATGGGAGTTGTAGGCCAAAACATCTGGAGGGCCGCAGTTTGGGGGATGCCTGACCCAGACACTGCTGGTGTTGGTGATAATTATTTACTTGTTATTCTTAAAATAAAAGATAAACTGCAGATTGCAAGCAGGTTGGGGGGACGACTGAAAGAGTTTTACAAAGCAGATGTTGCAATTGCTGATACTATTTCTCATAGCTGAAGGAATGAATCATGAATGAAGAGGGTGGATGTTTTGCTCATCCTCAAAACCGCAACCTGTCTTTTCAGAGCCAGCTCCATCCCTCCAAGATGTCTTGTGGCTACCTCTCATCCTGCCAGCCCTGCTGTGCCCCATCCTGCGTCAGCTACCCAGTCGGGGGTCTGGGCTCCCTGTGTTCCCCTTGCGGTGGTGGCATCTCGGGGGGCTTGGCCTCCTATGGTGGCGGAGTGTCCTCTAGTAGCCTCGGCCTGACCTCTGGGGGCAGCGTTGGCTGCGTCAATCAGCTGCCACCAAGTGAAATAGTTGTCCAGCCAGCTCCCTGTACGGTGATAATCCCAGGACCAATCCTTGCCGCCAGCTGTGAGCCAGTTCGAGTGGGAGGATACACTGCCTGTGGGGGAGGATCCTCTCTTGGGGGAGGGCTAGGAAGTGGCCGCTCTAAATACTCTTGTTGCTATTAAGAGGAGAGCCCAGACCGGGCGCCGCTTCCTTTCATTAAAGCTTAGCTTCAGCATGGAACCTGTTCTCTGTGAGTTTCTTTTGTGCTCCCCCCCCCCACTTCAACACCACCACCCACATTTCAGTTTCTAGCACTAATCGAGGCCCTTAAAATGCATAACACCTCTTTTTTTTTTTGCACGGGGCATGGGAGCAATTTTGCTATGCTAAGCTAAATGCTAAACAACGAAAGTGTCAGGAGGACAGTTAAGTCTGCTTGCTTAGACTGGTTTTTGTTTTTAAAAAGCAGGGGACTTGTATGTATTTTTTTTCCAAATTCCAAGAAGACCACCAGCGACAAAAGTCATGAGCAGATCTTCCCTCTTAACACAGAGAGATAGGAATCCCTAGATCTTTCAGATTTCAGAATGTGTGAACATTCTGTCGCTGTACCATGTGAAACATCAGGTTGATCGCTAGATGGAACCACAACCTATGGTGGCCTGCATCTTTATTACTTATTTCTTGCTTTAGAGGCAACATGGAATTGCTGTCACATTCGGGGGGGGGCGGGGCAGCAATAGGTAGGGCCAACTAGAGTCTGCTTCGTGCTGCTGGAAGGACTGGGTTTGGAAGGGTTTGGTTTTGCTTGGTTTAATTGGCAGCTCGTCTGGGAAGGAAGGGACAGGTTAAGAGTGGTGGGTTAATCAAAGGAGGCAGTATTGTTTTAAGGGTGCTCTTTGTCACCCTGCTTGGTTATTGGGGCTGCCCTTTCATTTGGCATGCACATTGGGTTGAATGCTGAGCCAGCAGAGCCACAGGGGACTGACTGAGTTGCAGGGGCGTAGGAAGATAGGGGTGGTGCTCCCTGAGCGACGCAATCCCAGGGGCGCCATCGCCACTACCCGCCCCACCCCCAAAACGCATGCCCTGCCCCTGCGCACGGCGCACCATGTCACTGCACACGCGCCCCCCACCCCAAAACACACACCCTGCCGCCCCGCCCCCAAAGCATGTGCCTTGTCACTGCACACACCGCGCCCTGCCCCCAAAACGCATGCCGTGCCCTGCCCCTAGAACATGCACCACATCACTGGGGGCAGCGCGCCTGCTCTCCGTCCCCGGTGGCGGAGCATGAAGCTCCGCCGCTGCTGAGTTGATAAACTGAAGGTGCTCAGAGCAGCCAAGGAGAAAGGGTTCCTTCCATGGATAGAATCTGGATCAGGAAAAGATTCAGATTTTTAGGGGGAAATTATAGGCTAAGGGAAATTATTAGAAATAGTTAAAAATAATATAGTTTAAAATTTAATAGAAATTATTGTGTGGGGTATAAAAAAGAAAGTTGTGAAGTTTGATTTGGAATTGACCCAGGAGGGGAGGGATGGGGAAGTCGGGGACAAGATATTGTTAGAGATTCCTCTTTTTTCTTCTTTTTTCTTTTTTTCTCTTTTCTATTTTTAGGTTTTCGTATTTTTGCGCTTTATTCTTTATTGTAAAAAACCTCAATA
Source organism: Zootoca vivipara (assembly GCF_963506605.1). Lineage (NCBI taxonomy): Eukaryota > Metazoa > Chordata > Lepidosauria > Squamata > Lacertidae > Zootoca > Zootoca vivipara. The sequence continues at coordinate 40,530,116 of NC_083292.1, forward strand.
AATATATATATATTTTTAAAAAAGAGAAAGGGTTCCTTCCAATCCCTTTCTCTGAGGCCACAGCCAATGTCCATGAGTAGGCAGGGAATTGAACCCTCCACCTTCGGGAGCTTCCATGCCCAGATTATATTTTGGTAGACAGAATTGGTAAATTAGTCTTATTTATTTATTTATTTATTTATTTATTCATACCCCACCCATCTGGCTGAGTTTCCCCAGCCACTCTGGGCGGCTTCCAACAAAAGATTAAAAACACATTAAAACATCAGTCATTAAAAACTTCCCTAAACAGGGCTGCCTTCTGATGTCTTCTAAAAGTCTGGTAGTTGTTTATTTCCTTGACATCTGATGGGAGGGCATTCCACAGGGTGGGAGCCACTACCGAGAAGGCCCTCTGCCTGGTTATCTGTAACCTCACTTCTCGCAGGGAGGGAACCGCCAGGAGGCCCTCGGAGCTGGACCTCAATGTCTGGGCTGAACGATGGGGGTGGAGACGCTCTGTTTAGGGCTTTAAAAGTCAGCACCAACACTTTGAATTGTGATCGGAAACGTACCAGGAGCCAATGTAGGTCTTTCAAGACCGGTGTTATATGGTCTCGGCAGCTTACTCGTTCTTGCAAATCCTCAAAGTTGTGATATTTCAATGAATATAATCTTCCTCTAAGGTTTGCTTCCTGAGTCTTCTTTTAGCATCTGACAGCAAAGTGCAGATTGATTTGATAGAATCATCTTTATATGCAAGCCAAACTGAATTCACTCCTGAAACGTTACCCTATTTGGACAACTTCAGAAATTTAATGGCATGTGAATTTCTTTTTCTTTTCTTTTATAATATTTTTTTTATTAAGCATTTTATAACATAAAAACATACAAAAAAAATACAAAAAATACCAAAAATACAAAAAACATCAATACAAAAATACAAAAAACATCAATACAAACAAAAACATAAACAGATCATCTTTAATCAACTTTTTGAATCATTGTCTTTTTGGCTTCCCCAACTCCCCACTATCTGATTTTCATTTTGAATATCACTGTAGCAGTTTCTATTTCATCTCTTTTACTTCCTTCATACTATAATCTCCTTAATTCCTCTTAATCTCATCTTTATATTTGCATATCAATTTTTCAACCTTATAGACTCCTCTTATCTCCCTATTGCCTTAACTTCTGTATTTCCCTAGATGTTCAGACTTTCAACTTTCAAAAGTAGTTCCCTATATATATTTTAAACTTTCTCCAATCTTCCTCCACTCTTTCCCCTGCTTGATCTCGAAGTCTTCCTGTCAGCTCTGCCAGTTCCATAAAGTCCAGCATTTTCATTTGCCATTCCTGTAAAGAGGGCAATTCCTCTTTTTTCCAATATTTTGCAATTAAAATCCTCGCAGCTGTGGTGGCATACATAAACAAGTTGACATCTTTTTTGGGAATTTCTTCCCCCACTATTCCAAGTAAAAAGGCCTCTGGTTTTTTCAGAAACGTTTTTTTATATATCTTTTTCATTTCATTATAAATCATTTCCCAGAAGCCTTCTATCTTGGGGCATTAATGGCATGTGAATTTTTGATGGTCTCTGATACGCTTGAACCATTCACAAATATACTTTTTCACAATGGTAACCATTGCAGAGTTCTTGTTGTTCACTAGGTTGTGCTTATTCTAAGCACAATTGAATTGGGACAAGGCACTTATGAAGAAATCTCTCTCCCACACTTTTTCCACAGCTCAAGGGCAGATGATATTATGGTTATGAATCAGCCAAGGATCAGAGGTGCTTTACTTAATCCTTTAGCTTCTAGTCAGTTAATTGCTTCATTCAACCATTAAAGGCAGCTGTGTTTTCATATTGCTAAACCTCTATCTGGAAATCTTCTTGATTGTGATACAAGAGGAATAAAGCTTACCTGAGGTGGCAGGTGGCGAAGGATCGAAAGCAGTTGCAGACTGACTGATTATTTAATTCCTGTTCCGCGCTATTAAAAATATCTCTGAGTGGTGTACAGAAAACTGAAGAAACAACAGACTACTTTAAACAAAAGATTACAACAACACACAGTTACATAGAAAAATAACACACTAATACAATGTTACTGATATGTATAAATCAATTCATTTTCCTTCTGAAACATCCTCCCTCACAGCTTCCAGGTTCTCACCCAGGGCTCAAACAAACTCTCAGCTCATCCACAAAAGTCACACCATGAGAAGAGTTCCAGACTTGCTTTTATGGGCAGACCCAAGGTGGGTGGTACTTGCCCGCCTTCCTGGCGGCTGTGTCCCATTCAGCTGCACTCTCCACACCATAGAAGCCAACTCCTAGGGGCCATGGGGGCTCCGGCCCCTACAATAAAACATTTGAGGGGTCTGGACCCCAACAAAGTTGATAGGCATTCCCATTCAAGTGGTGTGTGTGCACTGCGCCATGTAATTGATTATGCTTACCTGGGGCCCCACAATGTTTTATTCAAGTTGGCACCCCTGCCCTACACCTAAATAATAATAATAATAATTAATAATATTTATACCCCGCCATAGCTGCCAAGTTATCCCTTTTTTAAAGGGATTTTCTCTTATGCTGAATAGGCTTCCTCGCGAGAAAAGGGAAAACTTGGCAGCTATGTACCCCGCCCATCTGGGTTTACCCAGCCATTCTGGGCAGGTTACAGCAAGTTTGTTGAGCTCCCCAGGGGGTCCAAAGTATGGCAAAGGAGCCTCCTCCACTCACAGGTCTTTTCCACCCTCTGTCCACCTCCTCCTGCTTAAGCATGGGGATGGAGTGTCAGGAGTATGGGCAGGAGTCAGGCTCTGGGGCCTGTAGTGCTTTACAGGATTGGGGCCTGCCTCAGCTTGTGCTGGAGAAGCAAGGAGTGGCCACTCAGGTGAGGCCACTTGATAACTCACTGCAGCTGGTGGCAAGAGCTGGGAGGGATAAAAGCTCAGCATTTCCCTTCAGCTCTTTGCCACAGCAACGCGATCCCTGCCTTGTTGCATTTGGCCTCCTGTTCCTTGGACCTTCACCTTGCTGATGCCTTGCTCCTCGACTCCCAGACCTTCACCTCCGCCTTGCTCCTTGACCCTCGGGCCCTCGCCTCCGTGACGCCCTGCTTCCCAACCTTCGGTTCCTTGACCCTGTGACTGCCTGCTGCTGGACCCTCAGCCCTGCACCATCCGGACCCCATTCCTGCTTCCACACCACCATCTTGCCCCCGGTCCTGACGTCCTCAGGCGGGCCTACTACCTCACGCCGACCAGACTGTGACATGGAGATTTTTAGGCCCTGGGGCCAAATGTGACCTTCCAGATCTCTATATTTGGTCCTCCTTGACTGCTTTGGCCTGGCCAAAAAGTGGACCTCTTGATTGCCTGCAGTACAGTATGCTTGCACAGTGAAACCCATTCCATACGCTCCAACTTTTTCTAAACAAAATCTGGGACAACATCCCCCCCATGTCTCCCCCCATGCCACCCCCCCCCGCTCTTTCTGCTTTCCCTCCTCACCGCTCTGACCACTCACCCTCCCCACCCTCACTGCCAGTTTGTGCCACTCCTCTTCACTCTCCCATCGCTCTTCACTCTCCCATCACTCTGGTGACCAGAAGAGTTGTGTCAGCGTTCTGGATGGGAAGGCTCTTTGGTGTGATGCTGCTGCTGATTGCCAGAATGAGCATCTTTTGCTCCAATACTCTCACCAGAGCACCGGACCCCCCCAAAAAATATGGGACATTCTGGGATTGGCTTCTGTGATCAAGGGTGTCCCACTAAAAATGGGACAGTTGGCAGGTCTGCCATTCTACTTGCAGGGATCACTGCCATGTCGAAAGAGCATAAAGCTTCCCTCTGCCAAGTCTGCCACACAATTTGTGGTGGTCTTTGGCCCCACTGGATGTACTCCAGGGGATGCCCTGAAGGGTTAGGGTCCCAGGTAAAGAACACACAAGTCTTTCACAATGAAGACAGGGTTACAGATGCAGCCCAGTACAAACAAGCCAAGGTCAAGCATGGAGGATCACTCTCAGTCCAAACAAATCTAGTGGCAAAATCAGGCAGCAACAATTCCAGGTCACTATCATGGGGAGTTCAATATAAGTGCAAGACAGGAGAACCTAGCAACTAGAAGCTTGAAGAAAGGAGGAAAAAGTAAATGTAGTCATTAGATGGATTAATAGCCTATGAATTAATTCTGTTTTGCTGGCATAGAACACAGTTTATTTGTCAATAAGACAAATTTACTCCACTATTACATTTCTAAGCCCATCAATTACCATGCCTCCTTCTCTGTGCCGTAAGAGCAGTTTCCATCAGAGTGGTGCCCCCTACATGTTATGAATTAGAGCTTCCATCATCCCTGACTACTGACATTTCTGGCTGGTGCTGATAGAAGTTCGCATTCTGAAACATCTGGCAAAAGGGTTCTAATGGAGGATGGTCAATTAGGGGAAGTGCGTCATTGCTACACCAACCTCTGCCTGCCCTCAGCCACCCCACACCTGCCTACCTCTTTACTTACAACAAGTGTAGGGGTTGGAACTGGCTGTAAGTTTCCTCTTCCTTTGTATCAAAGTTGCCTTCATAGAACTCAACGGGCAGCAGGAGGATGGGGACAAAACTAGAATTAAATGGTTCTGCTTGTCATTGACTCCTGTGCCATCTACTGTTTGGCTGCCCTGACTTCCACCCCACCAGTTGCAATGGGCACCATTTAATTTTGTTTTCAAACACTAAAAGTCTCTTGATACAGGGCTGCCTTCAAATGTCTTGTAAACGACAGAGAGTTGTTTATTTCCTTGACATCTGATGGGAGGGTATTCCACAGGGAGAGTGCCACTGCTGAGAAGGCCCTCTGCCTGGTTCCCTGTAACCTCACTTCTCACAGTGAGGGAACTGCTAGAAGGCCCTCGGCGCTGGACTTCAGTGTCTGGGCTGAATGATGGGGGTGGAGATGCTCCTTCAGGTATACTGGGCAGAGTCCGTTTAGGGCTTTAAACGTCAGCACCAACACTTTGGACTGTGTTCAGAAATGTACTGGGAGCCATTAAAGATCCTTAAGGATTGGTGTTATATGTTCCTGGGGGCTGCTCCCAGTCACCAGTCTAGCTGCTGCATTCTGGATTAGTTGCAGTTTCCACATCACATTCAAAAGTAGAGCACATTGCATTAGTCCAAGCGGGAGATAACCAGATCATGCACCACTCTGGCAAGACAGTCTGCGGGCAGGTAGGGTCTCAGCCTGCGTACCAGATGGAGCTTGTAGACGGCTGCCTTGGACACAGTCAAAATGATAAAAGACAGGGTCTTCTAATATGCTAAATGCACAGGCTCAAAGTATTTGATTTTCTTTTACAAAGTTTGACACACACACACAATGTTTGCAGACCACTGAGAGTTGTGAAATGTCATCTGCTCAGAAGGGTGTTTTTTTTGGGGGGGGGGGGTAGTCAACAAAATTTATGCCATGAATAGGGGTTGTGCTTCTGCTCACTCCAGTTGCTAAACCCTTCCCCCATGTTAATACCCTTCATATCATGTGCGACTACTCTATGACCCTCCATCCATGCTTTATCCAAAACTCCAACATTTCTCCAATGAAAATAGGGATGTCTCATTCCATAATGATAATTTTATTATTTATACCCCACACATCTTGATGGGTTGCCCCATCCTCTCTGGGCAGCTTCCAACATAGATAATAACATAATAGAACACTAAAAAAAGCCCTTCCCTATATAGGATTGCCTTCAGACGGCTCGAGTGTCAGATAACTTCATAGTCTCCAACATTTCTCCAATGAAAACAGGGATGTCCTGAAGAAAAATGGGACATTCTGGGATCAAATCAGAAACCAGAACAGCTCCTCTAAACCAGGGATATCCATGGAAAATAGGGTCTGAACCCTGATGTTCTCTAAAGCCACCATTTCCCTCTGCCCCTCCATCTCCATAAGTTCTGTTCTTATTTTAAGCATCCATTTCCCCCCTGTAATTGTCCCTGTTTGCTAACTCCCATGCCATGGCCATCGGTTTTGTGCAACCTGCTCTCTCTTTTGCTCCCCTTGAATGGGGCTCATGCATCCACTCCTGATCTTTTCTAACACCTAATATATTTAACTGTATTTTAACCTTTAAAGGTCTATTTTAATCTCAGTCAGCCCAGCCCTTCAGAACTGCTTTTGGGATGGGTCTAGTTTGAGAGGCTGGATACCCAAGGGAGCATGTGGTGAATGGGCACATTTTTAAGGCCACAGGTTGATCTCATCCCCCCTGCAAATAAAGGTGTTAAACGTTTCAGGGGTCTTGATTCCTGCTACAAACTGAAATGTGGGTGGTGGTGTTGAAGTGGGGGGGGGGAGCACAAAAGAAACTCACAGAGAACAGGTTCCATGCTGAAGCTAAGCTTTAATGAAAGGAAGCAGCGCCCGGTCTGGGCTCTCCTCTTAATAGCAACAAGAGTATTTAGAGCGGCCACTTCCTAGCCCTCCCCCAAGAGAGGATCCTCCCCCACAGGCAGTGTATCCTCCCACTCGAACTGGCTCACAGCTGGCGGCAAGGATTGGTCCTGGGATTATCACCGTACAGGGAGCTGGCTGGACAACTATTTCACTTGGTGGCAGCTGATTGACGCAGCCAACGCTGCCCCCAGAGGTCAGGCCGAGGCTACTAGAGGACACTCCGCCACCATAGGAGGCCAAGCCCCCCGAGATGCCACCACCGCAAGGGGAACACAGGGAGCCCAGACCCCCGACTGGGTAGCTGACGCAGGATGGGGCACAGCAGGGCTGGCAGGATGAGAGGTAGCCACAAGACATCTTGGAGGGATGGAGCTGGCTCTGAAAAGACAGGTTGCGGTTTTGAGGATGAGCAAAACATCCACCCTCTTCATTCATGATTCATTCATTCAGTTATGAGAAATAGTATCAGCAACTGCAACATCTGCTTTGTAAAACTCTTTCAGTCGTCCCCCCAACCCGCTTGCAATCTGCAGTTTATCATTTATTTTAAGAATAACAAGTAAATAATTATCACCAACACCAGCAGTGTCTGGGTCAGGCATCCCCAAACTGCGGCCCTCCAGACGTTTTGGCCTACAACTCCCATGATCCCTAGCTAACAGGACCAGTGGTCAGGGATGATGGGAATTGTAATCCAAAATACCTGGAGGGACGAAGTTTGTGGGTGCCTGGTCTGGGTGATATACAGTGGAGAACAGAAAATATTAAAACATAATAAGCCATTCAATGAAAAAACACTCTATTGACTATGAAACCAAACCAGCAATAGGGGCGCCCTCCTTAGTAGTGGTGTCACTGGGGTGACAAATGACGTGACTTTGAGGGGCTGCTTCCATTTCTGGAATGCCAGCCCCACAGAGCTGGGTCTGCCTCCCTTATTATTAACGTTGAGGAAGGAACTAAAACCATTCCTGTCTACCCAGGCATTTGGTGTCTGAGAAATCTGTTCCAGACAGCCCAGAAAGTATTACTTGGCTGCATGTGATTGTTTTTTAGACTTTATCTACATTTCTGGGTCTTCTCTCTCTTCAGCATTAGCCCTCCCTCACAACTACTGCTGCCAATGTACAATATTGAGATGATGACACTCACCTAACTTACATGGTTGTTGCAAGCACACAACTCTGAGAAACATAGAAAGAATGAGTAGATCACATGCCTTTCTACTTAAAGACCCTTGGTTCCTTCCTTGGCCTCTCAAAACCCTGGAGAGCTACAACCAGTCTGTGTAGACCAGTGTCAGGAGTGTGTGCAGGAGCTGGGCCCTGTGACTTGTAGGGCCTCGTAGGACTGGGGTGTCAAGGTGAGGCTTGACAGAAGACTCATAGCACCCGGGGGCAAGGGCCAGGAGGCGTAAATAAGGCCAGCATTTCCCTCTGGCTCTTCGCCATGGCAGCACGCTACCCACCTAGCTGTGCTTTGGCTTCCTGACTCTTGGACCCTTAGCTTCCTGACTCCTGGTTTCCAGACTCTCGGACTCTTGGCTTCCTGACCCCTGGACTGCTGACCCTGGACTGCTGATTCCTGCTTCCTGACCTCTATCCCGATGTATCAAGCCAGGATTCCGACTGTCGGTAACCCGGACTGTGACAACCAGGAATGAAGGAACATCCGAGACCTTCCAGATGCTGATGAACTCCCATCATCTCTGGACGGCATGGCCAAGGGCCTAGGATGATGGGAGTTGTGGACCAGCAACTCCTGAAGAACCAAAGATGTCCCCCAGCCATGGAGTAGACAATTGTGAACTTGACCCAATGGAAAAGGAATCTTCCTCAGACTCTAACTCTCTAAAGTTGACTGCAAGATGTCAACCATTATCTGAAAGCAGAAGCAGGTCTAGGTTCAAGGAAAGAGATGGAGAGCATGCAGGTCATATGGAAGAGGCAATAAAATATGTGAAATTCTCTCACTTACCAAGTTCTCAGTGAAATATTCAGGTGGAGATGAGAGGAGCTGTTGGAGGAATCATGAGTCAAAGGTCCTTTTATACGGTTTAAGGAGTACAAGTCCCTCCCTTGAAACCTAAAATGTCCACAGGTGTTCTGCCTTCCAAGGTGCCTACTAATTAATCTAACCTGCTTTTATCCAGCCTTTCCTTACCTGACCTGGGTTTATTATTTTCATATTGTACACTGCCAATCTTCTTTCATCATCTAGCTGTTAATACCTGTGATTTAGTGCACTTTAAAAAATTGTTATTTTCCTCCTTTTCATACAGATGCCAAGGCTGTGAATTGTATCCTAGAGGTGTCCCATTCTGGGACAGTTTCCTTTGTTTTACAGAAGTCCTTTTAAACTTCCCTTAAAATTCCTACAGATGTTTGCTTTAAACCAAGTCTACCAAATTCAACTCAAGGGGCAAGAGGGGTGCTGCTGGGTTCTATCCTGGGCCTGCTGATGTCCAACGTCTTTATAAATGAGTTTATAAAAGTTTTCAGACCTGGCTCCATCCCTCCCAGATTTCCAGTGGGTACGTATCATCCTCTCAGCCCTGCTGCATCCTCATGTGTGTCCCATCTTGTGTCAGCTACCCGGTCGGCGGTCTGGGCTCAATATGTTCAGAACTGCTTCTAATGTGTTATTTTGTGATAAAATGCTTTTAAGAAATGTGTTATTTTGGACTCTAATTTTTTAAAAAATAAAATAAAATCAACTGATCACAGATTAATGGGAAGCCAGGATGAAAGGAGCACATGCTAGATTGAAAACAGGCAGGTCTATACATTTCTCCAAGTCTTTCCCCATACTTTGTATCTTCTTGCGTTATCCAGTACTTGATACTTCTTTGAATATTTTTACCTGTATTTTGCCCTCCCAATGAGCAGAAGGTGGGGTATACTTTTTTCCACACCTCATTTATTTCATCATCACAACACCCCTGCAACTTGATTGGAGTGTGGGATGTTGATTAGCCCAGGTCCCCCAGCAAGTTTCTTTCTTTCTTTCTTTCTTTCTTTCTTTCTTTCTTTCTTTCTTTCTTTCTTTCTTTCTTTCTTTCTTTCTTTCTTTCTTTCTTTCTTTCTTGGTCTTCATTGATTTTATTTTATTAATATAATTTTTATTTATTTTCCATTTAATATCATACATCCCCATCATCTTTCTCCATTACACTGCCTTGGCTCTTAGATCCTGTCAACTTCCTTCCCTCCCACCTCATGGCTTTCAAAATTAACCTTTATGTCATTGCAATTTATACATTTTCCAATTCTAATTACCCTCATTGCAAAATACCTCAAAATTTAAATAAAGATAGAAAGGTAGAAAATTCCTCATTACAAGTCTTCAGACAACCCTGCTAGTGATGTTAATTGCTTACAGTGATCTTTCAGATATCATATGAATTTACTCCAGTCTTTCTGGAATACTTGGTCGTGCTGGTTTTGGATGGTTCCCCAGCAAGTTTCATGGCAGAGTGTGGGTTTGAAGTTTCATCTCCTGGGCCCTAGCCCAGCACACTAACAAGTGCATCACACAATCTCTTGGTTCAGTGGTACCTCGGTTTTCGAACGTAATCCATTCCGGAAGACCATCCGAGTTCAAAACGTTCAAAAACGGGGACTCAACAGCCAACAGCTAGGCCTCTGGATCTTGCACTCATCCAAAGCAGCATGGCATGTTTGACTTCTGAAGCATGTTCAAAAAACCAAAGCATTTGCTTCCGGGTTTACGGCATTTGGAAACCAAAATGTTCGTCAACGGAGACGTTCGAAAACTGAGGTACCGCTGTACTATGATGATGCTCTAGATCTATTTATGTAATAAGTAGAAATGTTTTCCCCTTTTTAAGGCGTAGTCATAAAGTAAGCCATGGCAGGATTTTTAACCTGCTGTCGTGCTGGAGCGCGGAGCACCCAGCAGCTTGGAGCACCCAGCAGTGCCGGGCTGAGTGCCAGAGCCAGCGGCCTCGGAAGCAGGTGCTGGAAACAGGTGCTGAAGCGTGCAGAGTGCCCAGCACCTCAAAGTGTCCAGCAGCACCACGGCAGCACCCAGCAGTGCCCCGAGCCAGCGGCCTGGCCCAACCAAAGAGACCATAAGGTAGCGTAAAAACCGCAATAAAAAAATAAGACATCCCACCGAAAATAAGCCACCCTGTGGTTTTTTGAGGGGAAAAGGGTAATAAGACGGTGTCTTTAAAAAGTGGAAACATGGTAGATGCAGACAGATCATGATGGGAGCTTGAAACAAGTTTTAAAACAAAATGCCATGGAAAAATAAATTAACATAATTAAATGCAACAGGGGAAGTGTGATCTCCCCCACCTTTAAGCTCATTCTCAAAGCCAGCTATGATCAAGGATCACTGCCTGGTGTATGACTGGACCTTATTTAGCACCTCACCTCACCTCCCTTTGATTTGATGGAGGCATAGAATTAAATTCAAATGTGTATGCATAAGCTGTCTGAGCTGCTTCGTCGTGTGAACAGTTGCTTTGATCTCCTTCATATGAGACGGTAGCCACATGCAATTTTGAAAAAGGAATGAAGGAGAAAAAGTTATCAGATTTATGGACACATCACTCATTAGAGCTGAAGTTAAATGAAAAACAGCAGGTGCTCTTGCTCTGACAGCCTTGGCTAGCCTCAGGTCACACACATCAGGCATCCAAATAATAGGTTGTGTGCTAATTAGCGTCAAACCAATCTTACCTCTTTGTGGCATGTCTGTCTGGGGCTTTGACCTTTCTCAGCTAGGCCCATTCTGCCTTGGCAAATCATGTATCGAATTGCCAGCATATATATTATTTTGCCATGGTGAGCTTACCCAACTTTTTAGGCACAGGGAAGGGCTTCAGGTCAGTGGTAGAGCATGTTTTACATGCAAAAGGTCCCCTTTTCAACCACAGGCATCTCCAGGTAGGACTGAGAAAAGACTCCTAGTTGAAACACTGGTGAGCTACTGCTAGGGTTTCCATACATCCAGAATTTCCGAGACATAGCTAGGTTTCTGCTGTCGGGAATTGCTGGAACATATGGGCAAATCTGGATGTATGTCAAGCCATGTTGGTAGTGTAGATGAAAGCAAATTCCCTTAAAATAGCTCAAATTTTGCCAGAAAAAAACAAAACAAAACCCTCATGTGTCCATATTTTCACTTTTTGAAATTTGGCAACCCTTGCAAGCCACTGCCAAATAATAAAGACCAAAAATGATCAAGATGGTGTGTCCCATAACCCCCGGGGGTTGGACTGGATGGCCCTCGTGGTCTCTTCCAACTCTATGATTCTATGATTCTATCCATTCTTCATGCTAGCAGGAGAAGATGGGAATTCTAGTCTCACAATATCTAGAGACCATCTCACCGGTTACCCTTGGAGTAAACAATAGTGTGCAAGTTGAGTCAAAAGTATGGCTCAATACAAGGCAGCTAAGTATTGTTATAAGTTTAGGGGGGGGGGCAAGACCTCTAGATTCAGAAAATGGTTCAAATTTGAGCAAATTTATGAATTTAGCAAGGTCTAGGAATAACACCAGCTAGCTAGTGATGGCTCACTGCAGGTGAGTCGTTGAAGATACAGAAGGCTGGTAATGGCTTGGTTTGTTTGATAATGGTAATGTAGCCACAAAACATAAGTCTCTGCCCAGCGCCGAGGGTAAGGCGCAGTGGACAATGCAGTGGAAGGAGAAGGAGTGGTTTCTGCAAGTGGTTCTGGGAAGAAGGAGGAAGAGGAGGAGGAAGTGGAGAGAACACCATGGGGGTGGGGAACTGAGGAGAACAAGCCATAGCAATGAGATGTGGGGAGCATGGTTCATTCCTCTGCTTGTAGATTCAGACTTGCTGCTCTTAGAACACCAAAGGGCTCTTTTATGATGTGGATGCCAGGAACTGTCTCCATCTAAGTGCAGGCTATATGCGTAAATAAATCATATTTCACAAAGACACTGCTATGTCTAGTTGTCCAAAAGGAAACACAAGGTAAGCCCAGAGTGCTTGGGGAAACCCAGCCAGATATATTATATTATTATTATTATTATTATTATTATTATTATTATTATTATTATTATCTTGTCACTGCTCAGCAGAGATTGGGGGTGGCATGTAACAATATTTCTTACAAGCCTAATTTCAACAGAGTGAGGAGCCCCCTTTGAACAACAGGGAAGGTTTCTGGTGCTTCCGGATCTGTCTTTGTAGCTGGAGGCTCAGGTAGTCTCAGCAGCTAGGAGTGTATTTAACCATCTCTATCTGGTATGTCTTTCTTGGAAAGGGATAGTCTGGCTATGGTGATCCATTCATTGATAACTTAAACACCAGACTATTGCAATATGTTACCTCTTGGGCCACCCTTGGGCCTGATCCGGTGGCTCTGGCTACACTGTTGATGGTGACAGACCATTACCAGAGCAGAATTCTGGTGGTCAAAAGCTTGTACTACCTGCCCATATACCACCGGAGCAGGCTTAAGGTTCAGGATTAATTTACAAGATCTTCTGAAAACTTGGGAACATGATACTTCAAGGGCTTCCTAATGCCTCTTATCGCTGATCACCGACATATTTGAGGGAGTCATTGTGGGTGGTCTCATATGACCACTAAATCCCCACTTTTCCCTTTAACTGCCATTACATGTTGTAATTTACAGATGTGGTGGGAAACTCTCGACCTGAACAGAACAGATCAGGTGGAGAAAAGTAATTCCCATTCGTGAAGCCTTTGAAGAAACAGCTGCTAAATCGTCCTGCAGGGCTGAAGTGGGTCCTGCAATGTCAAAAGCCACAACTGCTGCAAAACGGGCCAATGAAGAAGCAGGGGTGCTGTGGGGACCTGTGTGTCCAGGCTTCCCTAAGCCCTTCTCCTCAGGCTGGAGCATTGTTCTATGTGTGCTCCTCATACACCTTCCCAAAGCATGTGGCAAACCCCCTCCTTCCTTTGATAGCAGGCTGGTGATCTCAGAATCATTGGTTTGTACTAAGAGCAGACTCAGTGAACCTAATGGAATGGTCATTCCCATGGATTTCAGTGGGTCTACTCTGGGTAAGATAAAACTCATAGAGGTGGGGAGAACGTGAAAGGGTTTCTATTCCAACCCACAGCCGGTACAGAAATAATCCTACTGCTATAGTATCCCTAGTCATCGGCTCTGGACATCAAAAACTTCTAATTTCCCTAAAATATACATTGCTATAAACACTCTTGGGTGTGAGAACTATATCACAAAATTCAGATAACTATATCACAAAATTCAGAATTTCCAAGAATGGCTATGATTAAATTTTCATATTATTTCAGAAAGTGTGGATTTGATAGATTCGACTTTAAATGTGTACCTGGTGAATTTGCTCCTGCATCCCTACTTCCAAATTAAGCCTCAATAATCTGAAGGACAAGATACAGTAATTGGCATACTCCAGCAGACTGGAGGAGGGCAAATGTTGTCCCTATTTTCAAAAAGGGGAAAAGAGAGGACCCAAACAATTACCGCCCAGTCAGCCTGACATCAATACCAGGAAAGATTCTAGAGCAGATCATTAAGCAAACAGTCTGTGAGCACCTAGAAAGAAACTCTATGATCACTAAAAGTCAGCATGGGTTCCTGAAAAATAAGTCATGTCAGACTAATCTGATCTCATTTTTTGACAGAATTACAAGCCTGGTAGATGAAGGGAACGCTGTGGATGTAGCCTATCTTGATTTCAGCAAGGCCTTTGACAAGGTGCCCCATGATATTCTTGTAAAGAAGCTGGTAAAATGTGGGCTAGACAATGCTACCATTCAGTGGATTTGTAACTGGCTTACTGACCGAACCCAAAGGGTGCTCATCAATGGCTCCTCCTCATCCTGGAGAGTAGTGACTAGTGGGGTGCCACAGGGTTCTGTCTTGGGCCCAGTCTTGTTCAACATCTTTATCAATGACTTGGATGATGGGCTTGAGGGAATCCTGAGCAAGTTTGCAGATGACACCAAATAGGGAGGGGTGGCTAACACCCCAGAGGACAGGATCACACTTCAGAATGACCTTAACAGATTAGACAACTGGGCCAAAGCAAACAAGATGAATTTTAACAAGGAGAAATGTTAAGTACTACACTTGGGCAAAAAAAATGAAAGGCACAAATACAGGATGGGAGACACCTGGCTTGAGAGCAGTACATGTGAAAAGGATCTAGGAGTCTTGGTAGACCACAAACTTGACATGAGTCAGCAGTGTGATGCAGCAGCTAAAAAAGCCAATGCAATTCTGGGCTGCATCAATAGGAGTATAGCATCTAGATCAAGGGAAGTAATAGTACCACTGTATTCTGCTCTGGTCAGACCTCACCTGGAGTACTGTGTCCAGTTCTGGGCACCACAGTTCAAGAAGGATACTGACAAGCTGGAACGTGTCCAGAAGAGGGCAACCAAAATGGTCAAAGGCCTGGAAACGATGCCTTATGAGGAACGGCTTAGGGAGCTGGGTATGTTTAGCCTGGAGAAGAGAAGGTTAAGGGGTGATATGATAACCATGTTCAAATATATAAAAGGATGTCATATAGAGGAGGGAGAAAGGTTGTTTTCTGCTGCTCCAGAGAAGCGGACACGGAGCAATGGATTCAAACTACAAGAAAGAAAATTCCACCTAAACATTAGGAAGAACTTCCTGACAGTAAGAGCTGTTCGGCAGTGGAATTTGCTGCCAAGGAGTGTGGTGGAGTCTCCTTCTTTGGAGGTCTTTAAGCAGAGGCTTGACAGCCATCTGTCAGGAATGCTTTGATGGTGTTTCCTGCTTGGCAGGGGGTTGGACTGGATGGCCCTTGTGGTCTCTTCCAACTCTATGATTCTATGATTCTATGAAGTTGGTGCCCAAATGGTCCTGAAGAAAATAGCCATTGGGATAGACCTTTAAAATTAGTGGTTTGCTTCCAGAAAACTAACCAGCTGTGTGCCACTTAGACTTGTAATAGTCTTCATTGAAAGGAGAAAGCAGGGCAGGATGAGCACACCCCAAATCCCAAGATTAGGAAGGGGTGGGTGATAATAAACCAGAAGAAACCTGTGATTGGAGCCCTTTGACTTGAGGCAGGCAGCAAATGATAGTGTCAGTGGCCAAGGCTGCCTTCTGGCTCCTACAGAACTTGTATAAAAGCTCTCAACATTGTCCCACACTTCCAACTGCTTCTGTCGCCTCCTCCTGACTTCATTCCATCAGCTGTCACAGGTAAATTGGATTTAACACATCTTTAGTTGAATCTGGTGGGATGTGAGGTGGTGTTCGTAAGGTAATTTAAATTTGTTGCTTGTTCTTACACTTCTCAAAACTGACATCATTTTCTGAGGATAACCAACCACCACTACCTCCACGATTGACCCAAACTATCAGGTTTTGGGTCCAACTTAGTGATTAGACAAGGTCGTAGCTTGCTTCATAGCTGTTCTTACCTGCCTTCCAAGGAGCCATCACTCTCCCATCTGTTGGCCTCCGCTGCCTGCCTGCCTGGCCAGTAAGGTTGTCATCATGCTGTACTTTGCAGTGCCGGGAATTGGTGGCCAAAAGAATTGCAAAGTTTGTTGACACTCCTAGATTTTTATGTGTATATAGGAAGAGTTCTGTTTGCAGATACTTGTGCATTCATTCCCGTTCTGCATATATTGTTCCAGGCTAACCTCCATCTTCTCCAGCATGATGTTCTGTTGCCTCCCATCATGTGCCATTCCACGTGGAACCATCTATCCAGTTAGCAGCTGCCAGCCATCGTGTTCTCCATCTTGTGCCATTCCTTGTGGCCCCATCTTTCCAGTTAGCAGCTGCCAGCCATCATGTTCCCCATCCTGTGCCATTCCTTGTGGTCCAATCTATCCAGTTAGCAGCTGCCAGCCATCATGTTCCCCATCCTGTGCCATTCCTTGTGGTCCAATCTATCCAGTTAGCAGCTGCCAGCCATCATGTTCCCCATCCTGTGCCATTCCTTGTGGTCCAATCTATCCAGTTAGCAGCTGCCAGCCATCATGTTCCCCATCCTGTGCCATTCCTTGTGGTCCAATCTATCCAGTTAGCAGCTGCCAGCCATCGTGTTCTCCATCCTGTGTCACTCCTTGTGGCCCCATCTATCCAGTTAGCAGCTGCCAGCCATCGTGTTCTCCATCCTGTGCCATTCCTTGTGGCCCCATCTATCCAGTTAGCAGCTGCCAGCCATCGTGTTCTCCATCCTGTGCCATTCCTTGTGGCCCCGTATATCCAGTTAGCAGCTGTCAGCCTTCCTGCATCCCAATTAGTATTTGCAATCCCTGTTGTTCCCCTTGCTAAAACACCAAGGAACAACTCCGCTGGTGTGCAATCATGTTGGGAATTGATAGTTATGGTACAGTTTCAGTATGATGCTTACAGATACTGGGTACCCCAAATGCTGAGCATTTACAATTCTAGCTGAGGTTGGCTCTGTGCCTGCACAGCATCTTTCATGCTCAGTCTGGCAATGATGTTCTTTCACTCTTTTGTTTCTGAAAATTCCCTATGCTAGCTTGCAAGATAGTTCTCTTTAGCCAATGAGGTGTGGCACATTGAGGTCAGTTTTCCCTGTCAAAGGAGTTATGTCTGGACACTGAGGTCCAGTAATGAGGGCCTTCTGACGGTTCCCTCATTGCGGGAAGCAAAGCTACCGGGAACCAGGCAGAGGGCCTTCTCGGGAGGCTTTTAATGTTTAATAGATTATTTTATTTCATTTTTCTGTTGTAAGCCACCCAGAGTGGCTGGGGAAACCCAGCCAGATGGGCGGGGTATAAATAATAAACATGATCCACCTGGAGAAGGAACTGGCAAGCCACTCCAGGATCCCTGCCAAGAAAACTCCATGGACAAAGACGACAAAGACAATAATAAATTATTATTACATTATTATAGTAGATTCAGCTCACCCACTGCTCATGCCTCCTCATTGCTTTCGATGTGGTATCTTTTTGAAAACTGGTCTTGATCTGTTCACTTCATGCTTGCTTCTCAATAAAGTCTACTCTATGCAAGGAATGATTTTTCTCCTGGTCTCTTTTATTTTCCTTGTTATAAAATTCAGTAACAAGTCTGGGAAATAGATTGATGAAGGGTCGGAAAACCTGTCGCCCTCCAGGTGTTACTGGACTACAATTCCTATCATCTCTGAACATTGACTGTGCTGGCAGGGGCTGATGAGAGATGCAGCAAAAGAAGAATAGAGATAACTTCCTTATGCTGAATCAGACCATTAGTTTATGTGTTAGCACAAGGGCAAGTAGGTATTAGGTATCTCAGGTGAGATACCCAGCAGTGGAAGTTGCTCCCAGTAGCAGTCACCACATGGAAGCAGGGACAGCTTTACTGTTTCAGATAGTAAGGCTCAGTAAAACAGTTCTGGACATAGATGCATACAGCTTTTAGGCTTTTGCAGATAGAGATATATGCAAATACATAGAAGCACAATGCATCTCCTTTACTCTAAATAAGTTCAGCAATTCAAGATGTGGCACTGGACAAGTAACACTGACTAACTGCAGACTAACAGGCAGACTACTGAGATGGCATGCATTAATCACAGATACTGGACTTTAACCTGTGATTAACTCATCCATGGGGTGATTTACACTCATGAAAGAAATTCATGCCTTCTCATCTCCAGTTACTCCAATACTATGCTGATGGAGAGATGGCGACTTCCTGTTTTGCAGCGAACATGGAAAGTGGCCTCCTGGACACTAAGGTTTCAGGGAGGGGTCCCAGATGGGGGGAAATTGGGGGGGGTAAGGGGCAAGCCCCCTGTAACTCCGACCCCCGGCCATCCATTAATGCCATTTTTGTTTGTGATTGGGGGTTAGAAATCCCCGCCTGCTGGGTGAAAGGACAAGGGTACTGGGTCAATGACTCGATCCAAGGGGGAGGGAAGCTTGTTTAATTTCATTGTACACAGGTTGTACAATGACAATAAAGGTATTTTTATTATTATTATTTACCCAGAGACGCATCATAAATAAAAGGACACATTCTACTCATGTAAAAGCACACTGATTCCCAGACCGTCCGTGGGCCAGATTTAGAAGGCTATTGGGCCAGATCCAGCCCCTGTGTCTTAGTTTGCCTACCCATGCCCTAAGGCGACCCTTATGCAATTGTTACATTTGGTGTCTTTGCAATGGAATTGACCCCCTTGTATCCTTATCAGTGTTTGTTCAACTTCTCAATGAATGTATCTACTTACTTTCCTAGGGGGTGGAGGGAGAAGTTCCTATGTAAAAGCTGCAAAAAGTGGCAGAGTGAGTCAGAGACTGAGCTGTCTGTGTGTGTTTTGTGCCCCACTTGGCCCCCTTCTCAGAAACAACAGGGGTCCAAATTATCTTCCTCTGAACATCAAAGAGACAAGGTGTGAAAATGCAGACCAGGAAACACCAAGAAAGTTCATGCTTCATTTTAAATATATCTGATCACATCTTGTCAGCTTCTGCTGGTCTCTTGTGCTGCATGAGGAGGTCCATTTTAGATGTTACTTCTCAAAGCTGAAGAATATTGGCTTGGCTCTCACATAAAGTCTCTCAATTTCAGTTTATATTATGGCTGTGCAATCAGGCCAATTTGAACCAAGTGTGAATTGGGTCTATACAGCTACAAAACGAGTCACAACAATCCACATTGATTAGGAGTGATTTGGACTCTTCTGGAGGTCAAAACTCTCAGAAAGCCAGACAGCCAGTCTCCAAAGAGATTTTCCAAATGGCACCTTATAAAGAGAACACAAGGATGCAGAGAGGGCAACTGCACATGGCTCTTTCTGAATGTCAGGAAGTTTGATGGAGTTTGGTCACATTTGGTCAGCTCATCTTTTCTTTATGCATACCAATAACCAGCCTTTCTTATATGCCTGTTTGCTTCCTAATCCTTTCCCATCATTACCCAATCAAACTCAGTTGCATCTAGCTCTGTAGGTTGTCTCAATTCCCTTCCCTTATACTCCCCCCTACACATTTAATCCCTCTTTCATGTGTTTCATTTACAGCTGTGCCCACATTTCTGAGTATTTTGTCACCTCTGTATGTGGGGTGGGGCTTACCTGCACTGTCTCAAAAATTGGCTTGAAGGTTGCCTGTTTCTTTCTTTTTGTGGTATGGGTTTTTCATGTCCCGATGACATATCAGTTTCCCTAGAGATAAAAACCAAACACTTTTGACCTAACTGATAGTCGTGCAAAAAGGTTTTCTTTTTTAGATTAAGTTTGCATTTTATTTAAAGCTTTGTCCTATGTCTTTACTAATACTTTGTCGTGTGTGGATGTGTGTGCATACAATGTGCAGAGTGTACACAGTCAGAAGCATCGCACAGAGTGTATAAAGTATAAAATTTAGATTAAAAGAGCTTCATGGAACAGGCAAAACAGGAGCATGTGGACTGGCATGAATGAGTACTAAAATCTTCCTTCCTTCCTTCCTTCCTTCCTTCCTTCCTTCCTTCCTTCCTTCCTTCCTTCCTTCCTTCCTTCCTTCCTCTTTCTTTCTTTCTTTCTTTCTTTCTTTCTTTCTTTCTTTCTTTCTTTCTTTCTTTTTGCAAACCTTAAAGGTGGCTTGCACAAACCCTATTTGAAATTTGATGGGGTTAACCACCTCTTGCGGGAATACAATGTCTCCAAATTTCATGCACCTACATTGAGCAGGGCAAGGGGGGTGGCTGTTTTGGTTTCCCAGTGCAAATGAATGCACTGGAATTGAGTTGAATTGGGTCCAAATTGATCCAAACCAAATCAGGGACAGATCCAAGTCAGATTCAGGATCCATACCCCTAAGTTATATCTGTTGCTCAATTGCTTAATACAATTAACCCCATTTCCAAATCAGTTTGTGGATATTTTTAAGGCCTCGTGACAATTCACTTGCATTTTAGAATGCATTTTTCCTAATTTACAATTTTTTGTATGTGATTTGTTCTGAGCTTTTAAATTTTGTAATTGATGTTCTTTGTTTTGCTACTGGTCATTGACTGTATTAAAATGACTTGATATGCAATTTTCTTAAATACTGAACATTTTTGCAAGTAATTTTCTCAAATAAAATACATTGTTAATGATGTCCTCCTGATGTTGTTGTTGGACTACAGTTTCCCAGTTTAGTGAAAGAAGACCAACCCACTCTTTATTTTTATTAATTTGTTTCATTTATGCATCACTTCCCATGAAACATCCAAAACGATTTAACAATAGGAAACATCAACAATGAAAACAGATATAAAAACAATTTCAAATTCAGGTGGGGTTAAAAATCTCCCCACTCCAAAGGCTTGCTAAAAAGATCACCAAAGAGAGGCCCATAGAGACCTCCTGATGGGATGATCTCTCCAGAAGGTAGAAAAACAATCAAAATTTGTTTATTCCACCTACTTCCCAAACAAAATATTCCCAAAATACACCTTTAGAAACAAGAAGAGTTCTCTCATCAGAATTTCGAAGGCTGCAGGTGCAAGTGGAACATGTCAGACAAATGGGTTTTTAAAAGGGAATATTGTGGGGTTCACATGGGTCTCCCTCAAAGGTCTTCAGCAGATTCAGTGCTATTATTTTCTTCCAAATATGTTCACCAAGGTGACAATTGTAATCTGCACCAAGACTCCTAGAAGAATGATGGTAACTCTCAGGCTTACCCAAGACATAAGGATGTTTTCTCCTGCAGGGAAAGAGAAGACATTGAAGGAGGGAGCCATCAGAAAATATCTGGGGATAACCCCCCAAAAGCTATGAACATAAGAACATAAAATAGCCCTGCTGTTGGGTCAGGCTAATATTGTGGGCCTGCCCTGGCTGCACCAGTGGTAAACATTTGGGTCAAGCACCCTTCCTCCAGGGTCCTGAGATGGAGTGTGTGCTCCAGATGGCGTCTGACAGACCCAAATGTGCTCTGACATCTTGCAACCTTTGATAGCAGAATCTGGTTGGTTTGTTCCCAGATATGTGAATGTTCAGGCACTGGGCTGTCATTTCAAAATGCGAGACTCAGCTCACAGAAAAACCAGGGAGGAAGACCTGTGTTTATGCTGGGCACAAAAGAAGATTATGCTATGCCTCCCCACAATTTGCAGGCGGTGAACCCTATGCAATGTTTTACTTCCCTAGCCCAGTTTTTTCTTTTAAAAACATATTTGAGTTAGAGATTTGTTTATTTGTTTGTTTATATACCACCCCTCATCAAGAGATTGCAGGACAGTTCATAGAATAAAACACAAGATGAAACACAAGTAGGGTTGCCACCTTTGTTCTGGCAAAATACAGAATGGGGTGGGGAGGGAGAGTGCAGGGCGGCTGGGGGCGATTTTTCTTTTCATCTGGTGCTGAAATGATTTCAGAGCAATCCATTACAATCTATTACAACCTAACAGGATGGCCCCTCTGGAATTTATCACACATGTACACATGAGTTTGTAAATCTGTCTGTGCTTAGCTACCCAGAGCTTAAATACGTGACCACTTCATGACCTTTCACACATCCTTTCAAACACATGCAATTGGAGAGCATCCCTAACTCGGCAGAGAAAGAGAGAGAGAGGACCTGAAATACAGGATAAAACTGTATCAGTACAGGATGTAGCATTTTATATTGAAATAAGGAAATCCTGTATTATACAGGACAGATGGCAAGCCTAAACACAAGTACAGTGGTACCTCGGTTTAAGAACGATTTGGTTTACAAACTCCGCAAAACCGGAAATTTTGTCTTGGTTTGAGAACTTTACCTCGGTCTAAGAACGGAATCCGAACGGTGGAAGGGCACCAGCGGCAGGAGGCCTCATTAAGGAAAGTGTGCTTTGGTTTAAGAATGATTTTGGTTTAAGAACAGACTTCCAGAACGGATTAAGTTCGTAAACTGAGGTACCACTGTAAATATTGAAACCAAAGCAACAAAACACTAACCCCTCCAGTTCACCCACAGGTTTGCAGCCAACTCACCCCTAGTCTGGCAGATATTGAGCACACTGAAGGAGATGTTCTTCTGATCGGCTGGATTGGTGACCAGGCAGGTGAAGTTGGGCTCTGAGGAGTTGAGCCACCAGGACAAGTGGAGGTCCTTGCCATTGTTAGAGAGCTGGAACCAGTCTGAACCAAATTCTAAGTCCCTGAGGGGGTTCCCTCTTCTCCAGGAGATGTTAAATTCTCCCTTTCCAGACACCTGACATTGCAAGGTCACATTGCAGCCATATGGAGTATTGGACACCTTTCGGGGGAGAATCTTTGGCTCTGGGACTGGCTCTGTGGGAAAATGTAGGAAAGGTTTGTGCCATCAGTGCCACTGACGAGTGTCAGTAACAGCCCAGTAAATAGACAGCAGGGGATGGGAAGGGCTGGATCCTTTCCTATGCTCAGTTAACAAACAGACACAGGTAGGAAAACAATCACTTACCATATACAGTGAGGAGGAATGTTTGATCTTGAAAGTGTTTTGTAACAAAGCTCACACGAGCCCTGTATGCTCCACTGTCCTCCATCTGTAGATCTTTGATCCTCAATGTGGTCTCATTGACCATTTCCAGCCGCTTTCCAAATCTGTCACTTGGATGAGGCCTCTCCAGCTTTCCACTCCTGAATTCAGCAAACCAGAGTTCCAAACCAATTTCAATCTGGAAATCCCATTCAATTCTTTCGACAGTTTCTTCTGATGGAACATTTACATGCAGCAAGACTGATCCTCCTGCGGTCCAGCTTACCTGATACTGGGGAGGAATCTCTGTTGGAATACTTAGAGACCCTATTTATAAAAGAGAAAGGCGAGAGAGAATGTTTATGTCCCAATAAAAATGATATAGGCACACTGTTCACAGTCCTTGAAACTTGTACCTGCATTCAGTCATTACGTTCACCATTCACACAAAAAACCTCCTCACCCAAACAGCCCTTGCTTCTCTTAACCCTTAAAATCTGGCATCGGCATTCTTATTTAAACTGGGAAGGGCCACCCATGTAAGACAAGGAAATCAGCCTCTGGACCCTGAGGCATCCTGGGTCCCATTTGGCTGCAGGTGTCCTGCCTCACCTGCAGATTGGATAGTCCAAAGCAAGAGAATTAGCCAAGTGGTTTTTGACTCCATCTTCTTCGCCACTGTCCCGTTTCAGAGCTGGAATGGGTTCCACTGTGCATGGTTAAGGCCCTCCTGCTTTGCCCACAGCCCCCCCCCAACCACAGCAGTTTCCTCTTTTTCTTTTGGCCCCTTATCATCTCTGCAACATCTCACTTCCTTTTCAGGATAGAGTATCATAGAAACAATTTAGCAACACAATGTCTCCTTTTCTGCACCAGCCTCATGTTATTGATGGAAGATATTTGGCTGACGTCAACAAGGCCTTTGGCTGATTAAGCTATCTGTGGCCTTTTAAATTGTATTATTATTATTATTATTATTATTATTATTATTATTATTATTCCAACCATCTGGCTGGGTTTCCCCAGCTATTCTGGGTGGCTTACAGCATATATCAAATCATACTAAGACATCAAAAATTAAAAATTTCTCAATACAGGGCTGCCTTCAGATATTTTCTAAAATAGTTTTTAATCCCTTTGACATCTTACAGGAGGGTATTCCACAGGGCAGGTGCCACCACCAAGAAGGCCCTCTGCCTGGTTCCCTGTAACCTCACTTCTCGCAGCGAGGGAACCACCAGAAGACCCTCAAAGCTGGACCTCAATGTCTGGGCAGAACGATGGGGGTGGAGACGCTCCTTCAGGTATGCTGGGACAACGCCATTTAGGACTTGAAAGGTTTTGTTTGTTACTATGTGCTTTGTGGAGGTTTTTTTTTTAGATAGATAGATACTTTACTGCCATTGTACATAGTACAACGAAATTGAATGCCATCCCATAAAAACAAAACAAAAACACAATTACAGCTACACACACACACACACACACACACACACACACATCCATCACAACTCCCCAGGATCATATTATTTCGTTACAGCATTTGAGATGGTTATATCTCTTGGACAGAAACTTTTAAAAAAATCTATTCGTTCTTGATTTAATTGTTCTATATCTCTTGCCCGAAGGCAACGGTGCAAAAAGACTATATCCAGGATGAGATGAATCCTGTAAAATATTATTTGCTTTTTCAAGGCAACGGGAATTGTATAGTTCTTCTAGAGATGGGAGGGGATGACTGATAATCTTTCAGGCTGTGGTTATGACCTTCTGGAGCACTTTCCTATCCATGACTGTGGAGCTGGAAAACCAAGCACAGTTACAGTATGTAAGAATGCTCTCTATGGAGCCTCGGTAGAAGGACACAAGGAGTCTCTCACCCTGTGATCCTCAGATCCTTGGATGAAACCAGCCCTTTATTCAGAACCAGGAGGACGGGAATTCTGCCTTTTGCATGATGTGGGCCATCAGTTTCCTCAGGCTGGGCACTTAATTTTATTTATTTAACAAGATTTAAATTCTGCTTAGTACAAAGGCAAACAAGGCCCTAGATCCAGCCTCCTGCATCTCAAGGTAAGAACTGGTAATGACCCTCTGTCTCAAACCCCTGAAGTGGGGTTCTGAAGTGAAATTTATGTGTGGAACAGTCAGGGTTTAATTTATAAAGTGAGAGGTATCTGGGCCTAATATACCTGCACTTCACACTCCCTGTCTTCTGCCTAAGCCAGGGATGGAGGACCTCAAGCTTGGGGGCCAAGTGCCTCTTTGTCTGGCCTTTAATGTCAGGGATGTGGATGAATCGAGTGCTGGTGAAGAGTCAGACTCAGGTGATGAAAGATTGCCAGTACAAAGAGAGACAGAGTCTGACTCTGGAGACAAAAGATCGTAGACAGAGCAGGAGGAAATGGGCTCTACCCCCCTTTTTCAAGAGTTCCCTGACTCAGATAGCGCAGACAAGGGCAGCTTGCAAGAAGGGGGAGAGATAGACGGCAGTGGGAGGGTTGCTAGACAACCAGCAGAGAGACAGCAGACAGGGAGTGATTCTCTTGAAAGTGGGAGGGAATCACTCCCTCCTTCTCCCCAATCTCGGAGAACTGAAAAGGTCAGAATGCAATGGAAGTGCAAAAGGGGAAGGCTGGGCTTTGGTGTCCTTCCTGCTGTGATAAGGGTGGAGACTCAGAGTGACCAACTCATTGCAATGGCAGCAAGCTGGGAGCCGCACTCTGAATGTAATTTATATATATATAAAAGTACCATAAAACTACAAAAAGGGTAATTAATTCTGATCAAGGCTTGCCTACCTCCCTGAGATCATTACAGCTGAAAGACTTCCCAGGCAGTGTTGTGGCAATATGCATGACTATAGGCATATTGCCCCCCCCCCCGCCTCCACCTCATCAACCTGATGCATTGTTCTCTCTCTCCCTCTCCCCTCCCTCTCTCTCTTGCCCAGGACAACAAATAAACAATCAAATGCTTACGAGCACACTTTGCTTTTTTTTAATTTTCCTGGTTGTTGTCTCTTTATTTTTCTACCTTTGACAGAGGGAACCTGGTGGGACCTAGCAGAATCACAAGTCCCTTAGGAAGGGGAATACCGTAGCTGCATTGGCAATTCCCGGGGTGCCAACTTGAATAAAAATATTGGGTGGGGGGTAGGTGAGCCCATCCTATATAATCAATCACATTACATGGCATACACATACTGTTTGAATGGAAATACCCATCAACTTGGGGGGTAGCCCCCTCAAATATTTTATTGGGGAAGGGCAGCAAAGGGACCACAGTCCCTGGGCATTGGCTCCTATGTCTTCAACCTGTC
The DNA here is from genome assembly GCF_963506605.1 of Zootoca vivipara. Lineage (NCBI taxonomy): Eukaryota > Metazoa > Chordata > Lepidosauria > Squamata > Lacertidae > Zootoca > Zootoca vivipara. The sequence continues at coordinate 40,556,278 of NC_083292.1, forward strand.
CCCGTGGCACAACATCCACAAAAGAGACTTTCTTTCTGAGACATCTTCTCTCCCTCTCTCCCTCTCTCCCTCTCTCCCTCTCTCTCTCTCCCCCTCTCTCTCATTTGTATTAAATTTTCTGTTTTACAATTTAAAATACTCATTTTAACATCGTTAAAACATCAATGACTTCCCTTCTTCTCTTTCCATGGTTCATTTTACATATCATAAATCCTTGCATATTTTACAACAACTACGGTAAACCATTCAGTATTCCATTATTGCACCCAACAAAACTTATTTACACTGTTGGATTTATTTCAATGCTGCCAGCTTTTTCAGGTGTACACAATTATTTCCCATATATTCAATGTTCTCTAAATGTATGCTTCTTGTTTCCTTATTCTATATGTTAAGTCTGCGAGTCGAGCATATTCTGTCAGCTTAAGTTGCCATTCTTCTTTGGTTGATCTCTCTCGTTTTCCATTTTGGGGCTAACAAAATGAGACATATTTTCCTTACCAGGAAGGCTGCCAGCTGCTGACTAAATAATAGCAATAATAACAACAAATACAGTTGCTTAGTAGGCATCCACAACAGTGCCATGAAGATCCTTGCCACAAGCAGTGACTTCCATAGAGAGGGCGCCCTCTTCTGGACCATCTCTCTCTCTCTCTCTCTCCCTCCCCCCCCCCTCCGCTCCCCACACTGAATGATTCAAGTCTCTGGCGAGCGAGGCACTGTGGAGAGAAGCCGTGGAAACATCCGAAAGCATTTCTGGCATTAATAGGCAAAAATTGATCATATTTTCTTACAAAGGAATGTGGATTCTGGGCCTCTGATAACAAGTAGGCGACTATGGACAGATACTTAAATCTGCAGGATGGATTGTGTTTTGGCTCAGGGCTGGCTCTAGGTAGACCCCCGGTGGCGCGGTGCGCCAGGGTGCCGGGCTGGTATGCAGGGCACCGCGCGGCAAAGCCGTGCGGAAACCATGCTACGCCCTGCGAGGGCGGGGGCACCGGAGCGATCTCCGCCCCTCAGCACCAGGGCACGCGACCTGCTCGAGACTGCCCTGTTTTGGCTTGTGTTTTTTTTATTTATATTTATGGTTTATTTGGCAAGTTCTTAAATAAATGGGAGTGCCTGATCATCTCATCTGTCTCCTGAGAAATCTCTATGTGGGACAAGAAGCTACAATTAGAACTGGATATGGAATAACTGATTGGTTCAAAATTGGAAAAGGAGTACGACAAGGCTGTATATTGTCTCCCTGCTTATTTAACTTATATGCAGAATTCATCATGCGAAAGGCTGGACTAGATGAATCCCAAGCCGGAATTAAATTGCCGGAAGAAATATCAACAACCTCAGATATGCTGATGACACAACCTTGATGGCAGAAAGTGAGGAGGAATTAAAGAACCTTTGAATGAGGGTGAAAGAGGAGAGCGCAAAATATGGTCTGAAGCTCAACATCAAAAAAACCAAGATCATGGCCACTGGTCCCATCACCTCCTGGCAAATAGAAGGGGAAGAAATGGAGGCAGTGAGAGATTTTACTTTCTTGGATTCCCTGATCACTGCAGATGGTGACAGCAGTCACGAAATTAAAAGATGCCTGCTTCTTGTGAGAAAAGCAATGACAAACCTAGACAGCATCTTAAAAGCAGAGACACCACCTTGCCAACAAAAATCCGTATAGTTAAAGCTATGGTTTTCTCAGTACTGTAGTGATGTATGGAAGTGAGAGCTGGACTATAAAGAAGGCTGATCACCGAAGAATTGATGCTTTTGAATTATGGTGCTGGAGGAGACTCTTGAGAGTCCCATGAACTGCAAGAAGATCAAACCGATCCATTCTGAAGGAAATCAGCCCCGAGTGCTTACTGGAAGGACAGATTGTGAAGCTGAGGCTCCAATACTTTGGCCACCTCATGAGAAGAGAAGAATCCTTGGAAAAGACCCTGATGTTGGGAAAGATTGAGGGCACTAGGAGAAGGGGACGGCAGAGGACAAGATGGTTGGACAGTGTTCTCGAAGCTACGAACATGAGTTTGACCAAACTGCGGGAGGCAGTGGAAGACAGGAGTGCCTGGCGTGCTCTGGTCCATGGGGTCACGAAGAGTCTGACACGACTAAACGACAAAACAACAACAATGGTTTATTTATTTAATTTGTTTTTAAAAAACCTGCAAAGTGGTTTACAAAAAAAAAACCACAGCAGTAAAATCAAGAAAAATTAACAATCCTACCTTAAAACATACAAAGCTAAAATATTAAAATTACTTCAACTTCCTAAGCATCTAGGTATGAAGAATGCTTTCAGCAGGTGCCTGAAAAAAGTCTAGCAAAGGCACGTAACAGCCTCTTCAGCCTGCAAAAGCTACCAGCGTTTTTCTTTGCTATGTCTGTTCCCCAGATCTCTCACAAGACTTTTGTTAATATCCCTCCTCTTCAGGGAGGGGGGAATTTGCGGGCGGGACCCGCTTTACGCATCGAGCAGGGCCCCCTGCTCAGCCTATCCCGCTGCCGCTCAGAGCCCTGGCTGGCCAATAGGGCCAGGTTGTGGGAGGGGTTACCTGCTTCAAATTTGCTTTGTCTGTTCCCAGATCTCTCACAAGACTTTTGTTAATAGCCAGTCTTTGTAAACAGGAAATCTGCTCCTCCCCCGCAATCCACACCCAGCGCTACACTTCCGTAGAGAAGCAAACATGATTTTTTTATTGCAGACATTTCCTCTTCAGAACGTTGCTGTACTTTCCTCTGGGTAAGTCCCACACTGTCCTGAAGAGCAATAAGACTTCCGCCAGCAGCTGGTGTTTCCAGAAGGCTGGGGAAGGGAGGGACTGACCATCGTTCTCCTCCCCGACGTTTGCCTCTTGCAGCTGCCAGACACCTCTGGAGAAGGATATGGGAACCCAGTTGTAAGCCATCTTCCCCTCCCCTCTGAACTGTATTAAAGCCAGGCTGCTTGGAGTGTAGCAAGACCAGTGCCAGAAACTTTATTACTGAGCTCAGTTTGCAGGACTCCGAAAGGTTGATATCAAAATGCTGGTGAAAACCAACACCTATTCTAAACAGAAACCTTTAACAGGCACACAGGCAGAGAGCTCTCATGCGCTTGCTTTCTCCTCCTCCACTAACCCTTGCTGGTTTATGAGGGGAGGAACAAAGAGCATTGAAAGCAGGAGTAGGAAACAACGAAGGGAAAACACCGTGTTGCTCGGATGAGAAGGGGAGGGAAAGCGAGCACAGACAGCCTTGCTGGTTTAAAGAGGAGGATCTGATCTGCTGGGAAGCGAGAGGGCGGAAGGAGAAGACCGTTGTGTTGGAAAGTTCATGACTCTTGCAGAGATAAACCCTGGACTCAGGCTACGCTTAGAAAATGGATGAACAGGCTTATTTTAAAGCACCTATATTGTGCAGAAAAATGAAGCTGTTCTTCTCAGGGTGGTGAAACAGACGCCACAATGCCCACAGGCAGGACCTGAGCTCAACAGCAACAAGTCTCCCCATCTGTGAGTCCCAGGAAGGGGCATTCTGGTGCGTGACTGCCGCTCATGGCTCTCTGCACTTCTGGAGAGATACGATGATGGATTTTTCTCACAGAAGCACTCTTTTTCAGACTATTGCTGTGCTCTTCCTTGGGTAAGGACTTCACTGCTTTCTCCCTCAAAAAACAAACAAAACAAAAGCAAAACAAAAGCAAAGCAAAACAAAACCACCTAAATGCATGGAGGGGGGACAGCGGGCACTCTGTGTTTGATTTGCCATGAAGTAGGAAATTATTGGCAATATCGATTACTAGGACTCAGGGTCTTCTCTCTCCAGCTGGAACCTGCCCCAAAACACCCTTGCTGGCTTCAAAGGAAGCTCCTTCAGAAGGCTTGTGAAAGTTTAATCCTTTTTGTGATACAGTATTTGTTGCTGAGCTGAACTTGGGGGGGACAATCTGCGTGTATGATGAAGGTGTGGAGTGGAACGAAATAAAAGCACAGGATATGATGACTGCAAGTCAACCTGGTCTCTAAGGCAGAAATGTTTTCCTACAGGATTTTGTCAGTCATTAACTAATACAAAATAAATGTCAGTTAAGAGCAAGCAGTGAATTAAAGGAGCCAACCAATGAGCAGGAAAAGGCAACTGGGGATCTTGGTAGAACAGTGTCAGTTTCTTCTCTGAACTCTGTACAAACTTATCTTGGTTTCACACAAAAAATTGTGCATAATCATTTTTTTCCTGAAACACACATGCAGATTGTTGTTAGATTGCTGCTTAGAATAATTTTTCACTGGGTTAGAGCTTCCTGTGTTGAGTTTTCAACAGTTTGCACAGCTCTGATTCTGTTTTGAGACTTTCTTACAACCAAGCAGTATATAAATCTTGTTAATTGAAATAAATGAACTTTTGTTCCCTGTGTAGGGAAATTCTACTTCTTTTCAGAATTTTTCCTTGTTACAATTACACAGAGCCAGATGTTCCCCAAAATATGGCAAAGGGACAGCTTTGAAAAAATTTAAGTGTTTAATTTATTTATTTATAGATGAAGTTCAGACCTCAGATTATTTTATTTTAATCACCTGGACCTATCTTCTCTCTGAGTTTTTCTGGATCCCAGTCCCTGGACAACAGATAGGTGCCTATTGTTGGAGAACAAAGAGCACTTGATTTTTGGAATTTAAATTTGGGCTTGTAACAATGTCCTTCTCTTCCAGTAAAGGGTCACGTTGTTTGCACAGCTAGGAGAACGTAGTAAATGTTTAACTAGTGAGTTGGGCATTTCCAGTGGGACAATGTACAATTCAGCAGCAGTTAAAATTAATATCGGATATTGTAAACTTTATTTTATTTAGGTCCCAAATACCCGAGAGACTAGTTTCACCTCCCTCAAACATTTGGGGGAATGCCAGCCCAGGAGACGATCTTCTTTGTGACAGGCTGCTAAACTGTAGGTGTCCCTCCCCACAGAGATGAACCAGACACCTTCTGGACGAGTTTCCATTATATGCTGAAAATTCACCCCTTGGTATGGCCATTGACACCTGCAATATAATTTATAGGTCCCTTCCTATTACGTTTTAATGCTGCATTTTAAATTGTTGCAACCTGCTCTGGGACCTCATGATGGAAGATGGATTGTTGTTTAGACCAGGCATGTCAAACCTGCGGCCCTCCAGATGTTTTGGACTACAATTCCCATCTTCCCCAACCACTGGTCCTGCTAGCTAGGGATCATGGGAGTTGTAGGCCAAAACATCTGGAGGGCCGCAGGTTTGACATGCCTGGTTTAGACAGTTAGTCGTGTCCGACTCTTCGTGACCCCATGGACCAGAGCATGCCAGGCACTTCTGTCTTCCACTGCCTCCCAAAGTTTGGTCAGACTCATGTTGGTAGCTTCGAGAACACTGTCCAACCATCTTGTCCTCTGTCGTCCCCTTCTCCTTGTCCATCCATGGAAGATGGATAAGGAGGCCAAAATGATAATGATACTAATTTTCACCTTCATTTGTATCTCCTCCCCCACCACCCACCCCTCACTAGACACTTTAAGCCATGCAGGTGAAGGGAATCCAGGGAGGATCAGTCTTGTTTCCTACCAACGTATCCCAAGGAATAACAGTGGAGAAAATGGGATGGGACTTCTGCCCTGAAAGTGGGGCCCTGGGCTTTTGGCTGGGGGAATTCAGCCATGGGAAACTGGAGCACCCAAGTCCCACTGACCGGTTTGGACAACGGCTAGACATGGTGGACGAGACAACACTGAGGATCAAAGACCTGAAGTTGAATGACAGTGGGATCTACAATGCTCGCATCTGGTTTACTAAATCACAGTTTCAAGAACAGAGTTTCAGCCTCATGGTCTATGGTAAGTTATTGCTTTCACTGTTTGGCTCATGGAATAGGATCTGCACCATTTCCCTACAAAGATACTGGTAGGAGTGGGACACAAACCTTATGCTGATTTCATTTGTGTTCCACAGAGCCAGTGCCAACACCACAGATACTCTTTCAGGAAGTCTCCCAGACTTTGGAGGGATGCAGTGTGACCCTGCAGTGCCAGGCACCTAGAAGTGAAGAGTTCAGTATCTCATGGAAAAGAGGGAATTCCCCCAGGGCAGTAGGAAACAGCCTGTATGAGTATCAGCTTTCTGACAATGGCAGGAATCTCCATGTCTTCTGGCGAAAAGACTCTTAGGACTCTGCATTCACTTGCCAGCTTAGCAATTCTGTTGACCAAAAGAATGCCTCCTTTGACTTGCTCAAAATCTGCCCAAGTGATGATGGTGAGTAAGTGTGACCTAGTCAGTGTATGGAGGAATAGCTGTATTTAAGTGGGATAGCTCAGCTGGTAGAGCATGAGACTCTTAATCTCAGGGTTGTAGGTTTGAGCCCCATGTTGGGTGAAAGCTTCCTGGATTGCAGGGGGTTGGACTAAATGACCCTCATTTAGAGTTTCCAACTCGACAATTCTGTGATTTGTAGAAATGGTTTCATTGTTTTTTGCTTCCTGGGTATGTGATGATCCGAATCTCTGTGTGTTATCTTATTTTATCATGAACTAATTGGGTAAGTTTTGGTTGCAATATAGTTTATAAATCTATAAACGAAAATTAAAAATAAAACGATAGGGGGAAATGAAATGCAACCCGAAGTGATGGACCTAAGCTCTGTGCCAAAGTAATCCAATAAAGTCAATACAAATGGAACAGACTGGCACATCTGCCTACCCTTTCTTATTTGCTCTGTTGCTCTCAGTCAGGCAGGAGGGTCACTTTGGTGGTGGTTGTTATTGTTGTTGTTATTATTATTATTATCATTGTTATTAAAGGTTTTCTTAGTTTACAAAGATATGTGTAATGTCTCTCATAACATATTTACAGATCAGTTTCAATTGTTGAGACATTGGGGAGGAAAGGGGAAGAGAGATAGATGGGGGAGGGTGTGAGGGGTGGGGTCATGTGACAATGTTTCTATTTTACTTAATGTGTGTGGTTTGTCAGTGTCACTTGTGTAGGTTCTCTGCTGTTTACTTGTGTTCCTTTGATGGTGAGAGATGTTGGGGTTTGGCCTAGGATATGTTTTTCTTTTGTGGTTGGTTGTGGTGGTCTTTGTTTTATGTGTGAGTGGGGTGGGTGCTTGTTTTGGGTCATGTTAGTCTTATTGATTTGTATGCTGATGGTGGATTTTTGTCATTATCTTGTTGGGCTGTGTGTGTGATAAAGGGGAACCATACTGGGGTGAAGCCGTCTTCTTCTATTTGTCCCCGTGTCATTTTCAACTTATTGGTTATTTTTTCTAGTAAGGCTGTTTCCCATACCGTTTGGCACCATTGGTCCATGCTTACTCCTGACAGGTCTTTCCAGTGTCTGGTTATGGTGCTTCTGGTTGCTGAGAGTAAGTGGGTTATGAGTTCTTTGTAATGCAGGTGGGCATTATTGTCCTGGAAGATGTTTAGCAGGGCCAATTCTGGGGTAAGTTCTAATGTTTGTTGGGTTATTTTATCTATTTCTCTTATGGTTGCTCTCAAGAATCATTGGATTTTGGGGCACTCCCACCACATGTGGAAATATGTGCCTGTTGAGGTGCATCCTCTCCAGCATTTTGATGAGGTTCCTGGGCGTATTAGCACTAATTTGGTGGTTGTTATTAGAGAATATTTTAAGAGACTCTCATTGCACATTGCAGGTGTACAGGTCAGACACCAGAGACATAGCATTATCTCCATTGCAGTTCTCATGGTGATCGTGATGGTGGTGGCCATGATGTGGAGAAGGAGGAGGAGGAAGCGAAAATTCAAAAGGAAGGAAAGAGGTAGAGGCCATCTCTATCAATCTGTTTCCTGCCTCACGTGGGATGGAGGCTGCTTGCCAAATACACCTTTACTTTACTTTTGCTTATTTTGAGAGGCAGAAGTTGGTCCATGCCATGGAATAAATATGTCTTTTCAGATATTCACCCGGTGATACTAGAGGGCTTGGAGAGCTCTTCTGCACACCGGAACTCAGCAAGAAGTCCACAACAAGGTGGTGATAATCAGGTGAGATGAGCTCGTGAAGTGGTGAAGGGATGATGGCTCAATCTAATAATTATAAAATCATTAAAATTGTGGTCTTATTTTGAAAAAAAAAAAGACACAAAACAGATTACAAAGAGGCAACAAGACTAAGCCACAACTACCCCTCTCCCTTACCCAACTCACTGATCAAGAGGTTGGTTGGTTTATTTAAAGTTATATCCTGCCCATCTGGCTGGGTTTCCTCAGCCACTCTGGGTGACTTACAACATATATAAAATCACAACAAAACATCAAATATTGGGGGGGGGGACCCCATACAAGCAACCAATAAATCAATAGAAACCAACAACAACAAACAGTTTGCAGTTATACCCAAACTGAAGTAACTGCCAACTCCAACTAAATGTTTAACCAACACCAACCCAACAAAAATGAAACAGAGGAACCAAAACTAGAACCTTTTAAAACATTTTATCCAGTTGCCCCAATCCAATAATTGTTCCAGCAATGTCCCAGTAGCCTCCCAGGAGCCTCTTTTAGCTGTTCAAAGTGAGTCTGGGCCCCATTCCCTAAGCCAGGGGGAAATGGGAAATTTAGTATGGCATAAGCCATAAGGCATTATTATATGGGACGCAGGTGGTGCTGTGGGTTAAACCACAGAGCTTAGGGCTTGCTGATCAGAAGGACTGTGGTTCGAATCCCTGCGATGGGGTGAGGTCCTGTTGCTCAGTCCCAGCTCCTGCCCACCTAGCAGTTTGAAAGCACCTCAAAGTGCAAGTAGATAAATACACGGTGTTTCCGTGCGCTGCCCTGGTTCGCCAGAAGCGGCTTAGTCATGCTGGCCACATGACCTGGAAGCTGTACGGCGGCTCCCTCGGCCAATAATGCGAGATGAGCGCCGCAACCCCAGAGTCGGTCACAACTGGACCTAATGGTCAGGGGTCCCTTTACCCTTTACCTTTAAGGCATTATTATGGCATATGTTTTTGTTAACAAGAATCCAGTTCATCCAATTCAAGAAGAAGAGGGAGGCAGCGTCTGCAAAGAGCCAGTTTTCATCAAGGGAACATGCATGCACAAACTGAGCAGGATTAAACCCTCCTCTCACCCACTGGTGAGCAGAGCATTCAATCCTTCTGTCTGCAGGGTTCAGCTTCTTCACAGGGAAAGGTGCATGTGGAACAGTCCCCAACCAGGATTGCAGTCTCCACTCAGCAGATACTCTGGATGCCTTCTAAAATAACTAATTGTACCATCAATTCCAACTGGAATATGAAACAATAATTGAGACATGGACCTAGACTTTAAAAATGTCACTGCCAGCAGAAGCAAACTGCCTCCTTTTGTCCGCTAAAAATGGGCAACTACACCCTAACTTAGGGTCAATGATCCAGGAACCTGTAGAACCAAATGCTAACCCAAAAGGAGTAGAAATATTGTAGAGAGAAGGTGTCTGTGATCTTTCTTAGGGCACCATAGGGCTTTGCCAGAACACCATCCTTCCCTGGGTTTATTTAGGTGGGTACAAATGCTCAGTGACTTTTCAAGGAGCTGCATCTGAGTCTCTTCTGTCATGTTCTATAGCTGGTTCTGGTTCTCTCTGCTCCTGCAGGTTTTCTGGGACAGAAGGGAAGTTTCAACAAGTCCCCCACCACCCTGGAAATCCTGTCCTTCTGTCTGTTCTGACTCTGTATCAGACCCAGAATCTTCAGGGAATGAACATTGCACCCCACAAGCCAAGGACCTGGAGGAGAAGGCACCCCTCTTGGAGTCGGCGCTGGAGATACCCTTAAGGGACCACCAGGGGAGAGAACCACGGAAGACCCCTCCTGGCCATCAGTACTGGCGGAACCATACGTACCCCAACACTAGACAATGCCGGCAACGGCGCCAGGATTCCATTGTTGAATCAGCTAGACAAGGGTCAAAGTTGCCACCTAAGTATATTAATTAAGGCCATTAGTATAACAAAGGAGGCTGATTATGCCAGAGGGCAAATGAGTTGGCCTCCTCTCTCACCTGGCTGGCAGTGAGAAAGAATGAATAGAATGAATAGATCCACAAAGGTTTATGACTTGCAGTTCTTTAACAAAAAGCATCTCTGCAAAGATTGTTCTGAAGTAACCGCTAGGCTATCTTTAATAAAAAAATATTTAAAAATAAACAAAAAGCATCTCTCCTGTATGTATATGGGTGGTCACCCCTGCTAATTCCACTTGCCATCCCTGCCTACTCTTTTGAGAACTCTTCTGCCTTTACACCCCCTTTCTTTTGCACCTCTCCCCCCCCACACACACCTTTGCCTCTCTCCTCACATACAGGTCTGTTGTCTTCAGACGTTGCAGCTCAAACACACAGCACATGAACAGTCATGTACAAATGGACACATTTAACAATATTTCAAAACCATTTTTTATAAACACTATATTAAGTTTTGTAAAAATAAATCAATAATTTTTTCTTTCTTGCACTGGTGTACCTGTCAAGGCTGTCAGGGTAGCCAGCCAGCTGCCGCAGTTCAGAAACAGGCAAGAGGGCTTGATGTGCAATTCGCTTTCTCTGGCCTCCTGAACCACAGCCACAGGTGGGTGACGGGCATTTCAGGGATTGCTTGCTCTCAGGGAGACCCCTACTCTCCAGTTACATGATGAGCTTGGATATGTCACTCTTCTCCTCGGTCTAAGAACTTGGGTGCCAGTGTTCTTTATCTTCCAATACCACAGTGCCCACTCACATTATAGAATCATAGAAACATAGAGTTGGAAGAGACCACAAGGGCCATCCAGTCCAACCCCCTGCCAAGCAGGAAACACCATCAAAGCATTCCTGACATATGCCTGTCAAGCCTCTGCTTAAAGACCTCCAAAGAAGGAGACTCCACCACACTCCTTGGTAGCAAATTCCACTGCCAAGCAGCTCTTACTGTCAGGAAGTTCTTCCTAATGTTTAGGTGGAATCTTCTTTCTTGTAGTTTGAATCCATTGCTCCATGTCCGCTTCTCTGGAGCAGCAGAAAACAACCTTTCTCCCTCCTCTATATGACATCCTTTTATATATTTGAACATGGCTATCATATCACCCCTTAACCGTCTCTTCTCCAGGCTAAACATACCCAGCTCCCTAAGCCGTTCCTCATAAGGCATCGTTTCCAGGCCTTTGACCATTTTGGTTGCCCTCTTCTGGACACGTTCCAGCATGTCTGTATCCTTCTTGAACTGTGGTGCCCAGAACTGGGCACAGTACTCCAGGTGAGGTCTGACCAGAGCAGAATACAGTGGTACTATTACTTCCCTTCATCTAGATGCTATACTCCTATTGATGCAGCCCAGAATTGCATTGGCTTTTTTAGCTGCTGCATCACACTGTTGACTCATGTCAAGTTTGTGGTCTACCAAGACTCCTAGATCCTTTTCACATGTACTGCTCTCAAGCCAGGTATACAGAGCCCAGAACCTACCTACTCTGAGGGCAGAAACCCCATCGCCAGACACTGGAGAGACCTGTCAGGAGTAAACATGGATCAATGTTATCAAATTGTATGGGAAATAGCATTACCAGAAAAGCTAATCAATAAACTGAAACTGACACGGGGACAAATGGAAGAGGACACCTTCACCCCAGTATGGCTCCCCTTTATCACATACACAGCCCAACAAGACGACAAGAACCCACCAACAGCATATGAATCAATCTGGCTTACCTGACCCGACCAGCCCTCCTTCCCTCACAAATGCTAACCAACCTCACTGCAGACAACCAACCACACCCTGCCCTTTTAAGGTCTCACAACAAATGTAACTGATATGCAAGAAAGACTGTACAACCTGAAAAAGGAGACAAGGTACGTACTTTTATAAACCAAGAGAATCTTTAATAAAAGTAATATTTTTAAAAGAACTTAGGTGCCAGTGTTTTTGGGTGCTGGTGAGGGGTGGGTGTGCTCTGGCTTCTCTCTCTTTGCTCTGCTGTCTCCATTCCTCTTCATTTTCTGGGAGACCAAAGGGGAGGGGAGCTGGTCGCAGCAGGAGAGGGAGACTCCCTGCCTTCTTCAGCAGCCTGCCTTGTCTCTACTTCATGGCCTACCTCCTCTCCGGCCTCTGATTCCGCCTCCATTCTGGACATCTCTCTTCCACCGCCTCTTCCTGCTCATTAAACCCTGTTACCTCATCAGCTTCTGACACCTCCTCTTCCCCCCAGTTTGCCCCCTCTTCTCCCCTAACCACTCATCCCTCCAACAATCCTCTGGCTCTGAGCTTCCTTCCCCTGGGGGTTCCCCAGCTGGTGTCGCCAATTCCTCTGCAAAACAGCCTGTTCAGGACACCTGGCAGTTGACAAGGGGGCGCTCCAGCTGTTGGAGAGGGGGCAGGGGCATAGGAAGGGGGACAGACTGCCCCAGGTGCCCTCACTGAGGGTGTGTGTGTGACATTTGGCGCGTCACCCGCCTGCAACTCCCAAGCCTACCCCGAGCCATTGAGGTAAGGGGGGAGCTGTGCTGCTTTGTCAGCAGCATTCCCCCCTTCCCCCTTCATTTTGACAGCTTGGGGGAGGCTTGGGAGTCGTGGGTGGGCGGCGTGCCGAATGTCCGCCATGGGTGGCTCGCTCTGCCCCTGGCTGCAGGGTGCACACGCCACTCCGGGCACCCGAGTGGCTACCCCGCACCTGGGAGGGCACCCTCTGCTCCACGCCCCCCTCAGGAGCGCGCCTGCCCTGGGCAGCACGGGCATATGCTCCGCCGCTGGGAGGCGGCACTCCCACTGTTGAGGAGAGGATACTGCAGCTGCAGACAGAGAAATCTCTGACCGAGGAGGAGGTTCTCTGATTATGGAGGGGGCACTCCATCTGTTGACAAGGGGACGCTCCATTTGTTGACGAGGGGACGCTCCATCTATTGAGGAGGAAGGTGACCTGCTCCTGACAGGGAAGCTCTGGCCATTGTGCCGGATGAACTGTCAATGTTGCCTCAAGACAAACACTTGCACTGGTTCCAAGCGACATGCCTGCTCCTCCAAACCCTTGGTCTGTTCATCTTCTGAGGTATATGTGTCTGCTACTGGGTCAGAATGGATAGGAAGACAGGATTTCCAAAGTGGTATGGAACTTATGTGGAATTCCTCACTTATGCAGAAAATCTGCAGGGGCAGAGAAAAATATAATCAGCTACAGAACATGACAGGAGACACTCAGGTGCAACTCCTAAAAGGGTTTCTGAGCATTTGACCCCACCTAAACCCTGGACATGAACTGAGCCCTGGCCAGGCCCAGCAGTGCCCTAAGAAAGGCCACAGGGCTCTTCCCTATCTCTCCATTCCAGTATTCAGGGTTAGTGTTTGGTTGTATAGGCTCCCATAGCTAAAGCTGCCCATTTTTAAAAGACAAAAGTGGTCTGTGTCCTTATTCCAGGAGTGACATTTTTAAAGGTAAAGTCTGTGTATCTCAGTTATTGTATGAGTCCAGTTTGTATTAATGATAAAATTAGTATTTTAGTAAGAGTCCAGAATAGCTGGTGAGAGAAGGGTGCAATCCTGTTCAGTGCTATTTCACAAGCCCTTTCCCTGTGGGAAGCCAGGCCCTCACAGCCAGGAGGATTGGATCAGGGTTCAATCCTGCTCAGTTTGGCTGAGTGTGAATGTTTTCCTGATGGGAATAGGCACACACAACCTAAGAACAATGTGGGGCTGCTTGGAAACACTCTTGCAAGCAACCCACCCTGTGCTGCTCTTTGCAGAGGTTGGCTGTCTCTCCCTCCATTAGGGGACTGATGGTAAGAAGGAGGAGTTATGGCTGAGCCCTGCTGCCTTAATTCTGTTTTGTGTTTCCCTGGTGTTTTTTTTTTTTTAAAAAATCAAATTACCACTTTCAAAATATGTTTATGCATAATAAATGCTTCCCAAACATACTGGTTGCTTCCATTGTTATTATCTAGCATCATCCCTGCTTTGCATGCTCATCTTACCTGAAAAGTTGTGAGTGCCTCTCTTCTGAGTTCTGGTGTGCAATAAAAAAAATTCCCCTCTCCGGAAGCATACGGACAATTTCTGTGGAGTGTAACATGAAAAACTATATTTATTCAATGGCACTGACCTAATTCTGCTTCTCATGATAAACACAACAAAGGTAGAGGCATATTGGTAGGGAGCCTCAATCCCAGGTGAGACAGGAAGAAAATTTATACAGATGGTTCTACCTCTTTGACGCATTTTTCTCCACTGGCATATTATCACCACAATCGCCAACAATCCCAACAAAAAACCTGCAGAGAGGCCAAGAATAAGCCGCAGGTTCTCCCAGGTTCCATTGCGTTCACCTGCAATGTGTGATAAGGGACTCTTGAAAATGCTTCAGTAGCAACCACCAAAGTGATTCTCCTACATGGCCGAGAGAAGCAGAATGAATGAATGAATGAATGAATGAATGAATGAATGAATGAATGAAATGCCAGTCCATTCTATTACTTCAGGGACATACTTCCAAAGCAAAAATGTCATCTGTTAGGATACAAGAAGCCAGTGAGATGAAGGGGAGACATAAAAAGAGGTGTTGAAACAGGGGCAGGAAATGTCTTGCCCTCCAGATGTTGCTGGACTCCAGTTTCCATCAGCTCCAGCCAGCAGGGCTAATGGGCAGGGATTATGGAGGCAGGTAGTCTGGCAGCCTCTGCAAGTCACCATACTGGGTGGTGTAGCCATAAGGCTGGATCCAGAAGTACAGCACAATCCTGAACACTCTTGGGCTCAGAGTGTGCAGTCAGACATTGCTGTAGCCTTCACTTTTGCCTGCTTCAAATGTAATTTATTTACCTAGGGGTCGGAGGAAGAGGAAGCAGCAGAAGCAGCAAATTCAGGTGGGTCAGGCCAACCTTCAAGCAGGGCTGAATTTGCTCTAACACTGCTCAACAAGCATATGAGGGTGAGTGTTTGCATATATGAACGTCTCTCCTTGAATCCCTATAGGGTATAAGTTATCCAGTACCCCAAACAGCAACTCTGGATCAAGATACATTGCTCACCTTCAATACTGGAGCAGATGTGGAACAAGTCAAATGAGGCTCTCTTTTCGCTGACAGGGTTGCTGACCAGGCAAGTGAATGTGGAGTCAAAAGGTATGGTCTCCCAGGAGACATGGAGTTGCCTCCCATTATCAGAAAGCTGGAACTCATCTAGGCTGCTTTCTAAGGCCCTGGGGGGATTCCCTGTTTCCCAGAAGACTTTGAGTTCTTCCCTTCCAGGTGTCTGGCATTGCAGGGTCACATTACATTCCTCTGGAGTGCTGGATACCTCTTGATGGAGTACCTGTGGTGTTGGCACTGGCTCTGTTGAACACAATCGAAAGCAACATAAAGTTGATCCTGTTGATCCTATTCCATGAACCAAACAGTGGAAGCAAAAACTTACCATAAACAGTGAGGTTGAAACTCTGTTCTTGAAACCGTGATTTCATAAACCAGATGCGAGCATTGTAGATCCCACCGTCATCCAATTCCAGGTCTTTGATCCTCAGTGTTGTCTCGTTCACCATGTCTAGCCGTTGTCCAAACCGATCGGTGGGACTTGGGTGCTCCAGTTTCCCATGACTGAATTCCCCCAGCCAAAAGCCCAGGCCCCCACTTTTAGGGTAGAAGTCCCATTCCATTTTCTCCACTGTTATTCCTTGAGATATGTTGGCAGGAAACAAGACTGATGCTCCCATAATTCCTTTCACCTGATGGGTTGGGTTCTCCACTGCATGGCTAAAAGTGTCTTGTGAGGGGTGAGGGGGGGAGGAAATACAAACAAAGGTGAAAATTAGTATCATTATCGTTTTAAGTGAAGTCTGAAAAAGCAATTGATTAAACCCTTAAATCTTTTCAAAGCTTTGCAATGCTGAAATTTTAGGAATATCTTGGTTTTGTGTAATTGCCCCCCCCCCAAAAAAATCTGAAAAGTAAGTAGAATTTCCCCTCACAAGGAACAAAAGTTCATTTATTTCAGTTCACAAGATTTATACTTCTTGGTTTTAATAAAGCCTCAAAGCAGTTTACATAGTCAGAGTTGTGCAAAATATCTGTTGAAAACTCAACACAGAAAGCTCTAACCCAGTGAAAAATTATTCTAAGCAGCAATCTAAAAACAATCTGCATGTGTGTTTCAGGAAAAAATGATTTTGCTTTTTTTCCCCTGAAACCGAGTTAAGTTAATACAGAGGTCAGAGAAGAAACTGTCTCTCTTCCGCCAAGATGCCCAGTCCTCTTTTCCTGCTCATTGGGTGGCTCCCCTAATTCACTGCTGCTTCCTCTTACCTGATATTTATTTTGTATTGGTGAATGACTGACACATGACAAGAAAAAATCCTTCAGGAAAACATTTCTGCCCTAGAGATTCCGTTCCACTCCACA
The DNA here is from genome assembly GCF_963506605.1 of Zootoca vivipara. Taxonomy (NCBI): domain Eukaryota; kingdom Metazoa; phylum Chordata; class Lepidosauria; order Squamata; family Lacertidae; genus Zootoca; species Zootoca vivipara. Next base: position 40,572,647 of record NC_083292.1, read on the forward strand.
CCTTCAAGGGAGATGATCACACTCATCATAGGGGAAGTCTCTCCCCTCCCCCCTTCAGCTCAGTAACAAATATGACAAAAAGAATTAAGTCTTCTCTTGGAGCTTCCTTTGACACCAGCAAGGGTGTTCTGGGAGGGTTTGAGCTGAGGAAAGGAGGCCCTCAGTGCTAGCAAACAATATTGCCAATTATTTCCCTTTTCATGCCAAATCAAACTCAGACTGCCCCCTCCATGTTTCACGACTGTGAGAAGGACAACTTCATTCTTCTGCATAGGATTGTTGTTTAGTCGTTTAGTCATGTCCTACTCCTCCTGACCCCATGGACCAGAGCACGCCAGGCACTCCTGTCTTCCACTGCCTCCTGCAGTTTGGTCAGACTCATGTTAGTAGCTTTGAGAACACTGTCCAACCATCTCGTCCTCTGTCGTCCCCTTCTCCTCCTTGTGCCCTCCATCTTTCCCAACATCAGGGTCTTTTCCAGGGAGTCTTCTCTTCTCATGAGGTGGCCAAATAAGCCTAGTTACAGGTAGGTAGCCATGTTGGTCTGACGTAGTCGAAACAAAATTAAAAAAAATCCTTCCAGTAGCACCTTAGAGACCAACTAAGTTTGTTATTGGTATGAGCTTTCGTGTGCATGCACACTTCTTCAGATACACTGAAACAGAAATAAGCCTGTTCACCCATCTTATAAGCGTAGCTCCAGCCCAGGGTTTCGTTTGCAAGAGTCATTAACTTTCCAACACAATGGTCTTCTCCTTCTGCCCTCTCGCTTCCCAGCAGATCAGATCCTCCTCTTTAAACCAGCAAGGCTGTCTGTGCTGACTTTCCTTCTGCTTCTCATCCAAGCAAGACTGTGTTTCCCCTTCATTGTTTCTGACTCCTCCTCTCACAGCTCTTTGTTCCTCCCTCATAAACCAGCAAGGATCAGCGGAGAAGGAGAAACCGATATGAGGTATCTCAGACTCTCAGTAACTTCCCTCTTGATTAGGATTGATTGAGCTTATTTATATGACACTGTTCTGAAACTAGCTGTGCCCAAAGCGGCTCACGGCAAACGTTCAAAACATCAAAATACAGAGCATTAGAAGTACAAAATACAGAATATGAAAGCAATTTTTAAAAAATGACTGAAATAAACAATTTGGCAAACACAGAATAAAAAATTCAATATTACCCTCCGCACAAAAACACATCAAGGCTTTATCACAGTAAAGTTTCTGGCCCTGGCCTTCCTGCACTCCAGGCAGCCTGGCTTAAATCCAGTTCAGAGGGGAGGGGAAGATAGTTTACAGCTGGGTTCCCATATCCTTCTCCAGAGGAGTCCGGCAGCTGGAAGAGGCAAATGTCGGGGACGGGGAGGACAACGATGGTCAGTCTCTTCTCCAGCCTCTGGAAACACCAGCTGCTGGCACAGTCTTATTGTTCTTCAGGACAAACAGTGTGGTACTTACCCAGAAGAAAGTACAGCAACGTTGTGAAGTGGAAACGTCTGCAAAAAAAAATCATGTTTGCTTCTCTCTCTTCTCTTTCTCTTTTTTGTGCATTCGTGGGTGTGGTTTGTAGGGGAGGAGCAGAATTGCTGTTTACAAAGACTGGCTACAGTATTAAGAAAAGTCTTCTGACAGATCTGAGCAGAGCCAAAGCAATGAAAAATGAAAGTAGTTTTTGCAGACTACGGAGGCTGTTACAAATTTAACAACAACAAAAAGCATTCTAATTGCTCAAATTTTTATTTGCTTGAAAGAGGTTCAAAGAAGCAAAACTCACATGTAACTAAACCCCAAAGAAATGTTCATGTGCCCCCAAACTCCAAACTCCAGAGGTCTAAAATTAACTCCAGATGGGAGATCAGGAACATCAGAACATAAGGAGATCCTTTCAGTGGCTCTTCTAGCCTGACATCCTGTTCTCCTCACAGTAGCCAGCCGGATGCCTGTGGGAAACTGGCAAGCAGGACCTGAGCACCAGAATGCTCTCTCCTTCTGTGGTTTCCAGCACCTGGTATTCAGAAGCAGAGCCATCCTGCCCAGTATCCATCAACAGTCTTCTCCTCCAAACATGTATCTCACTCTCTTTTCAAGCCATCCAGGATGGTGGCCATCACTACTGCCTCTTGTGAGAGGATGCCTCTCCCATGGGTGGTGGGATCGTGGTAGTTAAGAATATAGATCAGCACGTAGATAGCTGGATGTGTGATGAACCATGGGGTGAACGAAGGTTGTGGATGTTGCTCATTGCCTAGATAGCCTGGCAGACAGTGCTGGGGAGGAGTCTGTGGCTCCAGTGCATGTTGGCACCAGTGACATGGGGAAATGTAGTGCAGAGGGCCTGGAAGCCAAATTTAGGGTGCTGGGAAGGATGCTGAAAGTCAGGACCTCTAAGGTTGCTTTCTCTTAAATACTACTAATGGATATACAGGGCCAGACAGACAAGCAGAGCTTTGTAGACTCAACGTGTGGATGACATAATAGTTTTTGGAGAAGGAGTTTGTATTTGTTCTGAACTGGTGAACATTTTGGAGCAACCTGGGCCTGTACAAAAGGGATGGCCTCCACTTGAATTGGCATGGAACCAGACTATTTTATTTTAAAATAAAAAGGTGGCAGAGCAGCTTTTAGTTCTTTCATGAACATTTAAATGTGGCTGGCTGCATGGGTGTAGGCAGGGGGGCAGCTGCCCTCCCTAGAAGCAGGGCTGGCGAAGTGGTCGTCAGAGGCGTCACATTTTGGAGGGCGCCAAAGAAGAGGCGGAGGCTGGACGCGGCACTCTCGTCCACCTCCGTCATGCCGTGCCATGACTAGCGCCTCTTGCCTGCCGGAGCGCCGCCCTCCAGAGCCTTACCGGCAGCGCCGCCTCCACCATGCCGCCCTGCACTGCGACCAGAGCCTCCGTCCTGCTGCAGCTGCCCTCCAGTTGCTCCCCGCCCGGAGGGCATGGCTGGCCGCAGCCCATAGCCGCTCCAATGGAAGGCGGGGAGCGGAGCAGGGTGCAGTGTGTCCGCGAGCCTCGACTGGAGATTCCCAGGATGTAAAGCGGCCGAGGAATTTCCCAGGATGTAAAGCGGGGTGTGTGGGTGGGAGAGAAGAAAGAATGAGCGCGCACGGCGGCTCCCCGGGAAGGTGCCCTCTTCCGCCCACCCGCCCTGCTGGCCATGCTGAGTGTTCCCTGCCCTGGCAGCACAACAATCACTAACAAAGTGCGGGGGCCGCCTGCCTCGCCCCTCGCCCCTCTCTGCCTCATGCTAGCTTGACCCCGGGGGCTCCTCGCGGACACATGGAGCCATGGGAGGAGGAGGGGGGAGAGAGAAAGAGAAGAGAGCTCAAGGAAATGGAGGTGATGATAGAGGAGGAGGAGGAGGGGTGGTGGTGGTGGGGCGGCAAGAAAAGAAAAGAGGCACGGGTTGTGCAGGGGTTATCTGTTTCCACTGGAGAGGAGCGGGGAGGCTAGCGGTGGAAGTGAGACGGAAATCATGGGGGAAGGGGAGGAGATCGCGACTGTTGTCCAACAACCCAATAGGAAAGTGTGGGGTGTGTGTGTGTATGTGCAGTTTTTGTGATGATGGTGGGGGAGAGACATTCCCCAGGCAGCTTGGATTGAGGCCGGTGGCGGAGGCGATAGCAGTAGCAGCAACAACAACATACAGTAATAGGAGACTTAACCCCCCCCCCACTCTCTCTCCGTGCTTCCCCATTTCTGTCTTTTCCCCTGAACAGAGTGGGTCGCTGAGAAGGTCTCCCTGGTGGCCGTAGCCCCCCCTCCCTTCCCAAAACCAAGGCGATTTTGAGGGTGAGTGGAAAAGGTGGTTTGAGGCAGATCCCGGCCAAGGCGAGGCAGCGGTGCTGAGCATTCAGCTGCCCGAGAAGCCGGCCAGGGAGGTCAGCTCGCCGTTTTCTGGTTTCGCCTCCCTTTTTGGGTGTGTGCGGGATCTTGCCCACTGCGCCTTACGAGAAGGCTGTTTACCAACGGGAAAAGGGGGAGAGCTGCACCTGACGAACTGCTGCCTGCTTTGCAGCAGATGAAGATGCAGGCGCTTGGTGAAAATGGAAGTCCCAAGCTGGCAGGGGGGCACTGGGGGGATCGTTGAACCACGGTGCCAGATAGGCTTAAGATGGCCCTGTGGGGGGCGGCATTGTTTAAGAGGTTCTGGAGCTTACGTCTTTCCTCACCTGGGCTCCGTAGCCCCGTCCACGTTCCCACTTTGTGGCCCCTCCCATGCCTTAGCCCCGCCTCTTGCCTCCCCCTAGTTTTGATCCTGGGTACGCCCCTGGGTGGCTGAGAATGAGGCAGCGTGAGTGCAGGGGCATCATATAGCCCTTCAGAGAGAATTTAGGAGGAATAACCAGCAGCACAAATATAAGATGGGGGACACCTGACTTGCCAATAGTACAAGTGAAAGAGATCTAGGGGTCTTAGTAGTTCACAAGCTTAACAGGAGTCAACAGTGTGATGCCCCAGCAAAAAAGAAAAGAAAAGAAAAAGGTAATGCTATTCTAGGCTGCATCAACTGAGGTATTGTGTCCAGATCAAGGGAAGTAATAGGAATCCTGTGTCCAATTCTGGGCGCAACAATTTAAGAATGTTATTGACAGGCTGGAACGTGTGCAGAGGATGCAGAAGATGATCAAGGGTTTGGAAATGAATCCTTATGAGGAACAGCTGAGAGAGTTGGGTACAACACTGTACTTGACCTCAGGCTGGGGCTGGGAGAGTCTGTCAGCTCCCGAGGTGGAGCCAGTGGTGCAATAGGCAGAGTGGTTGAGCCAGAGACTGAGTCTGGCAGCTTTGAATATGAGGCCAGTGCTGCACACTAGAGTGACTGACGGGGAGCCTGGACAGGACAAGGGAAACCCTCCCCACAAAGACCTCTCACTGAGCTCCCCAGGGTCTGCCCCAGTCTAGCTGGTCCTTCTAGGGGATCCTGCATGGGTAACACCTCCCTGTCCCGAAACTCATCTGGCTACCGCCCCAAACCCCCTGGGCCACCAAGATTGTTTGGTCCAGATTGTGAAAGCAGTGGTGGAAAGGAGGAGAAAGTCTGGTGGGGTGAGGGCTCTTGTCAGTGGAATTTGAGCCTCCAGCAGGTGCTGAACCATATTGACCCTGAGACTCTGGTGTTGGTGGGGAGCTTTTAGGGAGGCGGCCTATTCTCCAGTTGACCCCAGCATTGTCAGTTACTTTCCCCTTCATGACCAAGCAAACCTATAGCTTTTCACCCTATGCATTCTGCTTTTCTTACCCAGGGAAGAGAAGATCCATGGACCAAAAGAGAGAAGGATCACAAGGCTTCTGCTCACAAATTTCATGAATGTTTCTGGCCCGGAATATAGGGGGCAATGCAAGTATTAGTGAAAATAGCACAAAATGTGTTAAATTAAGCAAAATTGTTTTGCTAAAATGGAGGGGGGAGGAGATGGGACCCCATGGAAACAAGGGAAGGTCTCTGTAGGCAAATGTGCCTCTAGGGTCTCTAGCCCAGCTTATTTTGAGGGGTTCTGGGGCAGAGCAAGCCACTCTGGGGTTGATATGTGTGGTGCTGAAGCTGGGATCCTGCCCCACTTCTTATTTCCCCTGTTCATCTTGTGATTCTATCTCTTTTTCTCTCCTTTTGAAACACGACACCTGAAGAACTTCTCCCCCTTGACACAAAATACAAGTCCCAGGTTAAAATATTTCCCTCACTCCTTTTTAGTCTCCCTGGCAGGGAAAATATGTCTCCTTCCCCAAAGAAAATCTCTTTTGTAGATGTTTTGCCAGGGAGAAGAGTGAAAACAACCTTGCACTCCAATCCAATGTATTGTTCCAAAAGTTGGGTGCCTGCCCCTCTCTCTGCCCAGCAGTGGCAAGAGCACAAGGGATCCCAGGCACCACACAGGGTCTGTGGTCCTTTGGAGAATGGAAGACACGGTAGAGACTGCTGTAGCTTTAAGAAATATAGTTTATTTACCCATTTACACCTTCAGTCTGCATGGAGGGAGTCCAAGCTAAATAGGAAAAGAGAAGCAAGGCAAGGCAAGGAAAGGCACCTGGGTTGAAGGAGCCAGAGACCTATGCTGTTTCCAGCAACAGCAAGGCTGAAGAGGAATGCCTTATACACTCTTGTAGGTGCTGGTGATGAAGGCCTTTCTGGCACTCCTTGCTCTCAAGGAGACCCCCTCCATAGTCACTGGATAAATCTTGCTGCATTGCTCTTTGGCCTGGTCACGGGACTCTTGGGAGCAATTTTTAAAGGCACTGGGTAGGCTGTAGCTCCAGCTCAAATGGGAGCATTGAGAGGTCTTCAATGGCTCTTTCCTCTTAGGGACCCTCAGTGAATTCCTTGGCCGTAGCTCCAGGAGATGTGCCTGATCTCTTATGTTGGTCTGTGGGATGCAGTGTTCAATCTGCATTGGAGAAAAAATATGAGAGGAGGGACATTTGACCCACCTGAACCCAAATTAAAGTCCTGTCAAAGTCCCGGGTTCTCTAAGAAAGGATACCAATTTGCGCCTTCCCTGCACCTCAGTCTCAGCCTTTAGGGCTAGCTTTCTAGTTCCATGGGCTGCTGAACAACTTGCCATAACTAAGTCCCCGAGAGAGCGGGTGGAATTGGCCATTTTGAATTGAGAAAAGTACCAGTATGTCCTTTCCATTCTCCAGCACTTAGTTATCATCAATGAAAAATATTCAACCAAAAAAGTATTTTGGGGAAAGTCCAGAACAGCTGGTGAGTGGAGAGTGCAATCCTGTTGGGTTCACTGGGGGAAGGATGTGGGAAGCAGAGCCCTGCAGCCAGAGGCCTGAATTCTCCATTCACTAGCTGGAGAGGGGAGGGTTCAATTCTGTTCACTTTAACTAGGAATGCATGTTCTCCTGATGGGAACGGGATCTTTGCACACTGCCTGCCTCCCCTTGTGCCATAATCCATTTGTTAGGTCTTTTGATCAGAACATTTGGGTTTTTGATGGATTGGAGTAAGTTTATTGAATATATTAAAAAGTGTTGTAAAGATTTTAAAATACTGACAGGTTTTACATAATGCTGGCAATCATTAAAATAAAAAATCTCTGACCATAATAATTATAGGGAGAGTATAAGGCGAAAGGGACAGAGGTGAACGTAGGAAAGTGAAATAAAGAAGATACAGGAAAAAACCAATGTAGAGAAGGAAGGAAGTCACAGGCTCGGAAGAGCATCAGTCTAGGTTGACAAATTGTAAAAATATAAGCTGTATATATGTATTTTTGTATTTATTTTGTTTTGTTTTTTATGTATGTCTGTTATTTTTCTTTCTTTTTCTTTTATATATTGTTTTTGTTTGTTTCTATATTATTGCAAAAAAAATTTTTTAAAGAAAAAGAAAATATAATCGTTTGAAGCATAAGGGAGAGATGCTCGTGTTTATTTTGGCTGGATTGGATGGAGTCCAGTGACAGCAAAATATAATTTTTAGAGAAGCCTCCTGCAGACTAGCAAAGATGGTTCGTAGGGACAGGTTGTGCCAAATTGATGGCTATTTATTATCAGGTCACTAGCCTGTTTGAAATCTGTTTTAAAAATAACAGATTACAATTTTAATAATAATTTCATTAGTAACAAATGGCTCCCAAATGTATCAGGTGCTTTCATTGTTATTATCTACCAATCACCCTTTCATTACTTTGTACAACAATCATCTCACATTATCATCACCATCTTCTGGGTGGCTCCTCTCTGAGTTCCAGATTGTAAGACAACTTTTCACTTTCTCTTGCATCAAAGAGCAAACACCTGTGGAATGCAAAATGAGACACATTATTGAGTCCATGGCACTGACCAGTCTCTGCCATTCGGGATAAGCAAAAGAATGGTAGAGGTATACAGTGGTACCTCTAGTTACAAACTTCATTCCTTCCGGAAGTCCGTTCTTAACCTGAAACTGTTCTGAACTAGAGGTGTGTTTTCCCTAAAGGGGCCTCTTGCTGCCGCTGCACCACAGGCACACAATTTCTGTTCTCATCCTGGGGCAAAGTTCTCAACTTGATGTAACTCTTCCAGGTTAGCAGAGTTTGTAACCTGAAGCGTTTGTAACCTGAGGCGTTTGTAACTCCAGGTACCACTGTATTTGGCAGGAACCCCCCTTTTCAAGGGAGATGGAAAGAAAATCAATTGAGATGGTCCTACCTCTTCCATTCCTTTCTAATCTGATCTTCCAGCACATCACCATCACCATCACCATCACCATTATCACCAGAAGAGATATGAGGGAAGCAATAAGCCATGGAATCCAACTCGAGAGTCCAAACTGTCCACCTGCAATGAGCATTAAGAGTCTCTCAAAACATACTCTAATAACAATCGCCAGAGTGACTCTCATAGAATCATAGAATTGTAGAGGTGGAAGGGAGAAGTAATCTAGTCCAACCCCCTGGATTGCAGGGATCTTTTGCCCAAGGTGGGGTGTCATGATATTATATGTGCTTATATCACTGGTTCTTGCAAAGTATGATGGGAGATTGCAAAGCCTGGTGGGACTATGGCTTTGGAGAGAGACCTGGCTGGGAAACTCAACTTTTGAACCCCAGAAAGGAGGGTGTTCTCACCCTTCTCTTGCTCTTTGATTTAGTGTAAAAAGCCACAGCCTTGCAGCTGGTAAATTTCACATTCCTGCGATAAGCAGTTAGGGAGGAAAGGGTTCTCCAGTGTGTGTGAGAACCAAGGAAGTTAATTGCTCTACAGGGTGATTAATGAGTAAACACAGGGCATCTGTAGAATCTCCCTAATTGATTGACAAGATCACTGTTTGTTAATCCTTTGATTGGTTCATTTGAATGTAAAGCTAGGCTAACGTGGATTGGATAACCATCTACAATTCCACGTGGGGTCAGGCATACGCCTTGAGGGCTTCCTTGAAGATATAAGTCCGAAAGAGAAAGTTATTCTTTGCAGCATGGTTTGGAAGGTACGCCTTTGTTGTCTGTCCTGCTACTTTTGAAAGCCTGAGGATGCTAAAGGCTTGAGGCTGCAGTTTGCTGGGACGGAAAGACTCAGCTATGGTTCCTATCTTCTTCTAAGTATGTATTAATAAGTTAGCTTGCTTTCTTGTTTTAAGGTTGTAATCCCTTTCTTGAGAACTGTTATATTCTGTTTAATAATAATAATTTAATAATAATTTATTATTTATACCCCGCCCATCTGGCCGGGTTCCCCCAGCCACTCTGGGCGGCTTCCAACAAAACAGAAATTCTAAAATACAGAAATCCATCAGACATTAAAATACAGAGATCCATCAAACATAATAATAATAATAATTTATTATTGTTTAACTATCTTTTATAATAAATAGTTAAAAGGTATTTTGTGGGTTTGATCCTTTCTGAGTCACATTGCTAATTTCAGTCCTTGGCTGCTTAGCCCTCTACCAGAGTAACGTAAATATTAGTCTCAATTTGCTTGGTTAAAGCAGATTGATGGTGGCAGCTACCGTTGGTGTGTGAAACCCTAAGTTAGATCAACCAGGTATAGCTTAGTCATCCTCAGGGAAGGGCAGCCTGGCGACCTCCGGAGAGAGGGCAGGTGTGCTGAGGTGAGGAGAGACAAAAGGTGCCCGGTGCTCTAACACGACATGGGGCTTGAACCCCTGGCCCCGAGATTCAGACCTGGCCCAGAGCAGTAGAATAAATAACATGAAATAAGCAAGCGTTGCTAATCTGTCCCATTTGTATTGCAATAATTTGGACTGTGAATGCCTGTCAGACACACTTGTCTGCTCTGAATCTATTTCTTATGCTAGGAATAGAAGGAGATGGGGGCAGCAGCAGCAATTCACAGGATCAGGGCAGTCATTAAGGAGTGCTGTGTATGCTCCAATTCTGCTCACAAGCACGCGAAGAGCAGCATTTATGACTACAAACACAACTCCTAAAATCCCTCATGTTAAGGGCCATCCTGCCTATTCGCCATCACAAGAACCTCCTTTGGATAATGAAGGACAGGATACATTGCTCACCTTCATCAGTCAGGCAGATGTTGAGAAAGTCAAAGGAGGTTCTTTTTTGATCAACAGGATTGCTGACCAGGCAGGTGAATTTGGAGTCGAAAGAACTGCTCCAGTAGAAGACCCGGAGCTCCCGGCCATTGTCAGAAACCTGGAACTGATTCACACTCTTTCCTAAGGCCCTGTGCAGACCCCCAGTTTCCCAGGAGAACTTGAGCTCTTCCCTTCCAGGTGTGTGGCATCGCAAGGTCACATTACATCCACCTGGAGTTATGGATTCCACTTGGTGGCCTATCTGTGGTTTTGGCACTGGCTCTGTTAAACACAAATGAAAGCAACATGAAGTTTGTGTCCCTCTACTCTCAGGAAAAATGGCACCAATCCTGAACCTTGTTCAGAACTGTGAACATGGTTGCTTACCATAGACAGTATGATTGAAACAATCACTCTGTGGAACATAAATGAAATCAGCATAAGGTTTGCCTGCCCCATCCCAGTACGTATAAAGAGAATGGTGCTGATTCTATTCCATGAGCTAAACAGTGAAAGCAATAACTTACCATAAACAGTGAGGCTGAAACTCTGTTCTTGAAACAATGATTTAGTCAACCAGATACGAGCATTGTAGATTCCACCGTCATCCAACTCCAGGTCTTTGATCCTCAGTGTTGTCTCATTCACCATGTCTAGCCGTTGTCCAAACCGGTCAGTGGGACTTGGGTGCTGCAGTTTACCGTCACTGAATTCCCCCAGCTAAAAGCCCAGGCCACCCCTTTGGGGTAGGAAATCCCATTCCATTTTCTCCACTGTTAGTCCTTCAGATCCATTGGCAAAAAACAAGACTGATCCTCCCACAATTCCCTTCACCTGATGGGTTGGATTCCCCACTTCATGGCTTAGTTTCTCGTGAGGGGTGAGGGGAAAGATAAAACAAAATTAGTATCATTATCATTTTTAGTGAAGTCTGAAAAAGCACATTGATTAAACACTTAAATCCTTTTAAAGTTTGCAATGCTGCGATTTTTGGAATATCTGCCTTTGTGTAATTGTCCCAAGGAAAAATTCCAAAAAATAAGTAGAATTCCCCCTCACAAGAAACAAAAGTTCATTTATTTCAGTTCACAAGGTTAATACTTCTTGGTTGTTATAAAACCTCAAAGCAGTTTACAAAATCAGAACTTTGCAAAATGTCTGTTGAAAACTCAACACAGAAAGATCTAACCCAGTGAACAATTATTCTAAGCAGCAATAAAAAAACCATCTGCTGGTGTGTTTCAGGAAAAATGTTTATGCACTATTTTTGTGTTCAACTGAGCTAAGTTAACACAGAGTTCAGAGACGAAACTGACTCTGTTCCACCAAGATCCCCAGTCCTCTTTTCCTGCTCATTGGGTGGCTTCTCTAATTACTGACATTTATTTTGTATTAGTTAATGACTGGCACATCACAGGGGAAAAATTTTTGCAGGAAAAGAATTTCTGCCTTAGAAATGAAGTCGACTTCCAACTAAAGATTAAAAGTACATTAAAACATCAGTCATTAAAAACTTCCTTAAACAGGGCTGCCTTCAGATGTCTTCTAAAAGTTGCATAGTTGTTTATTTCCTTGACAGACGATGGGAGGGCGTTCCACAGGGCAGGTTCCACTACCAAGAAGGCCCTATGCCTGGTTCCCTGTAACCTCACTTCTTGCAGGGAGGGAATCGCCAGAAGGCCCTCGGCGCTGGACCTCAGTGTCTGGGCAGAACGATGGGGGTGGAGACGCTCCTTCAGGTATACTGGGCCGAGGCTGTTTAGGGCTTTCAAGGTCAGCACCAATACTTTGAATTGTTCTTGGAAACATACTAGGAGCCAATGTAGGTATTTCAAGACCGGTGTTATGTGGTCTTGATGGCCGCTCCCAGTCCCCAGTTTAGCTGCCGCATTCTGGATCAGTTGTAGTTTCCAGATCACCTTCAAAGGTAGCCCCATGTAGAGCGAATGGCAGTAGTCCAAGCGGGAGATAACTAGAGCATGCACCACTCTGGTGAGACAGTCCACAGGCAGGTAGGGTCTCTGCCTGCATACCAGATGGGTGTCCAAAATGTCTCCCAGGCTGCGCACCTGGTCCTTCAGGGGCACAGTTACCCCATTCAGGACCAGGGAGTCTCCACACCTGCCCGCCTCCTGTCCCCCACAAACAGTACTTCTGTCTTGTCAGGATTCAACCTCAATCTGTTAGCCACCATCCATTCTCCAACCACCTCCAGGCACTCACACTGGACCTTCACCGCCTTCATTGGTTCTGATTTGAAAGAGAGGTAGAGCTGGGTATCATCCGCATACTGATGAACACCCAGCCCAAACCCCCTGATGATCTCTCCCAGCAGCTGCATGTAGATATTACAAAGCATGGGGGAGAGGACAGAGCCCCACAAGTGAGAGCCCAGGGGTCTGAACACTCTTTCCCTAACACCACTTTGTGGACACCACTTTCTGGACAAACAAGCAGAGCCTTGTGGTCTCAATGTTTGGGTGACATAATAGTGTTTGGAGAAGGAGTTTGGATTTGTTCTGAACTGGTGAACATTTTGGAGCAACCTGGGCCTGTACAAAAGGGATGGGCTCCACTTGAACTGGGATGGAACCAGACTATTTTATTATAAAATAAAAAGGTGGCAGAGCAGCTTTTAATTCTTTCATTAACATTTAAATGTGGGTGGCTGAGAATGAGGCAGCGTAAGTCCAGGGGCACCATATAGCCATTCAGAGAGAATTTAGGAGGAATAACCGGAGCACAAATATAAGATGGGGGACACATGACTTGCCAGTAGTACAAGTGAAAGAGATCTAGGGGTCTTAATAGATCACAAGCTTAACAAGGTAATGCTCTTCTAGGCTGCATCAACAGAGGTATAGTGTCCAGATCCAGGGAAGTAACAGTCACATTCTATTCTGTGTTGGTCAGACCACCCCTGGAATCCTGTGTCCAGTTCTGGGCACCACAATTTAAGAATGATATTGGCAGGCTGGAACGTGTGCAGAGAAGGGCAACTAAGATAATCAAGGGTTTGGAAATGAATCCTTTTGAGGAACGGCTGACAGAGTTGGGTACAACACTGTGCTTGACCTCAGGCTGGGGCTGGGAGAGTCTGTCGGTTCCCAAGGTGGAGCCAGTAGTGCAATAAGCCGAGTGGTTGAGCCAGAGCCTGAGTCTGGCAGTTCTTTAGACGAGGCCAGTTCTGTAGGGTGACTGATGGGGAGCCTGGACAGGACAAGGGGAACCCTCCCCACTAAGACCCGTCTAGGATCCTCCCCGTGGATGGTTCATTGAGCTCCCCAGAGTCTGCCCCAGTCTAGCCGGTCCCTCTGGGGGAGCCTGCACAGGCAACTCCTACCTGCCCCCAGCCTCATCTGACCAGTACCCCAATCCCCCTTGGAACACCATTATTGTTTGGGCAGAATGTGAAAGCAGTGATGGAAAGGAGGAGAAAGTCTGATGGGGTGAGGGCTCTAGTCAGTGGAATGTGAGCCCTCAGGAGGTGCCAAACCACATTGACCCTGAGACGCCAGTGGTGGTGGGGAGCTTTCAGGGAGGGGGCTATTCTCCAGTTGACCCCAGCATTGTCAGTTATTTCCCCCTTCATGACCAAGCAAACCTATAGCTTTTCACCCCATGCATTCTCCTTTTCTTACCCAGGGACTCACCCAGGGAAGAGAATGTGGGAATGTTCAGGGAGGCAGGAGAGGATATATTGTTTATTAATATCCTTCCTAACTTGCGCTAGCAAGTTCTATAACTTAGCAGACTTTTACATTCCCCGTTTAAACACATAGCAGGAGCCAGTGGTGCAATAGGCAGAGTGGTTGAGCCAGAGCCTGACTCTGGCAGTTCTGTAGATGAGGCCAGTTCTGTAGGGTGACTTATCGGGAGCCTGGATGGGACAAGGAGAACCCTCTCCACTAAGACATTCCTAGGATCCTCTCCTGACTTAACTGACTTACAGTTCAGAGGGGAGGGGAAGAAGGCATACAGCTGGCTCCCATATTCTTCTCCAGACCTTTCTTGGATCCTCCCCGTGGATGGTTCATTGAGCTCACCAGGGTCTGACCCAGTCTTGCTGTTTCCTCTGGGGGATCCTGCATGGACAACTCCTCCCTGTCCCCCACCTCCTGAGCCCATGACAGCCACCATGATTGTTTGGGCCAGAATGAGAAAGCAGTGGTGGAAAGGAGAAAGTCTGATGGGGTGAGGGCTCTAGTCAGTGGAATGTGAGCCCCCAGCAGGTGCCAAAACACATTGACCCTGAGATTGGGGGGGGGGAGTTTTCAGGGAGTAGGCCTATTCTTTAGATCAGTGTTTCTCAACCTTTTTTGGGCCACGGCACACTTGTTCCGTGAAAAAAATCACGAGGCACACCACCATTAAAAAAGTTAAAAAATTTAACTCTGTGCCGCCCTATATGGACTATATAATTATGACTGTAAGAAACACTTGCCAATTGCTGTGTTGGTTGCAATCTCCTGTAATAAGGCTTCACAAGCCGCTGATTTCTCTGCCAGCACAATCCTTTGCTCAGCAAGTTTCAGGTTGAGCTCATCCAGCCAGCTTCTTTAAGTTTGTCAGCGAGACGCTGGCTGGTGTGCCGCGACGTGCGGCGATGAGAAGGGCGATTTGCATTGTCACGTGCCTGGCGGCCGCCAATATACAACACTGACCTGCCGGAAAGCAATATTTCTCCTCTTTCCCAAAGCTCAGTGCAAACGACTGGAGGGTGGTTTTAGACTCTAAAATGTGTTAAATTAAGTAAAATTGCTTTGCTAAAATTGAGTGGGAGGGGGGAGAAATGGGAGAGATGGGACCCTGTGGACACCAGGGAAGGTTTCTGTAGGCAAATGTGCCTCCAGGGTCTCTAGCTCAGCTTGAGGGGTTCTGGGGCAGAGCAAGCGACTCTGGGGTGGATATGAGTGTTGCTGAAGCTGGGATCCTGCCCCACTTCTTATTTCCCCTGTTCAGCTTGTGATTCTCTCTCTGTCTCTCTCTGTCTCTCTCTCTGTCTCTGTCTCTCTCTCTCTCTCCTTTTGAAACACGACACCTGGAGAACTTCTCCCCCTTGACACAAAATACAAGTCCCAGGTTCTCAATAACCCTCCCCCTTCTCCCTCATCTGAGACCACAACCACATCCCACAGGTATGATGAGGGGTGAGGAGAAGATGCAAAGAAAGAACAAAACGAAGATGGAACCAAACAGCAAGAAGAACTGGCTCATGTATCAATGTCATAATGGTTGCTTTGCACTTCCAATGGATCACTCTTTTTTTCTTTTTAAATAATTTTTATTAAATTTTCCAAATAAACAAAACAAATTACATTTCAACCTATATTCACCCTTCTCAATCCATTCACTCTGCCGAGCTTATGACTTCCCTCCCTCCTGCCATTCGGCTTTCTTTCTCAGTCTAAGTCCCGTAGTTCCTTCTTATAACTCGAGTTCACATCGTAGGATTTATTTCAATCCCACAAGTGTCTTCAAACCTCTACAGTTATTCTTAATATAATCAATTCATTTACTCCATTCTCTCTGGAACTTTGTCTCGCCCTGATTTCAGATCCCGCAGGTCAACTTCACCAGTTCAGCATAGTGTATCATCTTTGTTTGCCACTCCTCAATCGTCGGTATCTCCTGTAATTTCCACTTTGGGGATAGTAAAATCCTCGCTACAGTCGTTTATTTATTTATACATAAATAGTCTCTGATCTACCTTTGCAATTTCCTCCCCCATTAAACCTAGCAAAATTGCTTCAGGTTTTTTGGGGAAAGTATACTTAAACATCTTTTTTCAGTTCATTGTAGATCATTTCCCAGAATCCTTTTACTTTTTCTCATGCCCAATATATGAAAAAATTCACCATCTTTTTCTTTACATTTCCAACACTCAATATTACTCATCCTGTAGATTTTAGCTAATTTCACTGGTGTTAAGTACCATCTATACATCATTTTCATTACATTTCCTTTCAAAGCGGCACATGCTGGAAATTTCAATGTTTCATTCCATAATTTCATACTCAATATTATTGTTTTGTAAGTGTTTTTTATACATGCTCTGTATAATAGTGGTAGGTTACTGCTAGGATTTTTTATGTTTTATGTGTTATGTGCTATGGCCAACCGGCTAATGCAATAAAATTTTTGATTGATTGAATATTATAACCAAAATCCATTCCCCATTTAATCATCACTTCTTTCATCAATTCATCTTTTGTAAACCATTCTAACAGAAAGTTATACAATTTGGATAACAGTTTGCTTCTGCCTTCCAACAATTCAATTTGAAATTTAGACTTTTTGTCTTCAAAACCTATTTTTTATATTTCAACAACACATCATTAACTTGGTGGTATCGCAACCATCCAGTCAAAAACTCCTCTAGTTCATTGTATGGTTTTAATTTCCATCCTCTGTCTGATTTCACCAAAATCTCTACATATGTGGCCCACCTCCCTTCCATATTCAACTTTTTTAACAGGTAGAGCCTCTATAGGTGATATCCACCATGGTGTTTACCTTTTCAGCAAATTTTTGTTTCTTCCCCAAACCTCATACAATGATTCCAAGGGATCCATCTTTCAGGGTTGGCAGCACTACTCTTTGGAACTCCCTGCTTATTGACACCAGACAAGCACCGTCACTCTGCTGCTGTTAAAATATTTCCCTCACTCCTTTTTAGTCTCCCTGGCAGGGAAAATATGTCTCCTTCCCCAAAGAAAATCTCTTTTGTGGATGTTTCACCAGGGAGAAGGGTGAAAACAACCTTGCGCTCCAGTCCAATGTATTGTTGCAGAAGTCGGGTGCCTGCCCCTCTCTCTGCCCAGCAGTGGCGAGAGCCCATGGGATCCCAGGCACCACACAGGGTCTGTGGTCCTTTGGAGAATGGAAGACATGGCAGAGAGTGCTTGAGCTTTAAGGAAAAGGGTATATTCACCCATTTACACCTTCAGTCTGCATGGAGGGAGTCCAAGCTAAATAGGAAAAGAGAGGCAAGGGAAGGAAAGGCTCCTGGGTTGAAGAAGCAGGAGACCTGTGCTGTTTGCAGCAACAGGAAGGCTAAAGAGGAGTCCATCTGCTGCTGGTTATGAAGGTGTTCCTGAGATTTCTTGCACACAAGGAGACCCAGACCATTGGGCCATCTTGATCCAATGCAAATTTTTATCTGTCTGCCTCCCTTGTTCCTGATGTATAACTTTGCTCACCCCTTCTTGCCTGTGCTGTTTTCATCAACCGGAAGACTCAAGAGGAGTGCCTTATAGACTCTTGCTGGTGTTGGACCCCTTCCATAATCACTGGATAAGTCTTACTATCTCGCTCTTTGGCCTGGTCACAGGACTTTGAGGGCCAGTGTTTAAGCCTGCTAGTAGGATACCAATTTACACCTTCCCTGCACCTCAGTCCCAGCCTTTAGGGCTAGCTTTCTAGTTCCATGGGCTCCTGGAGAACTTGCCATAACTAAGTCCCTGAGAGAGCGGGTGGAGTGGGCCATTTTGAATTGACAAAAGTATGTCCTTTCCATTCTGCAGCACTCAGTTATTACTTGAGATTCCAGGTTAATAAAATGATAAAATGAGTATTTTGGGAAGAGTGCAGAACAGCTGGTGAGGGGAGAGGGCAATCCTGTTAGGTTCACTGGGGGAAGGATGTGGGAAGCAGAGCCCTGCAGCCAGAGGGCTAAATTCTCCATTCACTAGCTGGAGAGGGGAGGGTTCAATTCTGTCCCCTTTAACTGGACACGCATTTTCTCCTGATGGGAATAGGCTCTTGGCACAAGCTGCCTGCCTCCCCTTGCACCACAATCAGTTTGTTAGGTCCTTTGATGAGAACATTTGGGTCACTGGTCTGTTTTGTTTTTTTAATCCAAATATTTTTATTGGTTTAATGTAAATACAAGAACAACATATAACTACAGTAACTTGTCTAGTGGTACATTCTTATTAAGTTTCATATGCAGCACACAGTACACAAACAACACATTTATTTATGCATTGTCCAGTCAGGTAGCTTCTCCACAGAGATTCTTATGTTGGGGGTGGAATAAAAGTATATACTGTCTAATTTTATAAAGGAAAAGAATGGAAGCCAAGTCTTGCCAAAACTGTCAATCTTTGAAGTGCCTTTAATTACCCTTCTGTGACAAGTAAGGCATTCAGATAGAGCCACACTCCAAATATTATTTACCCAGATTTCAATGGGGATTTCTATAGGTTGTTTCCAGCATCAGGCTATTGGAAATCAGGCTGCTGATAATTGTAAAAATACAAAGTCTCTGCCTTTAAGGTTATTGTTTAAATTTGAGTTTAATGATGACAAGGCAAGAGCTGAATTGGGTGGAAGGCATTGCTGCGACTGTGTAATTTTGGAAATAATGTGAAACACCTTTTCCCCAAAGGAGTAGACCAACGTACAGCTCCACCATGCATGGAAATATAAGCCTTTGGAGCATAAGGGAGAGATGCTCATGTTTATTTTGGATGGATGGGGTGGAGCTCAGAGCCAGCAAAAGATAATTTTAAGAGAAGATTCCTGCAGACGAGCAGAGATGGTTCGATGGGACATGTTGTGCCAAATTGATGGCCGTTTATTATTGGGTCACTAGCCTGTTTGAAATCTTTTGCTGTTACTGTTTTTTCTTTAAAAATAACAGATTACAATTTTAACAATAATTTCATAAGTAACAAATACATCCCAAATCAGATGCTTTCATTGTTATTATCTACCAATCACCCCTTCGTTACTTTGCACAACAATCATCTCAACTTATCATCACCATCTTCTGGGTGGCTCCTCTCTGAGTTCCAGACTGTAAGAGAACTTTCCTCCTTCTCTTGCATCAAAGAGCAAACGCCTGTGGAATGCAACATGAGACACATTATTGAGTCCATGGCACTGACCAGTCTCTGCCTTTCGGGATGAGCAAAATTAAGGTAGAGATATCCAGTGGTACCTCTAGTTACGAACTTAATTCATTCCAGAGGTCTGTTCTTAACCTGAGGTCTGTTCTTAACCTGCTTTCGCTGCCGCTGCTATTTCCGTTCTCATCCTGAGGTAACACTTCCAGGTGAGCGTAGTTTGTAACCCGAAGCGTTTGCAGGACCATCTTAAGCACCTCTGGTGCCATGGCGCCAGAGGTGCTTAAGACGGATCCTTCCGGCGCCCCCCCCGGCCCCATTTCCCAGCATGGCAGGCGGGTGGGCAAAGTGTGTAGCGTGGCTGCTGCAGGCGGGTGGTCACAGCTGCACGGTGGAGCGGCAGGCGGGCGGGCGCAGCTGTGCGGCGTCCCCCTGGCGGCTGCCACCGTGGCGGCGCCACCCAGTCTGGCCGTAGGGCCGGCCCTGAGCGTTTGTAACCTGAGGCGTTTGTAACTCGAGGTACCACTGTATTTGGCAGGAAGCCCCCATCTCAGGAGAAATGGGAAGAAGATCAATAGAGATGGTCCTACCTCTTCTATGCCTTTCTAATCTGATCTTCCAGCACATGCACATCACCATCACCACCACTGTTATCAACAGAAGAACTGTGATGGAAAACATAAGCCATGGACCCCAACTCAAGGCTCCAAACTTTTCACCTGCAATGAGCAATAAGAGTCTCTCAAAACATACTATAATAACAACCGCCAGAGTGACTCTCATAAAGTCATAGAATTGTAGAGGTGGAATCAACAATTAGAGTCATCTAGTCCAACCCCCTGTATTGCAGCAATCTTTTGCCGAAGGTGGGGCTTGAACCCATGGCCCTGAGATTCAGACCTGGCCCAGAGCAGTAGAATAAATAACATGAAATATGCAAGTGTTGCTAATCTGTCCTGTTTGTATTGCAGTAATTTGGACTGTTAATGCCCTGTCAGACACACTTGTCTGCTCTGAATCTATTTCTTATGCTAGGAACAGAAGGGGGCAGCAGCAGCAGCAATTCACAGGATCAGGGCAGTCTTCAAGAAGTGCTGCGTATGCTCCACTTCTGCTCACAAGCATGCGAAGAGCAGCATTTATGACTACACAACTCCTCCACTCCCTCATGTTAAGGGCCAGCCTCCCTATTCGCCATCACAAGCACCTCCTCTGGATAATGAAGGAAAAGATACATTGCTCACCTTCATAACTTTGGCAGATATTGAGCAAGTCAAATGAGGCTCTCTTTTGATCAACATGATTTCTGACCAGACAGGTGAATTTGGAGTCAAAAGACCTGTTCCAGTAGAAGACACGGAGCTCCTTGCCATTGAAAGAAACCTGGTACTGATTCACACTCTTTCCTAAGGCCCTGTGCAGATTCTGTGTTTCCCAGGAGACCTTGAGCTCTTTCCTTCCAGGTGTGTGGCATCGCAAGGTCACAGTACATCCACCTGGAGTCTTGGATTCCACTTGGTGGTCTATCTGTGGTGTTGGCACCGGCTCTGTGGAAAACAAATGAAAACAGAATAAGGTTATGTCCCACCTGTTCCAGTACCGTTGTAGGGAAATGGTGCTGATCCTATTCCATGAGCCAAACACAGAAAGCAAGAACTTACCATAAACAGTGAGGCTGAAACTCTGTTCTTGAAACTGTGCCTTAGTAAACCAGATGCGAGCATTGTAGATCCCACCATCATCCAACTCCAGGTCTTTGATCCTCAGTGTTGTCTCGTTCACCATGTCTAGCCGTTGTCCAAACCGGTCAGTGGGACTTGGGTGCTGCAGTTTACCGTGGCTGAATTCCCCCAGCCAAAAGCCCAAGCCACCCCTTTGGGGTAGAAAGTCCCATTCCATTTTCTCCATTGTTATTCCTTGGGATACGTTGGCAGGAAACAAGACTGATCCTCCCAGGATTCCTTTCACCTGATGGGTTGGATTCCCCACTGCATGTCTTAAAGTTTCAAATGAGATGAGGGTGATGGGGGAGAAAGGGGGAAATAGTATCACTATTGTTTTTAGTTCCTTATCCATCCTCCATCATGAGATCCCAGAGCAGGTTGCAGCAATTTAAAATGCAGTATTAAAATGTAATAGGGAGGGTTCTACAAAAGATATGCAGCTGTCAATGGTAGGGTAAAGAGGAGACTCTTCAGCATATAATGGAAACTCTACAATAAATGTGCTGGGTGAATCTCCGTGGGGAGGGACATCTACAGTTTAGCAGCCTGTCACAAAGAAGGTTTTCTGCTGGGCTGGCACTCCCCCCAAATGTTTCAGGCAGGTGAAACTACCAAGAGTGCCCCCTTCTGCTGGTTTTAACAGCTGGGATGGACTATGATGAAGGAAGTGGTCTCTCAGGTAAAGGTAAAGATAATGAGACCCCTGACCATTAGGTCCAGTCGTGACCGACTCTGGGGTTGTGGCGCTCATCTCGCTTTATTGGCTGAGGGAGCCGGCGTACAGCTTCCAGGTCATGTGGCCAGCATGACAAAGCCACTTCTGGCAAACCAGAGCAGTACACGGAAATGCCGTTTACCTTCCCACTGGAGCGGTATCTATTTATCTACTTGCACTTTGACGTGTTTTCAAACTGCTAGGTTGGCAGGAGCAGGGACTGAGCAATGGGAGCTCACCCCATCACGGGGATTCGAACCGCTGACCTTCTGATCGGCAAGCCCTAGGCTCTGTGGTTTAACCCACAATGCCAGCTGCATCCCTAGTCTCTCAGGTATTTGAACCTAAATCCAACAAAGTTAACAACGTCCAAGATTAATCTTAAGTGCTGCTGAACGTACTTTGGCCCACTTGAACTACCCAACTCTCTCTAGTTAAACATTTACTGTATTCTCCTAGCTGTCATAATAATGCAGCCTTTTACTCGAAGAGAAGGACATTGTTACAAGTCCAAAGTTCAGTTCCAAGAATCAAGTGCACTTTGTTCTCCAGCAATAGGCATCTATCTGTTGTCCAGGAACTGGGATCCAGAAAAACTAAGACAGAAGATTGGCCTAGAAGATTTTTTTTTTTTTAAAGTAAAAAGTTTAGAAATAAAATAGTGTGAGGTCTGAACATCATCTGTATATAAAGCAATCAATTAAACACTTAAATCTTTTCAAAGCTGCCCTTTGGTCAAATTTTGGGGAACGTCTGTGTAATTGTCCCAAGGAAAAATTCTGAGTAAGAAGTACAGTTTCCCCAAACAAGGAACAAAAGTTCATTCATTTAAGTTCACAATATTTATCTACTGCTTGGTTGGAAGAAAGTCTCAAAGCAGAATCAGAGCTGTGCAAAATATCTGTTGAAAACTCAACACAGAAAGCTCTAACCCAGTGAAAAATTATTCTAAGCAGCAATCTAAAAACAATCTGCATGTGTGCTTCAGGAAAAAACGATTCTGCACTTTTTTGTGTGAAACCGAGAGTTTAATACAGAGTTCAGAGAAGAAACTGACTCTGTTCCCCCAAGATCCCTGACCCCCTTTTCTTCTGATTGGTGGGCTCCTCTAATACACTGTTTGTTCTTAACTGATATTTATTTTGATTTGGGTAGTGATTGACACATCACAAGAAAAAATCCCGCAAAAAATAAATAACTTCTTCCCTAGAGACCCAGGCCAACTTGCAGTCACCATATCCTGTGCTTTTATTCTGTTCCACTCCACACCTTCAGGGGAGTTATCACCTTCATCATAAACACAGATTGTTCCCTCAGGTTCAGCTCATTAACAAATATCACACAATTAACAAATATCACACCAGCCCCCCCCCCCTTGAAGCCAGCAAGGGTGTTCTAGGAGGCTTCCAACTGGGGAGAGGAGGCCCTGAGTGCTAGTAACCAATATCGCCTCTTCATGGCAAATCAAACTCAGAGTCCCCCTCCATGCATGTAGGAGGGTTGTTTGTGGGGGTTTTTTGAGGGAGAGAGAGAAATAGCAGTGAAGTTTTTACCCAAGGAAAAGCACAGCAATAGTCTGAAGAAGAGTGCTTCTGAGAGAAAAATCCACCATCGTCGTATCTCTCCAGAAGTGCAGAGAGCCATGAGTGGCAGTCACGCACCAGAATGGCCGTTTCTGGGACTCAAAGATGAGAGACTTGCTGCTGTTGAGCTCAGGTCCTGCTGGAGCTTCCCATGGTGGCATCTGTTTCACCACTGTGAGGAAGACAACTTCATTCTTCTGCACAAGATACCAGTAGGTGCTCTAAAATAAGCCTGTCCATCCATCTTATAAGCGTAGCCTGAGTCCTGGGTTTATTTGCAAGAGTCATGAACTTTCCAACACAACGGTCTTCTCCTTCCGCCCTCTCGCTTCCCAGCAGGTCAGATCCTCCTCTGTAAACCAGCAAGGCTGTCTGTGCCCCTTTCATTCCCCTTCCCATCCAAGCAAAATCGTGTTTTCCCTTCCTTGTTTCTGACTCCTCCTTTCACTGCTCTTTGTTCCTCCCTTCATAAACCAAGAAGGATCAGTGGAGGAGGAGCAAGAGGGTGCGAGCTCAAGGTGTTACTCTCTGTGTTAAATACCTGCCTGTGTGCCTGTCAAAGGTTTCTGTTAAGAAAAGTTGTTTGATTCTCACCAACATTTGAAGATCACCAACCTTTCGGAGTCCTGCAAAACCTCTGCAAAGAAGAGAAACAGTTGCAAATGTGCAGCAACACTTCACAGCAGTGGAGACAGTTCCCTGAGAGTGAATGGGACACTACCTTTGCCAGCTTCAGCCTGTCCTTAGCCAGTCTTCTTTTTCCACTTTCAACTAGCCCTGGCACTGCCTCCTCCTGAGTATCTGTGTTTCTCTTGTAGCTCTTAATAGGGCAGGGAGTGAGAGAACTAGAATTAGTTGGCTCTACCCAGTGCTCTTTTTTCCATAAAAAATGTTTTGGAGTACTTTCACTTTCACTCAAGATAATCACCATTTTATAGTTCAGATCAGGAAAAAATAAATACAGTAAATGGACAAAAGTACAAAGATGCACAAAATGTTTAGGGGTATGCGTACCCATGCGTACCCCCAGAAAACAGCACTGGCTCTACCTATCATAGGCTATGGCCACAAATACGGTTGGGCTCTCTAACGTCCGCCTTCATCATATGCACAGAGTGTTCTACGAACTGAGTTCAAATAACAAAGTTCACTGTGGTGGTGCCCCACCCTCACAAGGAACTGGGTTCTAGTAACCAAGAGCAGCTGTCTCAGATACGTCCCTCTTGATTGGGATTGATTGAGTTTATTTATATGTGTCCCTTCCACAATGAGCTCTGCCCAAAGTGGCTCACAGCAAACATTCAAAACATCAAAATACAGAGCATTGAAAATACAAATATACAAAATTGACAGTAAATTTAAAAATGGCGGGAATGGTATTTTTGGGCAAGGTTTCTGTTAAGAAAAGGTGTTTGATTCTCACCAACATTTGGAGATCACCAACCTTTCGGAGTCCTGCAAAACCCTTGCAAAGGAGAGAAACAATTGCAAATGTGCAGCAACACACCACAGCAGTGGAGACTGTTCCCTGAGAGTGAATGGGGCACTGCCTTTGCCAGCTTGTTCTTCGCCAATCCCCACCTGTCTTCTTTTTCCACTTTCAACTAGTCCTGGCACTGCCTCCTCCTGAGTATCTGTGTTACTCTTGTAGCTCTCAATAGGGCAGGCAGTGAGAGAACTAGAATTAGTTGGCTCTACCCAGTGCTCTTCCCCCCCCCCCTAAAAATGTTTTGGCTTACTTTCACTTTCACTCAAGATAATCACCATTCTATAGTTCAAATCATGAAAAATAAATAAAAATAAATAAAAATAAAATGGACAAAAGTACAAAGATGCACAAAATGTTTAGGGGTATGCATACCCCTGCGTCCCCCAGAAAAGAAGTACTGGCTCTACCTATCAGAGACTATGGCCCCAAATACGGTTGGGCTCTCTAACTTCCACCTTCATCGTTTGCACAGATTGTTCTACGAACTGAGATCAAATAACAAAGTTCACTGTGGTGCTACCCCACTCTCACGAGGAACTGGCTTTTAGTAACCAAGAGCAGCTGTCTCAGATACTTCCCTCTTCATTGGGATTCATTGAGTTTATTTTAATAATAATAATAATAACCGGGCTCAGGCGGCTAACAACAAGAATATCAAAACAAGTATAAAAGAAACAATTCAATTAAAATACAGATTAAATACAATGTTAAAATTCAATTTTAAAATTAGGAATCTACAAGTGGAACCTCATTTAAATATCTTTAGGATAAAACCATAGGGGAGGGTAACCCTGGGGTCAGACTGAGTCAGTTCAAAGGCCAAGCAGAACAGCTCCGTCTTGCAGGCCCTACGAAAAGATGACAACTCCCGCTGGGCCCTAGACTCCTGAGAGAGAGCGTTTCACCAGGTCAGGGCTAGTCCTTAGAAGGCCCTGGTCCTGCATCTCTTCCACAATGAGCTCTGCCCAAAGTGGCTCATAGCAAACATTCAAAACATCAAAATACAGAGCATTGAAAATACAAATGTATGAAATATGGAACATGACAGTAAATTTAAAAAATGGCGGGAATGGTATTTTTGGACAAATCTATATATATATAAATGTAAAAATCTTGAAATTGTCGGCCACACTTTTCTCCATAACCGCTTGACCGATCGTCCTGAAATTTTGACACAACGATCCGAGGATTGTTGGGGACAAAAATCCCTCAAATTTCGCACCTGGCCAGGTATAAACCTGGTTTTCCACAAAGTAAAACAGCACCCTCAAATGGTGTTATACCGTCCTCCACCCCCTCCCTTCCTGTGAAATCTAAGCCACACCCAGAAGCCAAATGACATCATCAACCAAGCAACCGAAACCACCAAGGCGGCCATTATCAGACCCCTAGGCTCCTGTCAGGCTACTAGGCCCCCACTAGGCCCGGGGGGGGGGGAGAGGGCGAGCGCCCGGATCACAGGCCGCAGCACAGACTTTGTTTTATGTAGGCCCCTGCCAGGCCCCCACTCCCTCGGCTCCATTTTACAGACTAGGCCTCAGCTCTACAGCCCTTTAAATACTATCCTGAATGGAGCCCTGGGTGGGAGGTGGGGGGAGGAGGAGCCCAAATAGGTCATGGGCTGATGTAGGGTGGGGGGAGCAACTGTCCAACAGCCCCCAAAACAGCCATTCCATCCCAAGCCCAAAGCCTCTCCCGGCGGCTGCATTAATAAATGCCTGGCAGCATTAGGCAGTCGTTCATCATTTCTCCTAACACGCACTTGGGGGCACAGCGAGGGGTTTTCACTTTATAATTTAGTGGCCATTGTGTCACATGCAAGGCTCCGGTCGCCATTTTAAGTAAGGGCAGTCATGCCCCTTTTAACCTAGGCTTTAACCGTGTTTCTCTGAAAACAAGACACCGTTTTATATTTATTTTTCCTAAAAAAAAAAAACCCCACAGTGGCTTATTTTCAGGGGATGTCTTATTTTTTTATTACGCGTCCAGCCTCGCCTCTTCCTTGGGGCCCACCAGAACTGCGCCTATCACTATGTCTTATTTTCGGGGTATGGCTTATATTGTGCAAATGCTTAGAAATCCTGCTATGGCTTATTTTATGGGTATGTCTTATTTTAGGAGAAACGGTATATACTACAACTGATTGCAACCCTCTGTGTCTTTTTTAAAAAAACAACAACCATGCACTTTCTCTCCCCAGTTTAACTCCTCAGATATTTGCAGTGGCCACCCCCCACCCCTTTTACAATCCCCTACCTTCCCCTTGCCACTTCCTGGGATTTTTATGGAACTGAACAACTTGGGTGCTTCAGAACGTGCCTTCTCTTGCCAGGCCCTTATAGGGCCCGGGCCAGGTAGATAATGTGGCCCTGTTTTTAACCCTTTTGTTACTTTTTTCATTTTACTGATTGTGAATATGCTGACCGAGGCCCCCTTTGGATTCGGAGGCCCGTGCTAAGTGGCCCATATGACCCCCCTCCTTCTGTCTGGGCCTGTCTGTTGCTACGGGGCTGTGGGGCTTCACTATTTGACCCCCCCCCGGACAGGATTCTTTAAGTAGTTCTCTGGGTCCCAGGGCGCATCAACACCCCCAATCCTTAATCTAAATATATAGAAATATTCACGATTCATGCGCAGGGGCCAATGTATGGAGATACAGGGGGGAGGGGACAACAGAGGGCTCAGACAAAAGTAAATACTGGGAAATGGAACACAGAAACTCCTTCTCCAAGGGTGGGGGCCAATGTAGGAAGATACCGGGGGGAGGGGCCAACACTCCCCAGGGACAACAGAGGGCTCAGACAAAAGTGCATGCTGGGAAATAGAACCCAGAACCTAACAGTTCCTTCTCCAAGGGTGGGGGCCAAGGTATGGAGATACATGGGGGAGGGGGCAACACTCCCCAGGGACAACAGAAGGCTCAGACAAAAGTGCATGCTGGGAAATAAAACCTAGAAGCTGACAGTTCCTTCTCCAAGGGTGGGGGCCAAGGTATGAGGATACAGGGGGGAGGGGCCAACACTCCCCAGGGACAACGGAGGGAAGGGTATCCTACCGAAACACAGGGATGAGCCGGGGTGGAGGGAGGAGGGGCAGGATACATCATGGATCAGGACAGGGTGGGGGTGGGGATCACAGGAAATAACTACAGCAACGCGTAGTTATGGGAAGCCTGGACAGGACAAGGGAGACACTCCCCACTAAGACATTTCTAGGATCCTCCCCTTGGATGGTTCATTGAGCTTCCAAGGGTCTGCCCCAGTCTAGCCGGTCCCTCTGGAAGATCCTGCATGGGCAACTCCTCCCTGCCCCAGCCTCCTCTAGCCAGCGCCACAAACCCCCTGGGACCATGACAGCCACCATGATTGTTTGGGGCAGAATGAGAAAGTAGTGGTGGAAGGAGGAGGAGAAGGTCTGATAGGGTGAGGGCTCTTGTCAGTGGAATGTGAGCCCTCAGGAGGTGACAAAACACATTGACGCTGAGACTCCAGTGGGGGTGGGGAGCTTTCAGGGAGGGGGCCTATTCTCCAGTTGACCCCGGCATTGTCAGTTACTTTCCCCTTCATGAGCAAGCCAACCTATAGCTTTTCACCCTATGCATTCTGCTTTTCTTACCCAGGGAAGAGAAGATCCATGGACCACAGGAGAGAAGGGTCACCAGGCTCCTGCTCACAAAATTCATGAATGTTTCTGGCCCGGAATATAGGGAGCCTCCAGTGTGGCTTCTGCTGGTGGAGAGTTGATTTGCCCACAGTTGTACAGCAACAGGCTTCTGCTTTTATTCCCACACATAAGAAATGCTGCATGTCACAGCCCCAAAGCTCCCTCTAAGAGGGAAATAGTGCAAAGGAACTGATAAGCTTGTCCACAGTCATGCAGGCTGAGAAAGCTGTGAGCTAAAAACAGGAAATGGGCACCAGGTGCCCACACAGAGATTCAATACAAGTTGCAGTTCTTATATTTTACACCAGATATCCCCAAACTGTGACCCACCAGCTGTTTTTGGACTACAACTCCCATGATCCCTAGCTAACAGGATCAGTGGTCGGGGAAGATGGGAATTGTAGTCCAAAACATCTGGAGGGCCGAAGTTTGGGGATGCCTGTTTCACACTATGGCAACTTGAGTCATTACATTTTCTGTATATATGTTCAATAACCCCCTGTTGATTTTAGCATTTAGTTTGAATCATAGAATCAAAGAATTGTGGGTTTTGAATGGCATCCAAGGGTCATCTAGTCCAACCCCCTTCAATGCAGGAATCCTTAGTAAAGAATCCATGACAGATTAAATCCATACTTGTCTGAATTTTGCTTTGCTGTTAAGCAGTCAATTGATATATACAAACATGCATGTACTGGGAAAATGTGTGCATATCAATACACACATGTTTTGTATGCATTAATCATAAAGTGTACAAAGCAATACAAGCATTAGTGAAAATAGCACAAAATGTGTTAAATTAAGTAAAATTGCTTTGCTAAAATGGAGTTGGGGAGAGATGGGAGAGATGGGACCCCGTGGACACAAGGGAAGGTTTCTGTAGGCAAATGTGCCTCCAGGGTCTCTAGCCCAGCTTATTTTGAGGGGTTCATGGGGAGAGCAAGCCACTCTGGGGTGGATATGGATGGTGCTGAAGCTGGGATCCTGCCCCACTTCTTATTTCCCCTGTTGAACTTGTGACTCACTCTCTGTCTCTCTCCTTTTGAAACACAACACCTGGAGAGCTTTTCCCCCTTGAGACAAAGTACAAGTTCAAGCTTCTCACAAACCCTCCCCCTCCTCCCTCATCTGAGACCACAACCACATCCCACAGTATGATGAGGGGTGAGGAGAAGAAACAAAGAAAGAACAAAATGAAGATGGGACCAAAGAACAAGGAGAACTGGCTCACGTATAAATGTAATAATGATTGCTTTGCACTTCCAAGGGATCAATCTTTCAGGGTTGGAAGCACTAGTCTTCGGAACTTCCTGCTTAATGATTTCCTTTGGAGAATGGAAGACATGGCAGAGACTGTTGCAGATGTAAGAAAAAAGGTTTATTCACCCATTTACACCTTCAGTCTGCATGGAGGGAGTCCAAGCTAAATAGGAAAAGTGAGGCAAGGCAAGGCAAGGAAAGGCGCCTGGGTTGAAGGAGCCGGAGACCTGTGCTGTTTCCAGCAACAGGAAATCTCAAAAGGATTGTCTTATATACTGTACTTTGTTTGCAGCTGGTGATGAAGGCATTTCTGGGACTCCTTGCTCTCAAGGAGATCCCAACTACAGTGGTACCTCACAAGATGAATGCCCTGCAAGACTAATTTTTCGCAAGACGAATGTGTCTTGCGATCTAATGGTGACTCGCAAGACTAATTTGTTTTGCGAAAAATTCATCTTGCGAATTGCGGTTTCCCATAGGAATGCATTGAAATTTAATTAATGTGTTCCTATGGGCAAAAAAAGAAATTTCAATGCATTCCTATGGGACACCGCGATTCGCAAGACGAATTTTTGGCAAAATGAATTGACTCACGGAACTAGTTAAATTCGTCTTGCGAGGCACCACTGTATAGTCACTGGATAAATCTTGGTATGTTGCTTTTTGGCCTGCTCACAAGACTTTTGGGGCCAATTTTTAAGAATGCTGGTAGTCTGTAGCTCCACCTCAACTGGCAGCAATGAAAGATCTTCAATGGGTCTTTCCCCTCAGTGAATTCCTCAGTAGTGGCTCCAGGAGATGTGCCTGATCTCCCATGGTGGTCTGTGGGATACAGTGTTCAATCTCTGAGGGTTCTGTTTCTGAAACTATAAGAACTGAGAGAAAGAAAGGATTCCTGGGTTGTGTGGAACTGCTCGAGAATTCCTCCCACTCCAAGTCAACCTGCAGGGTTGGTCTGAGGGATGCAGTGTTCAATCTGCATTGGAGAGAAAATTCGACGGGAGGAACTCTGGGGATGCAACTCCTAAAAGAGCTTTTGGGCATTTTGGCCCACTTGAACCC
This sequence comes from Zootoca vivipara, assembly GCF_963506605.1. Classification (NCBI taxonomy): domain Eukaryota; kingdom Metazoa; phylum Chordata; class Lepidosauria; order Squamata; family Lacertidae; genus Zootoca; species Zootoca vivipara. Next base: position 40,602,980 of record NC_083292.1, read on the forward strand.
TGGACCAAATTAATCTCCTGTCCAAGGCCAGCATTCTCTAAGAAAGGATACCAATTTGCCTAAAAGCAGGCACATTCCCTGCACCTCAGTCCCAGCCTTTAGAGATAGCTTTCTAGTTCTATGGGCTCCTGGAGAACTTACCATAACTAAGTCCCTGAGAGGTTGGGTGGAATTGGCCATTTTGAATTGACAAAAGTATGTCCTTTCCATTCTCCAGCACTCAGTTATTACTTGAGATTCTAGGTTTTAAAAATGATAAAAGTAGTATTTTGGGAAGAGTCCAGAACAGCTGGTGAGTTGAGAGCACGATCCTGTTAGGGTCACTGGGGGAAGGATTTGGGAAGCAGAGCCCTGCAGCCAGAGGCCTGAATTCTCCATTCACTAGCTGGTGATGAGAGGGTTCAATTCTGCCCCCTTTAACTGGGCATGCATGTTCCTCTGATGAGAACAGGCTCTTGGCACAATCTGCCTGCCTCCCCTTGTGCCATAATCAATTTGTTAGGTCTTTTGATCAGAATGCTTGGGTCACTGGCCTGTTTTTGTTTTCTTTAATCCAAATAATTTTTCTTGGTTTAATGTAAATACAAGGACAACGTATAACTACAGTAACTTGTCTAGTGGTATATTTTTATTAAGTTTCATATGCAATACACAGTACACAACAATAAATTTATTTATGCATTGTCAAGTCAAGTAGCCTCTCTCGTCTGCAAGAAGCTTCTCTTAAAATTATCTTTCGCTGTCACTGGACTCCATCACTTCCAACCAGGTATCTGAAGAAGTGTGCATGCACACAAAAGCTCATACCAAAATAAAAACTTAGTTGGTCTTTAAGGTGCTACTGAAGGAATTTTTTTATTTTAGCCTCTCTACAGAGATTCTTATGTTGGGGGTGGAATAAAAGTATATTCTGTCTCATTTTATAAAGGATAAGAAAAAGCTAAGTCTCGCCAAAAGTGTCTATTTTGAAGTGCCTTTAATTACCCTTCTATGGCTAAGTAAGGAGTTCTGCTAGAGTCACATTTCAAATGTTATTTACCCAGATGCCAAATGGGGATTTCCATAGGTTGTTTCCAGTATTGAGCTATTGTAAATCAGGCTGCTGATAATACCGGTAGTAAAAAATTTCTCTGCCTTTAAGCTTAAATTTGAGTCTAATGATAAAAATGCAAGAGTTGATGTGGGTGGAAGGGATTGCTGTGTAATTCTGGAAATAGTGTGAAACATCTTTTCCCAAACGGAGTAGACCAACATGCAGTTCCAGCATACATGGAAATATGAGCCTTTTCAGAATAAGAGAGAGATGCAAGTTTATCTTGGTTGGAAGTAACAACAAATTAAAAAAAAACCAAACCCTTCCAGTAGCAACTTAGAGACCAACTAAGTTTGTCATTGGCATGAGCTTTCGTGTGCATGCACACTTCTTCAGATACCTGGTTGGAAGTGATGGAGTCCAGTGACAGCGAAAGATAATTTTAAGAGAAGCTTCTTGCAGACGAGCAGAGATGGTTCGTAGGGACAAGTTGTGCCAAATTGATTGACTTTTATTATCAGGTCACTGGCCTGTTTGAAATTTGTTTGTTGTTGTGCCTGCTGTTGTTTCTTTAAAAATAACAGA